>NW_023416315.1:73638337-73995837 GCF_014108235.1 Myotis myotis
AGAATAAATTCACGTTTTTCAGGGATTCTCCTATATGTATCGAATAATTCTGTTCAACAGATGTTGCAGATACCATGGCTGCAAAGCAAACTACCCCAAACCTTTGTGAAATAAAGCAACCCTTCATGTGAGTTTATGGAATCTATGGTTCAGGAATTTGGACAGGACTGAGTGGTTCAATTTGTCTCTGCTGATGTCAGGGCCTTCAACTGAAAGAAGCGAGGCAGGGGAATGGGATCATTTGAAGAATCATGTAGTCGCCTGTCGACGTTGATGCTGGTGTTGAGCTGGGAGCCTCAGCTCCCCTTCACATGGACCTCTCCACATGGGTGCTCCCAGTGAGCTGCTCTGGGCTTCCTCACAGGGTGACAACGGGTTTCATCCCTGAGACAGACAGCCTGGGGAAGTCCTACCACTGGTTATGGCCAGGCATGCCACATTCTGCTCACCCAGGGAGTCACAAAGGCCCTCTCAGGTTCCAGGAGCGGGAAGACAGACTCCAGGTAAGGAGAGGCAAGGCTCTGGAACAGCACGTGGGACCAGAAATGTTACTGGGACTATTTTGAAAATGCAATCTGCCACTTAGGAATTTATCTCCCCATTTTATCAATGAGAAATTAAGACAGGGAAGTTCCGTGGTTGTTCAGAACATTCAATGTCTACTGTGAAAGTAATAAAACTGCTAGGGACATGTTTATGTCTTCAGAAAAAAAGAAAATCTATAGGACTTGGCTTAATTTTACCTGGAGAAAAATAGAGTAACATGAAAAACATTTCAAAACTATCATTGACATATAGTCACATTTGGTAAGAAGAATAAGACCCTTATAAGACCCTTTTTGTAAGTTAATATAAGATGTTAACATAACCTTTATCCACTGACTACTTCATCTTCATCTCCAACCAGAGGTCTGCTTTTTTGTTTTTTGTGTGTGCATGGTTGTTGTTTTTTTAGATCCAGATTTCACGTTCTAAACCATAACCCTCCACTTGACTCAAGTTCAACAAATTCCAAAGCAAAATCATCATTTTTTTTTCTCAAGAGAGAACAATTACCTGTGACTTGAAAATGGGTCAGATAAGAATGAGGTGGTGAGGGGAGTAAGCCAAGCATACTCCAGAACCAGTCCCCTCAGGCACTTCCTCATGTCTCTTGCACTGTCTCCCCGCCATCCTGGCTGTGTAAGAGGCACCCTGCCTAAGAAAGATGTCCCCAGGTGATGCCCACTTCATCTCTCCAGTCAACAGAAACCCAAGCTTCAGAACTAAACAGCTGCCTGGCAATCCCATATCTTCCAGCTCAAGACTGAATTCTAAATAACTATGCATCATAGTGCTCCCTGTCATCTGCCAATTCAATAGTCATTTCCTTTCTTCCTAGATCAGAAAATTATTGTTCTGGGTAGCTACATGCCCAGCCCTCAGAGCATGAATTATGATTGGATAGTCACCTATTTTCCTTTTCCTCTGAGCATGTGACCTAGTTCTAGCCCATGAAACGGATCACTAGGCAAGTCTGTTAGGGGCTCCAGAGAAAGATTTTCCTTCTTGCTAAGAGAGTAAAATACCCCTTTTCCCTCTCTCTGCTTTATACTTTGGGTGCTGCTATGTGAGGGAGTGGTGCTTGAATGAAAAGACAAACCTGAGAACGGAAGGCAACACTTAGAGGATGGCATAGCAGAGAGGTTAAAAGAGAGCTTCTTAGAAGCCAAATTTGTGCTGGGCTATGACTTGTCTTTAAAGCACTCTTAGTTTTTAGTTACTTGTTGCCAAAAGCATTCCTAACTGATGACTCATCCCTCTCTGGCAAACTGTCAGAACTAACCTTGGTATGCCTCTCAGCCCTGTTTATGGTAGGCATCTATAATTTTTGGCCTCATTTGGAAACCTGATATCTATTCTGCGTTGTAAACCCCCTAATCTGGCCCTATCTTCCTATGCTCCCTAATATTACCTCTTAGGGAGTCTACCTTCTGTGAACTGCAAACTCACTTGTACTCTCAACCTCTTCATCTCTTTGCTCCCCCTGATGATCTGTTTCCCAGCAAGGTCTCTGTTTCTTCCGTAGTACTTCAAGTAGAGACCAGTACTTTTTCTCCATGTGGGCATTTCCCAGTGCTTATGAGGTAGGTGTCTTACTTATTCTCCATTGCTATTTCCATGAATTCCTTTTTTTTTTTCTTTCTAACAATCAAAGTTCTTTGAAGTATAGCAAATGACCTCAGATTTAACCACTCATTTCTACCTTTAGTTGGCATCTACCAAATTCCAGGACACTGTGTTTTTGATAACTTTAGCCTCTAGATCACTCTTCTCCCCACTATTTTCCTTGCTGTTACTCTTGGTGACTTCAACATATTCACAGATGTCCATCCACATTTGGGCCTGTTATTTCCCAAGTTCCTCAAATCTAACAATCTTGTCCTCTCTCCTACTTGGCTGTAACTCTGAGGAGAGGAAGAATCAATGGGACCTGACCAGGTCTCTGGACTCCTAAGCATAGCCCTCCTTTTTGAACTATACCATAATGCCTTCACAATCACTATTTCTGGTGATATCAACTCAAATGTCTCTCTCTGCATTTGATAATAGTTGACTCTAATGACGATAACAGGATATAAAGATTTTATTTTTTTGTTTGTCTTTTTTAATGTGTGTGGATGTGTGTTATTGTCTGAAGGTCAAGATATCCTGGAGAAGCCCAGCCAGCATGGCTCAGTGTTGACCTATGAACTAGGAGGTCATGGTTTTTTGATTCCCAATCAGGGCACATGCCCAGGTTGTGGGCTCGATCCCCAGTGTGGGGCGTGCAGGAGGCAGTCGATCAATAATTCTCTCTCATCATTAATGTTTCTATCTCTCTCTCCCTCTCCCTTCCCTTGTAAAATCAATAAAAAGATATATATTTTTTAAAGATATCCTGGGGAAAATTATTGAATAAAAATCAATAGTAGCCTTCACAAATGTGAGCATGATATGCAATTCAAAACAGGCATGAAAGTTAATGATATCTTGTTTTGAGTATTTCAAAATACATTATCAGATTAAATAGAAGCTACAATGGCATTGTTTCCCATGAAGAGAAACAAATAATTAGCTAAGCTAAATATAATTTAGCTAATGGTAAATATATGAAAAATGCACCCATGTACCCAACACAATGATTCCTTTTCACATACAAGAGTATTCAGTGTAATCATGACAGTTGACATGGAACACTTAAACCAGGAGAGGTCAAAGCAGGGCAGAGAGAAGCTAGTAAGAATTTGTCGTAAAGTGCTATTAAATGGAGACAGCACAGGAGTCATAAGTTTTCTGAGGAAGTAAGTGAACACATAGAAGACAAGTTCAGATCTGCTAGGGCAGATCTTGAGACAAAGGCTTAATACAGATCTTGGGTGGTGGTGTCTACTTGGTAACCATGGTGAAGTTGGGTGAGCTTTAAACACTGCATGTTGGAAATTCCTTAAGAGTGAGTCAATAATACATCTTTTGCCTTTGATGAAATTGGGTTGAAATACTTCAAAGTCAGATTTTGAAATCTATGCTTGAAGACTTCAGAGTCATAGAAGTTTCGCCTATCCTTGATTAAGAAAAACAAGTCTTAGCTCCCCATTTCCAGAAAAATAAAAAAACAACAACGATACAACAAACATGAAGGCCAGTGAGTCTCTTGAGCAACTGGTATTTCTTAACGGAATTAAATCACCCAATCCACTGATTTCTCAAAACTATAACTGCAATCCAAGCGTTACAAGAAAAATTTCTTCTGCTTAGAGATGAATAGGATATGTGTACATTCTGTGAATGAGTTCATGATTTATTATTCTAAGACGGTCTGTTCCAATAAGATAGTAAATGTATTACCTTAATATACTTCATCAACTGATAATGTGTCAAAATCTTTTTTTTGAACTTCCTGGGTCTAAGGAAAGACATTTCTCTCCTCTTTTTTTCTTATGTAACCCCTCTGTTCTCAAGTACCCACTGCTGATTAGGGGAAAAGAGAATCAGAATTCATCATTATACCTTCTCTAAAAGCAAGATAGTGGCTTCTGCAGAAGGGAAAAGCACATCTCTTTTCTTACTCTCTATGGTACCTTTATCATGGTTCATATTTTGCTATTTTCTCCCTTTCAGTCTAATCCCTTTCAGGGTAAGGGTCTCTCTACTGCTGACTGCACAGATGTGGTTGTTAAATGCCTGCAATATTGAGTGCAAAAAGGATAAGCTATATCTTCGAACTTAAATGGGATTTGGATGATAGAAACTTCTATTATTGACCAATAGAAAATAAGTAGAACAAAAGATTATTCATTATCTATTTTGAAAAAAATGCATGAATCTAGATAAAAACTTTTATTACTTCCCTATCTTTTCCTCACTGCAAGAGGATTTAACTAATCTATTAACTATCTTGTTCTCTTGTGAAGTGTTCAAAGGACAATGTATCTGAAACAATTCCTTTTTACCTGATTAACACTTTAAAGTGGCAGGAAACTTTGAAACCTTTCATATAGAGAGTTCATTCTCTTATAAGGCCAAACTAAACATAAATCAGGACAAAGAATCAAATGTAGTCATTACGTATCTCCCTGGCAAAGTAGTTTATTGTTCTAGGAAATTCCTAATATGCATGCAGTTAGCATCGTTGGTAGTGAAATGTGGTTTTGGTCAAATTTCTTGGGCCTTTACAACTCCTAACCAGCCTGTTTCTACCTCAGACCCAAAAGAATGGAGGCTAGACAGGCAGACATATGAAGAGTGGCCATGTTAGTATGTAAGAAAATTGTTTCAATTTATTCCTATTTAGCCATGTTTTGGGAAGAGAGGGAGTGAATTTAAGGAGAAGCACGATCAGTCAAACAAACAGAAACTGAAAAAAATCAAATTATTCTGGGTTTTTGCCGGAGTATGCTGCTATTCCCACTATACAGAAATACTTCACACTGAGGGAAAATACATTCATGATTTGCTAATCTGAAGAAGAATAAATCTACTAATATTCCACATTTGTTTCCTTTTCACAATAGGTTGCCATGAAAAAATTCTTAGAAAACCAAATCGAGTTGCAATTTGAGTATCAGAGTAATCCTTGTTAGATTTATCTCAAGAGAAGATAGTTTTTCCTTTTTTCTAAAAGAAAAATAACTCCCACAGGACTTGAAAACTAACAACTTAAATACCTTGATTTATTTTAACGTTTCATAAACTTATCCCTTTATTATAATGAAAATTCTAGTTTCTGCTTTGTCAGAAGCAGCCTTTGTTTGGGTTGATTTTAATCCTTGGAGACAGCTCCCCCTGCTGCAATAAGTGCTTAATTGCAGAAGGATTTTTTTTTTTTTTTTTTGCTTTCCAATGAAAAGGAGCAAAGATGGCTGCACTTTAACAGGAGGCTGAGTGCCCTTGTTCCATAGACTGGATTTACAGCTAAAATTCTGCACAGCCTGCTTGAAAAAACAAGGCAAGTATAGCTGATTGGACTATATTTTGTCTAAGGAGCACTGAAGAAACAAGATAAGACTGGTAGCCCTAACCGGTTTGGCTCAGTGGATAGAGCGATGGCCTGCGGACTGAAGGGTTCCAGGTTTGATTCTGGTCAAGGGCATGTACCTTAGTTGCGGGCATATCCCCAGTAGGGGGCGTGCAGGAGGCAGCTGATTGATGTTTCTCTCTCATTGATGTTTCTAACTATCCCTCTCCCTTCCTCTCTGTAAAAAATCAATAAAATATATTTTTTTAAAAAAGACTGGTAAACGAGGGGGAGTTGCAGAAAGGGGGACCCCCCTCCCGAGATGGTGCTCAACTGAGAGGCCTGACAGTGGCTGCAAAGCTCCCTTTCCTTGGGAGTATGAACTGGCATCCGAATGCAAGGCTATCAAACCCTGAGTGATGGAGATGGAAGGAGAGCCCGTGAAGCATTGGGCAGAGGAACCCAGGGGAGCAGTCTGCCTGGGAAGCATGGTGTGTGCCTTCCCAGGGAAAGAACACGCCTAATGTCAGCAGAAGAGCCGGAGAGATTCACCAGGGTGTGTGGCTCCAGAATAGAAAGCAGCCTGTGGGTTGCAACCAGCGGTGACCTAAAGGGACCCTCTGCTTTCCTGAAAGGCATGGGACAGAGCCCCAGAAAGCATCTCAATTGTGTGGCAGGGAGAAGAGAAAGAGGATCCCCCCACCTCCAGAGAGAGTCTGAGCTGCAACTTCAGCTGCCAGCAGGGCAAAGCAGGGATTTAAAAAATATATGTATTTTTACTGATTTCAGGGATGGAGAGAGAGGGAGAGAGAGAAACATCAATGATGAGAGAGAATCATTGATCGGCTGCCTCCTGCACGCCCCACACTGGCCATGTGCCCCCACCGAATCGAACCCTGGTGTCCTGATTCATGGGTTGACACTCAACCACTGAGCTGTGCTGGTGGGGCAGAGAGCAGGGATTTGTTGACCCACACTGAAGATAGCTGGAATCGCGAACGGAGCTGGGAATTTCGGCCTCAGCTTTACGAGACCAGCTGTGTGGAGAGCCTGCATGGGGCTGACTTTGTAATCCCTTTTCCTTGATGGGAGTGCAAGGACAATGAGTCCTAGCAAAGCAGTTTTCTGCTTGTTTCTTTATCTTTTGTTTTTGTTTTTGTTTTTGTTTTCAATGGCACCCCATGATATCCACTAGGAAGACATATTGGAGAGAAAGACCAGCAAGCGCCAGGCTTTCTGTCTGCATTTGGCGAGGCTGACCCAAACGCCCTGAGTTCAGCCAGCGGTTATGGGGAAAGGTGGGTGGAGTACCTCTACCTCTCCTGTAGGCTAGGAGCACCTCCCCAATAGGAAAGGGCTGGATTAGCTCTCTGAAGCCCCAGATACTCCCACTGGGCAACATTCGGTGGGGAAAGGGAGAACAGCTCAGAGGAGGATAATCCAAGAATAAGACTCTCATGGACTATTGTTTGGAACCAGGAGGAAAAGCTTAACACCCCTCCTGGGGGCTGGGAAAGCAATGTGCTCACCGGAGATCAATCCTACTGAACCCAGGACAGCTGAAACTGAAAAGGCAGTAGGCTATATCCAAACAGAACCTACATCGGGCCATTTTAGGGGAACTAGGGTCGGAGGACATGGTACAGACTGAAGAGTTGGCTTCAAAGCAGAGATTAATCTCGCCTCAGTGAGTGCCTGATGGCGAAATCTCTAAGTAATGGGCCCCCTAGCCCTAGTTATGTTAGCCTGCCTCCACCTTAAAGACACTCTTCGAAAGACACTCGAGAAAGACCAGGAAACTACAGAGGGAGGCGGCCCTCAGAGAGCCTCAAACTGACCAGCTACAAACGGACACCAAGAGCCAAACTTGGACAGCCCCTGACATTGGCTGACACCAAGGCACTGCTCAGGAGGCTGAAACCAGCATACAAAACAGTGAGCGTAGCCGAGACAAACTTCACTTGGCTTACTTTAAAAAAAAGATAATTGTTTTATTTTGCTTGTATTTTTGTTGTTCTATTTTAAATATTTTCTGCTTTATTGCCTTGATGTTATTATAATTATTAAGTTTTTGCTTTTCTCTCTTATTTCATATTTCTTATTGGCTTCCTTCCTTACTTTTTTTTCCCACTTTCTTTTGCTTTACATCTCTTCTTACCTTTGCATAACATTTTTCTTTCTCTTCTTGTCTTTACTGTTTTCATTTTCCTACTCTCTACTCTTATTTTGCTCTCCCTTCTTTCCTTTCAGAAATCTTTTTTTCTGCCCAGTAACCTTTTTATTTACTTTTTTTTTTTTTTTTTTTTTTTTTACTATTAGCAATATCCTTTTCAATTTCTTTTTATTGCCTTAGTATTTGTGTTCTCTTTTCTCTTCGGTTGTTTTTATCATGGTTATAGGGATATTTTGTATGTTCCAGTTCATTTCCTGTCGGTTTTGTTTTGTTTTGCCCTGTCATCACCTGTACAATAGTTCACACAGTGTGGTTGTGGCTGAGC
Organism: Myotis myotis; assembly: GCF_014108235.1. NCBI lineage: Eukaryota > Metazoa > Chordata > Mammalia > Chiroptera > Vespertilionidae > Myotis > Myotis myotis. The sequence goes on from NW_023416315.1 coordinate 73,646,312, forward strand.
CCCACAGTTAGCCAGCCTGAGAGGACAGCTCTCTGACAAATAGGACAACAATCTAGATCTAACCACAACATGAGAACCCAAATAACACACAAAGGGACACACATACAGCTCAGTAGTTCAAGGAAAACACTGGGTCCTACAGAACATTTACTACAAAAGCCCAACCCACAAGACTGGGAGTCAAAACAAATACATATATAACGCATAGATACAAACACAAAGAGACAACTAAAATGGGGAGGAAAACATCCTCAAAATTTAAGAAAAGGAGGAATTGCCTGAAAAGGACCTAGATGAGATGGAGGTAAGCAAGTTTTCAGACATAGAGTTCAGAGTAATGGTTAGAAAGATGCTCAAGGAACTCAGTGAGAACTATAATAAACTCAGTGGGAACTTCCAGGGAGTTAGTGGGAACTACAAGGAATTTAGTGAAAGCTACGTCAGTATGAAAAAAGATATAGATATTATGAATAAGAACCAAATAGAAATGAAGAATACTATATCTGACATCAAGAATACATTGGAAGGAATTAAAACCAGGCACTATGAAGCAGAGGAATTATAAGGTAAGGAAGAAAAAAAAAATTAAGAGTACTCATACAACTCAACAAAAGGAAGCCAAACAACCCAATTAAAAAACGGACAGAGGACCAAAATAGACACTTCTTCAAAGAGGACATACAAATGGCCAAGAAACATGAAAAAATTCTCCATGTCACTAATTATCAGAGAGATGCAAGTTAAAACACAATGAGGTACCACCTCACACCTGCCAGAATAGCCACCATCAATGTTAACAAACAAGTGCTGATGAGGATGTAGAGAAAAAGGAACCCTAGTGTACTGCTGATGGGAATGCACACTGGTACAACCACTATGGAAAAGTGTGGAGTTTCCTCAAAAAATTAAAAATGGTACTCCCATTTGACCCAGTGATCCCACCTCTAGGAATGTATCCTAAGAATCCAGAAATATCAATCAAAAAGAATATATACACCCCTATTTTCACAGTGTTATTTACAATAGCTAAGATCTGGAAACAGCCCAAGTTCCCATCAGTAGATGAGTGGATAAAAAGCTGTGGTACATTTACACCATGGAATACTATGCAGCAATTAAAAAAAAAAAGGATCTCTTATTCTTTGAGACAGCATGAAAGGATTGGGAGAGTATTATGGTAAGTGAAATAAGCCTATCAGAGAAAGAGAAGTATCACATGATCTCACTTATATGTGGAATCTAATGAACAAAATAAACTAATGAACAAAATAGATCCAGAGACATTGAAGAATGCAACAGACTGATGTATTTCAGAGGAAAGGGGCAGGGGCTGGGAAGAGATTAACCAAAATGCTTATATGCTTGTATGTATAGCCAATGGTCAAACAATAGTGAGGGGGAGGTCTGGGGAGGCGGCAGGAGAGGGTGGAGGGGGTCAACAGGGAAATAAATGGGGATATTTATAATACTTTTAACAATAAAAATTTTAAAAAGAATATGAATAAAGGTACAATTATTAAAGTAAAAGAAATTTTATTTTGAATAACATACATATCATTAATTTTATTTATTTTTCATACTGCATAGTATATGTAAGTATACAAGGAAAAATAAACATTAGGGATACCTATGGAATGAAGTATATGGGAGAAGAAGGCTTTCGATATATAGGCTTAGTAGCATCACAGGACAGTATCCATTAGAAAAAAATAAAAACCATGCAAAAATATATCCAAATCATGGTGAGTAAGTGCAGTCAGTACAAATTATAGTTTCTTGGGTATAAAAAGTATATATGTTCTTTGGATTGAAAAAATAATATATAAATATGCGGCATGGATTTTAAGTCCAAGCCAAATATCATCTAAAGTAAAAAGTGGGATGCCACATGTGACAATAAAATATTAAAGGCCACATATGGAGGTCACCAGCTTACAAAGAGACTACTAAGAGGTAGGGAAAAAATTTTTATATAAGAAATGCAATGAAGTTACCTCTGTCTAAATTAGAAAATAGTGAATGCATCGACATTAAAATGATAACAGCTCCCCATACTATGTTGCGTTTCTATTTCCTCTGTCAAAAGAATTCACTGTGCATCACTACAAAGTTCAGTGAATATGATGAGGTAATAAATGTAGAGTTTTGGCATTAGGGAAAGTTTAATATTTTTCATTTTACACTAGAGGGAAACAAGACTATAGAACAAGAAATGATCATCTCTCCATTCAGCACACTACCTTTTAATTGTTTCAGATATACTGTTTGGCACAAGGGGAATAGAGATATAAAGATATAAACCCAACCTTCCAACTCAAAGATTTTACATCTAGAAAGCTAAAAGGATAACATTCTTTACCATTTTAAAATTAAATGCTCAAAGTAGGTTTTAAATGTTGAGATGATAAAAAAGATGAGAGAAAAACAGCACAGAGAGATACTTAAAATCTTCTGGTTTCCTTTATAGTTTCATTTTTTCCCATTTATTTTTCTAAATTGCATTTACAGTAGGAATGCAGACCACTTTGGATAGCTGTGGCTCAATACTGCGTGGTGCTCTCCTCTTAAGACATCATCTTCTTGCACTCCACCGAGCAGAAAACCATCCCTTCCACCGGCATGAACTTCTGCCCAATGAGGCACTTGCTGCAGCAGGAGCACAGAAAGCACTCCGTGGAGGCATGCCAGCTGAAACTGTTGTAGGTCACCCGCTGCACTTCGGGGTCGATGGCATTGTGGCATCCCTGGCACACCTGTTAATGACACACAAAAAGGAGAGCTGAGATTGGCCTTTCAAGTAATCTTTCTAGCCAACAACTGTTAAGGGGGTTTATATGCTGAGCACAGTGAGAAATAACAGATGAAGCCCAAACAGGTAATCCGATGCTTGCAAAATATCCCCATGGTATTCAAGGCAGAAAGTCTTGATGGCAAGTTCCAAAGCAGTGCATCTGGTTCAAGGGTATTCTATTATAATTGCACATTAGAAATTACAAAAAAGTTTATGGTTTTTCCTACAACACCAAATTCTAGGAAGGCTGTGGAGCAACAGGAACTCTGTCATTGCTGGTGGAAGTGCAAAATAAGGCCATTTGGCAGTTTAACTAAACACACTTTTATCACACAATCCGATAATCATGTTCTTTGGTATTTACCCAAAGAAGTTAATAATTTCTGTCTACTCAAAATCCCTTGCCTGGATGTTGCTTTACTCATAATTGCCAAAACTTAGAAGAAATCAAGATTTCCTTTATTAGGTGAATGGATAAATGGTGGTATATCCAGACAATGAAATATTACTCAGTGGTAAAAAGAAATGAGCTATCAAGTCATAAAGAGACATGGAGGAAAATTACATGCAAATTATAAAGGGAAAGAAGCTCATATAAAAAGGCTATATAGTGTATGAAGTCCAACTATGACATTCTAGCAAAGGCAAAATTATGGATACAATAAAAAGATGAGTGGTTGCCAGGAGTGGAGTGTGTGGCAGGGAGGTGGGAGAGATAAAGAAATAAATAGGCAGGGCACAGAAAATACTTTTTATAAAATAATAATGATGTGTGTATGTGTATATCTACTTATATAAAAACCCTGGGTGGTGTTCATCACGACCAGACCAGAACCTCGACCAAGCGGAAGGAAGTCAGTCCTGAAGGGGTTGTCTTGGCAATGGCTGCGCCCTCCCCCGAGCTATTTCCAGGAGCTGTTTCCTGTAAGGGCAGGGTTTGAGGCAGGAACCCGCCCTCGGAGCGTGGAGGCATATCTTTATAAAGTGGGCCACCTCAGCACAGCCAAGGGTGAACCTGAGTGGGGGTGGCTGAAAGGCTTAGAAAACAGACAAGAGAATGAAAGCTGGGTCTTGGTGGGACGCTGCTTCTCTGAGAGACAGCGCCCACGCCCACAGCCATGCCTTTATTTTATAGCAGATGCTACGAGGCAAAGTAAGGGCGTGACCAAGATGCTTACCACATTCTCCTGGGTTTCAATCCTACTCAACTACATGCACCTGAACTCTATCAAGCCTACATCACTCAGGCACGTGGGGCCATGTGTTCCGACCATAGGTTCAAGTTTACAACTACAGCTGTTGGCTATAATTGTGCTGGGAGGGCCCTGCCCTCCAAGCTGGGACTTGCACATGGCAATGAGAGGACTGTGCCCTCTCATCAGTACAAGGCTTGAACCTGTCCAAAACACTGTAGCGGCTCTCCACAATAAAGTTTTAATTCTGTTTCTTTGTTACTGATATTGTGGCCCCACCCCATAACAAAAAAGCAATTTCCGAGGATGAGGCCCAGGAATCAGGATTTTAAAAATATTCCCAGGTGATTCTAATGTGCAGTCAAGGTTGAGAACCACTGCTATAGATAATATTAAAAATATATCTAAAGGTACAATTCTTTGTTCAAAAAATGAGCATGTTCAAAAATTAAATGAAGAAAATTTGGATATACTCGATGGAAATTTTCACACATATTTGAGTGATGATTCCTTGATTCCACAGATGATGCTGAAAAGGAAAATTTTCCCATCGAATTTCTTAATAGTATTATTACTCCTTCGGGAATGCCGTGTCATAAATTAAAATTGAAAGTGGGTGCAATCATCATGCCATTGAGAAATCTCAATAGTAAATGGGGTCTTTGTAATGGTACCAGATTTATTATCAAAAGATTACGACCTAATATTATCGAAGCTGAAGTATTAACAGGATCTTCAGAGGGAGAGGCTCTTCTGATTCCAAGAATTAATTTGTCCCCATCTGACACTGGCCTCCCATTTAAATTGATTGGACGGCGGTTTCCCGTGATGCCAGCATTTGTGATGACTATTAATAAATCACAAGGACAAACTCTAGACAGAGTAGGCATATTCCTACCTGAACCCGTTTTCGCACATGGTCAGTTAGTTATATGTTGCTTTCCCTCGAGTTTGAAGAGCATGTGACATTACAGTTAAAGTTCTAAGTACTTCATCACAAGGGAAATTAGTCAAGCACTCTGAAGGTGTTTTCACTCTTAATGTGGTGTACAGGGAAATATTAGAATAAGTTGAATCACTTTATTAGTCATTGTTTGCATCACTCTTGTTTTTATTGTTTTTATATCATGTTTTTGTTGTTTTCATACCATGTTTTTGTCGTTTTTATATCATGCCTCTGTTGTTGTTATATCCTTTTGTTACTGTTTATTTATTAATAAATTTATGTATTATTTTCATATACATTTTACTAATTTTTTTTCATCTCTCACACTTCTATTATAGAGAAAGGGCAAATAGCAATATTAAAATATCTCCGCTAATAAATTCCCTTTTTAAAAAAAAATATATATTTTGTTGATTTTTTACAGAGAGGAAGGGAGAGGGATAGAGAGTTAGAAACACTGATGAGAAACATCGATCAGCTGCCTCCTGCACATCCCCCACTGGGGCACAGAAAATACTCTTTATGAAATACCGCAACCAAGGTACATGCCCTTGACCGGAATCGAACCTGGGACCCTTGAGTCTGCAGGCCAATGCTATATCCACTGAACCAAACTGGTTAGGGCAATTAATTCCCTTTTAACGTGCATGAATTTCATGCACCAGGCTACTAGTATATATATATATATAAAAATATGTATACTTTTATATAAATATGTAAACATTTTCTATATATATAAAAGCCCAGCAATGAGAAAGGCAGAATGACCAGAATGACTGGTGGCTATGATGTGCACTGCAGCAGCCAACCAGCCTGATCCAGGCCCCAATCAACCACCAACATCCCCTTTGGGGAGAGGGAGGGGCTGGCCAGCCAACTGCCTGCGGACTCTCCCCCCCCGGGCTGGTCCGGCCTGATGGGCTCCCATCGGGGCAGGCCAGCCAGACCCCATCCGTGCACAAATTTGTGCACTGGGCCTCTAGTATAAATATAAAATTATATATGTACTAGGGGCCCAGTGCACAAATTCGTGCACCTTGAAAGGAACTGTGGGCTGCGAGGCTGTGGTGGGCAAAGGAGTGGGTCTCGGCCCATCCTCTGTGCCCCTGTATGGCCCCTCCTGCCGCAGCCCCCAGTCCCGTCTGCAGCAGCTTCGCTCCCGCCGCTGCTGCTCCCACCCGCTGACTGTGCCAACCCTGCTCACACTCGCTGTGCGGAGTGATTAGGGCCAGCACCAGCAGTGGATTCAAGTGGGGCTGGTGCTGTCAGTGGGTGCAAGTGGGGTGGCGCCATCAGTGGGTGCGAGAGGCGGCTGCCGGCCCTGATCGTTCCTCAGGAGCAGGGGGAAGTGGAGAAGCCCTGAGGGGCAATCGGGGCCAGTAGCCGCCGCTTGCACCCACTGATGGTGCTGAGCAATCGGGGCCAGCGCCAGGGGCCAGTGCCAGCAGCAGGTGTAAACGGTGGCTCCAGTGCTAGCAGCAGGTGCGAGCGGGGGCGGGGCCAGTGCCGGCAGTGGGTGTGAGGGCCCAAGGGACCGCAGAGCACGGGAGCAAAGAATTTTCAGTAACCACCAGAGGCTTGTCCCGATGACAGTGACCAACAACCCGCCTTGGTCTGGTGCCCCCGCTTACCTGCTCCACCATCCCGCCGTGGCCAATGCCCGCCATGTTCTATATGCACCTCCCGGTGGTCAGCACACGTCATAGCAACTGGTTGTTCTGCTGTTTGGTCTATTTCCATATTAGAGTTTTATGTATATAGCTATTTATATGTAAATAATTTGTCCATTCTATACATTGTCCAAAACCAAAGAAAATACATCAAGAGTGAACCCTAAGGTAAACTATGAGCTTTGGGTGATTATGAGTGTCAATGTAGATTCATCCTTGGTAAAAAATGTACTATTCTGGTGAATGATATTGATAATGGACAAGGCTATTCATATGTAGGGATAAGGGGTATATTGCAAGTCTTTTACCTTCCATTCAATTTTGTTGTAAATCTAAAACTGCTCCCCAAAAAAGTCTTAATAAAAGACTTTTCTTCACTCCTTTAGAATTTGAAGCGTTAATTAATTTTATCAGTCTTACACAAGATTATTAGCACCACTAATTTCTAGATAATAGTAAGTGAAAATCATGTTCAAAGTAATTAAGGACTTAATTAAAAACACAGTGTTTGAGAATAATTAGTTTGCAATAAAAACATAACTTGTAATTAATTGGCTTCTGTTCTGTCATAAGTCATAATCTATATATATATATATATATATATATGTGTATATATATATATATATATATATATATATATATATATATATATATATATATATATATATGTATGTCTATATATATATATATATATATATATATATATGGCTAATATGCAAAGTGTCCCCTCAGGAGTTCGACAGGGAGACTGGGAGTTCAACTGCTTGCTATGACGTGTGCTGAACACAAGGGGGCAGCGTGGAACGTGAGGGGTGGGTGGATTTGAGGAGGGTCATCCAGCCTGAGCCTCCTTACTTGACTAGACCTCAGAACGTGGCTGCTCCTCAGCAGGCAAACTGGTTAGGGTGTGAAGTGAGACCCTGTTACAAATACCCAATTCAGGTTGGCAGTATACTTTCCATAATTTTTACAGCTCCATGACCTTTAATTACAGAAACTGTAGCTGTTTAATTCACACACAGTCTACCCAGTCTTCCCTGAGAAGCAAGGGAGAGAATCTCTTTGCATAATCAATACAGAATTCCTGAGTATAATAAAAATGAGTGTTTTAATTACAAATGCCCTCCTATTTTTAGCGGCACCATGCAAGCAATTGCTTTTTATATATTCGTTTATAGATTTATAATTCATTTTGAATGTTCTCCTTTGTAGTTTTCTATATTTTATATTAACTTTTCAATATTTTTTAACTTATTTATGTAAAACAGAAGGACTTCACACTCAATTTTTTATTCCCTTGCTTTTAGACCATGAACCATCTTCTTTATCTAAGCCTATATTTGTGGATCTTTTTATAATCTTTTAAAACACACCCTATTATCTTTAATTTATGAGAGATAACTACTGTTCAAACTATACATAAAATTAATTATTTAGGTTAAAACATAACTAATGAACACACTAAATTTAAGGTTTATGTTTTCATAAAATTTAGTTTTATTAATAACTTGATTGCCGTTCATCCCAAGGTCTGACACATAATACTAGGTGAAACATACTGACCCCTGGTTCTTCATAAACCTGGAAGCAGCCCAGCCCTCACTGAGGGTTTGGAACTACACAACCCAGCAGGGAGATGATGTGCTTCCTGTGTTCAAAAACCTCAAATATTTCAGAGCTCTTATTTCCTTCAAGCCCTCCTACTTTTTTTATTTTATTCGTGTACACAATGTGAACTAGCGAATGCAAATTGCTGTAAGGAGCGCTCTGGCAGCAGGGCCCTGTGAGATGTTGTAGATGTGAGTTCTGGAAAGGCCCTTTGATATTGGAATTCCAGAGACAGAGACAAGCTCAGTGCATTTCCCATTATCCTCCTTCTAGGTTAGGTTTTTTCCTCAGAAATGCCTTGTTTTGAGTTGAGTTCTTGTCTTTAGATTAAACATAAGTTGTATCTCTCTCCTTTTATATAAAAAGAAAATTAAAGGATCTAAGTAGATCAATCCCCTAAACTGAATAACCTTCTTCAAAATTTTACATCATTTAGCATGTTGCATACTTTCTTTGCCACCAGCTGGAATCTGTTTAGGTGGTGATATGTTCATTTTGATATTAGGGAAAGGACCATAGTATATCTTACATAAAAGAAAACTTTTAAAATCATATCATATTATAAAGTGAAATAATTTAGAGAGTATCTCTTTTTAAAAAATCATATCTGTGATTATAATCCTCCACTGAATTGATAAAATGCAATGAAGAGAAGCTTGTAACAGTTAAAGCAGCTCCATCTATTTAAAGCGTCATTCAACAAGTATTTATTATCTACTGTATTGTTCTAGTGTTGGAAATAGAACAGAAAACAGGGCAGACAAAAATCCCTGCCCTTGTGGAGTTTGCATTATAGTCCTGGAGACCAAGGTCACTCACCCTACAATAAAATACACATTATGATATTCCTCTTCTGTAGAGAAACTTGCAACTCTATTCAGAAAAACAGGACTTCTTGGCTAGATTATGTATCAGGCCACATGGTGGTTCAACATCTTTTCCCCAGGTATAAGGAGGGTCCATGTTGACCTCAAAACAAATGATAAATCTCAGAGCGGAAGTCAATTACTCAAAAGTTTCCTAGGTTCAGAAAATGAGGATATGAAAATGAAAAGGCAAGCTCTATGTTCCAGCTACTTATAGTCTAGTGGAGGAGACAGATGAGTTACATTAACAATCACACGCATGTGCGTAAGCACACACAGGGACCCAGGGGAACGGAGGGGTAGCCAGCCTAGTCAGAGAGAAAGGGGTGGGACTTGGTGTAGGGAATTAGGAAAGGTGTTCTGAAAAATGTTAAACCTAAACTGAGTCTGGAGGAAAGTGCTGGCATAGTCCGGTAAAACAGGAATAGGAGGATATATCAGACAAAGAATAAGTGTGAGCAGAAGACAAAGAACAGTGTATGAACTAGAAAATGCTGGTAGCTTGTGGAAATGTATGATTTGGGTTGGAGAACTAGTGGAAGCAGCTACATAGGCAAGAAGAGACTGGCGCATCGATTAAGCAAATGCTTAAGGAACAGATCTGCATTTTGAAAGATTCCCTTCCATCGTTATGGAAGGTGGCTTTGAATAAGATCAAGAGTGAATGTGGGGAAACCAAATTTGAGGCCACTGCAATAATCAAATAACAAAAAATAAAGGTCTGAAGTAGAGTAGCTGTAAATGTGAGGTTCTGAGATATGTTGATGAGGCAAAGTTGATAAAAAAAAAAAAATTATATCTGAGGACAATGGATAAGGGTTGGAAATTGGCACTGACACCAAAATTTGTTACCTTATTTTCATAGTATCACACTCCTAGAACTATATAAATATGTCATTTTATTTCTTAGTGAGGAGACTCCTCTACTTGATAGCTCAGGGTAATCTTTAACTAGGATGTATTTTTCTGCATATAAAAAAATGTCTATTCTTTTCATATCCCCTGGCTTATTTACCATATGTGGTCAACCTTTTATTTACTCAATTATCTCTTGACCATCATGCAATAGCAGCTCTGTGTAAGTAGGGTAGATCCAAGAAAAAAACAAACAAAAAACACTCTCACATTAAATACTTGAGTGTTTGGTCTGAGCAAATAAATCATTTAGATTTATTTAGTGCAACCCAATAGTACATATTAAATCATTTAGATTTACCAAATTCAAACCAAGAATTACAGGTCAAATTTTGTTATACTAAATTAATTCCATGAGCATTTAAAAAAGAGGCAATGACAGGCTGGTATGGTTCAGTGGTTGAGCATCAACCCATGAACCAAGAGGTCTCCGGTTCTATTCCCGGTCTGGGTACATGCCTGGGTTTCAGGCTCAATCCCTAGTAGGGGATGTGCAGGAGGCAGCTAACTGATGTCTTCCTCTCATCGATGTTTCTATCTCTCTATCCTTCTCCCTCTATCTCTAAAAAAAAACCCCATAAAAACATATTTTAAATAAATTTAAAAAAAGGCACTGTACAGGCTCCAAACAGCAAAAACAAAGCTCTGGTGGATGGTCTAATAACATGAACAGAAACCATAAGTACTAAAAGAGATCTAAAGAATATGAACAGCGCCTAGAACTCTTAATTTAAATAGAATCCGATCTGCATGATCAGAATCAATTAATCTCATTCTCATTAAGAAACTTTTTTTAAAATGGGGATTTGATTATCAAGTAGCATTTAGGATGCACAGCTAGAAATCTTGCGGTGGCCAACAGTGAACACATGTATCGCTTTTGCATTATCTGGATTTTAACACCCGAGGCAGGAATTACGTTTCGTATTTGAAAGTAGTACTTTCTGTTTCTCACTTCTAAGAGGCTTAAATAAAGGCATAAAGTCCAGTGATACAGCAGTATCCCCAGAATGCTCCTCACCACAGCGTGGTTCTTCACGTAGCAAGGCTTGCACACGGGCTTGTCGCTGACCATCACGTAGATTTCCCCAGCGAGGATGTTGTCACAGTCAAAGCAGCAGAAGTGTTTCAGATGCCAGTTCTGGTTTTCTGCCTGGGTATACTCATTGCTAAAGATCAGCTGGGAAGAGAATAAAAATAAGATGAAGCGTGGATTTTTGCTACAATAACAAAGCTAGGCTCTTTAGACAACAAGTACATCAACTTACTTTCTTGTCTGAAAATAACCTAAAACTTGAACTTAGGTCATTAGTTAGTTTAGTCCAAATCAATTTTTTGCATTTCTGGACAATCTTTCCTTAGTCAACACAATGAACACAGCATACAGAATGATTGAAATTAAAGTTTTTCATTCAACTTTTTTGGACGTAAATAAAGCAACTGATGCTTGGCTAAGTTATGCTGCCTTCTCACCAAGGGGAGCCTCCGGATGGCAAGGGGACCATATGGGGAAACAGAAATGAGCCTGCATGCAAGTGGCCCAGAGAACTTACCTCATCACAGCCAGCACATCGGGGCTTCTCACTGTCGCAGTAGTGTCTGCCACAGTACAGCTTCCCGTTCTTCCAGAAATAAATCATGTCGACCAGGAGTTCCCGGCAGGTACTGCACACAAAGCAAGCTGGGTGCCACAGCTTATCGTAACCAGCCCTTTCAGCATAGATGGCTGGGTCACCTTCCTTCATGCTCAGTTTGCAGCAGTAGCAGGACTGAAAGGGAACCCATCCAAACAATCTAGTCATCATACAATTGGCATATCTCATCATCAGCTTTAGTAAAAATTCAGAGAAACCACTTTTAAGAGAAATAATTTCTACTGAAATTAGAGTTTGTTCATGTAGACAATAAGGTGAAACAATCCTTGACTTTCTCAAGGCTGTTCAAACCTAATTCTTGCACTCTATGTGTAACAGAGTATTGTTTCCTGAATTAAAGCACTTATGGAAAAAGGCTAAGAGTAATTTTCACCTAACTTTATTTCATTTTTCCATCACCATTTATCCCCTCTATGCCCTCTTTCACCTCCACCCGTGCCCCTCCACCCTGCAGGGGGCTGTTGGAGGTGGGAGAAATGAGCAAAAAAGAACATTTTCACCTAAATTTTGAGTGGGTCTCTAAAAAACTATTACCTTAGAGCTTATTAGTACTTTTTAAAAAGAATTTCTTTTTATAAAACTAAGTCTTATTTGTTGAGGTGCTAACAGAATCTATGAGAAATATATTACGTTTAGTTCTCGGATGAACCTGGAGAGCATTACGCTAAGCAAAATAAGCCAGTCAGAGAAGGATAAGTATCACATGATCTCACTCATATGTGGAATATAATGAACAAGGTAAACTGATGAACAAAAATAGATCCAGAGACATAGACACATCGAACAGGCCATCAAACCTCAGAGGGAGGGCAAGGGAAGGGGGAAGAGGGGTGCGAGCAGCCAGGGAGATCAACCAAAGGACTTGTATGCATGCATAACTAATGAACACAAGACAGTAGGGGGGTGAGAGCATGTGCTGGGGGGTGGAAGCAGCCAGGGAGAGGTCAATGGGGGGAAAAAAGAGACAAATATAATACTTTCAACAATAAAGAATTTAAATTTTAAAAAAAGTTTTTTGTACATCTGTATCACAATTTTCTCCAAGCCATAAAAAAAGACTTCAATTTCCCTCTTTAGGAGAGATTTTAAAAACTGTGATGAATATATATCCACATAAATTTAAGTCTGAATTTTAGGTGCAATGTTCCAAGCAAAACTGAATTAATCTAATCACATATTACTCTTATTTATGGGAATAGATAATTAACACCAAAATTATGTTTAGAAATAGATTCTAGATTAGTATGCTATTCCAGCTTGATACCAAAGCTAACTACTGTGTTTACTAAAACTCACAATTATCCTTGGCAATAAGTAGTCAGAAAACTTGGCTCCAGACCAGTGGTTCCCAAAGTGGGGCACACGCCCAACAGGGGGTCAATTTGATTTTTAAGGAGGGCAATTTGTGAATGAGTGATTAACAGTGAATTTTTTTTTCTTTCTTATGGTTCTAGGGACCTTATATAATGTATATAAATATATACTGTGACATATTTATGCATTTCAGTTCTCTATTATGTGTTTTGAAACTATTTGCTATTTTTTCATATCACTTCATATTATTATTTTTTAACAATTTCTTAGTGATATCTTTCTCAGTACAACTGTCCTTTCATTCTTTTATTTTTCTCTTTCATGGATGCCATATTCTTTGGAAGCTTGTTTAAACCAAGTTAATGGTCTTTTAGGCTTCCTCCATCTGAATAGCAGTTCACTTTTTGAATAAAAAGAATTATATGTCACAGTGGGGGGGAGAGGAGCATCAGGATTTTGGAGATGCTTAGGTGGGGCATGGCCTAAAAAGGTTGGGAACCACTGCTCTATATACAGGTTTCAAACATGACGATTCTTTAAAATCAGCATAAACTGAATTTTAATTCAATTTATTTCCCTCACATACACCCTTTTGGAAACAGAAGAGTGGTCTCCAAAAAGGTTCAAAGAAAGGGTAAGAACCTCTAAATTACACCAACTGGACCAATGTGTGACCACTGTACTCACATACTGAGTTCTTCTGTGTTCTGCCGATGTGTCCTTCATGGTCCCCACTGATGCCACGGTGCTTCTGTCTCCGCCAGGGATGCACATTCTGTCGGAGTCTTGAGCATTCATCTCACGGGGAAGTTTGACATCTCCTACTCCCAGAGCCTCGCTCTTGTATTTCTTCACAAACTGCTCCATCTCCTTTACCTCTTTGGGAGACAACTCATGGCACTTTGAAGGGTCCTGGTCGTGTGCAGGGAGCTGCTTTGCCAGCTGCTTCTTCCGGTACTGCGCCCCCTCCGAGCCCGCCACTGGCTGCTTCTCCTTGGGCAGCATCTGCATGTACTGCCTGGCCTGAGCCACAAGGAGACCAGTGTTAACTAGGAGATGACTTGGCAATTAGGATGGCAATATTATTTTATAGACACATCAGAAGCAAGTTACTTAACAGAAGTTGGTTTTATCTACCATAGTATTAACAACAAATTCTCTTCACCATATAAGTATCTTGAGATATTAGCATATTGAAAAGTGATATACCTAATAGATTTAATTCAATAAAAATTAACACATCTTTCTTCAAAAAAATTAAGATTTTTTCCCTAGCTGGTTTGGCTCAGTGGATAGAGTGTCGGTCTGTGGACTGAAGGGTCCTGGGTTTGATTCTAGTCAAGGGCACAGGCCCGGGTGGCAGGCTCAATCCCCCGTGGGGGGCAGTGCAGGAGGCAGCTGATCAATGATTCTCAACACTGATTTTCTATCTCTCTATCCCTCTCCCTTCCTCTCTGAAATCAATAAAAAAAATATATCTTTTTAAAAAAATTATTATTTTTTCAATTTATGAAAAGATTTGGGTTACTAATGTTTACTTGTGCAAAATATAAAAATGTACAACTGTAAGAGAACACAGATTTTTAGGCAGCATGTATAGAATGGCCTATGGATCAGCAGCATTTTCATTATAAAAAATATCACCGTAAGATTCACTCTAATGACTTAACTCATGTTCTTAAAAGACTTCCAAGTGTCTCATCTGGTTAAAACAGGAGCATTATACAAAACACATTTTTTTGCCTTACATAGTAAAATATAGTGTTGAATATGTTTGGAGTTCTAAATAATGACAGAAATTTTATTCCTAAGATATTATTTACCATCATAAGAGGAATATTCTCAAAAGTAAGCTACAAGAGTCACTAGATTTGAAAAATATCTGTTTTCTTTTTCATCTAAACTATTCATAATATCAAACCATTCCCTCAGAGGTTAATGTATTTGATAGAAAAATGCTATGAGGTATCTAATCCTACTTTCAAAAGACTATAATAAGAGTTGAAAGTCAAAGCAATGGGACCCTAGGAAAATAACAGACCTGAAGTTGATTAGGTCACTAAAGGAACTGCCCTAAATAAGCAGTTGGCGAAGCTTAATAAAGATTCCTCGTCCCGCACACCCGCTTATTTACCAATGCCTGATTCTGAACAGGAGGAGCCCACTCGTAGGTAACTGTATTGATGGAGACATTCTTCTTGGCAGCAACTGGATTGGTCAGTATCATCACATTGCGTTTATACATGGGAATTCCATCTGATTTTAGCTTTGCAATCAGGGTGGTGTACTTGGTGTCTTCAAAAAGCTTCCCCACTTTTCGGTCCTCTTCATGGCTCAGTAGGACGTCATGTTCTTCTTCACCACACTTGCAGTTACGACATATTTTTCTATGATTTTGGAAAAAAGTAGGCAATGATTAATTCTACAAAATCAATTATAATTATGTGCATACATTTATAACTCACAAAATACTTTTACATATATTCCATTTTATAGCACTCAAGGGAAAATCTTTTTTTTTTTGTCAGAGAAATACTAAGTAGTTATCCATAAATTTAAGTAAGAAAACATAAAAATGTACCCTCACTTTACAAGACCTTAAAAAAGTTAGTTTTTTATTTTAAAATACATGCTCAAGGGGCCATTCTGAGAGTAACATCACTTGGTATTCTTCATTCTCATAAATAAGTAATAAATAAATAAATAAATCCAGCAGAAAAGTATCAAAGCAAGAAGTTTCTTTTCTTTTTTTAAATAATCACATTTTATAGCCATTACTCAAGTTTTTCTTTAAAATGAGAGATAGAGAGATTGATATAACTTTTCTCATCAAGGACTAAAACTCTAGATTTGGGTTTATCTTTTCTGACCAATTTCCTTTCCCATTTCTTTCCTCCTTTCTCTGCCCTCTTCTTTTATTTCTTCAAACACTTAGTGATCTCCTACCATGTGCTCCATTATGTATATAAAGAGATAAATGAAAGTTTCTGCTCTTCTTACACTGCCAGCTCCCCCAATATGGTCTAGTTCATAATTACTCATTCATTCATGCAACATATATGAGTGTCTATATACCAAGCAATGTACTTGATAGTAGGACATAATGGTGACAAAAATAGGTCCAGTCTCTGACATTCTAGAACTTCCCACCTGATGGGGAGACAGACATAAACACACACACACACACACACACACACCTATAATTGCATTTGTGATAGGAAAGAAAGTACAGGGCACCTTGAGAGGACATAATTTTGAGTTGGAAATGATGAAGAAAGAAGTTTAAGAACATTGCTCAATAAGAAAGTGACATTTAGGTTGAGATCTGAAGTATGAGGAAAATATAGGTGTGAATTGAGTATGTGTGTGCATATTTAGGAAGGGGAAAAGGAAGGAGAAGAAAATCCTTCAAACATTCTGGGTAGAAAGTATATTGGCGGTGGTCCTAAATTAGGAAGAGACTGTTCCCTTAGGCTCCATGACCAGAGAAGGCTGGTAGTGAAGTAAGAAATGCGCAGTGTCAAGAATGGGAGGTGGCCATGGGATTACGCAGGGACTTGTAGGACACCTTTAGGAATCTGGCCTTCATTGTAAGAGCATTCAGGAGGCACTATAGGCTTTTAGGTTACAGAATTACATGATTAGAACTATCATTTAAAAAATTGTAATATCTGCCCTGTGGAGAGAAGATGAGGGATACACATAATTGGAAGTAGGGAGGCCAATTAACATGTCAATGGTTTCAAAGAACAAATCAAAGGACAAATTTAAGATCTCCTTGAATGTAAACCTGACTACACATTGTGGTTGATTTGGATATAGTGATGGTGAAGGGAAGTCCTGGCTTGTCAAAAAAGGACGAGGTCACAAAATGAATACAGGTTTCTGGAATGAGTAAGTTTGTAGAACAAATATAATTTATTAAGAAAATAAATGCAAACAAACAGATCTGAGGTATGAGGAGAAAAGGTTGATGGAAGGACTCCACAAATGAATTACTGTTAATTTTGAAATATCTATTCAAATATTGGGTAAAGAGACTGGGTAAAGATCTCAAGTACATTATAGGATATATAGATCTAGTGTTAAAAACTGTGGCCTGGTAAAATATGTAAACTCAAGAGCCAGGGAATGATGAATATGCATCGTGAGTTGAATAGGTCACCTTCACTTCCCAGGGGAGGAGTGGAGGAAAAAGGTGAGGACTCAGGAAAGAATCTGGCTGAAGAGCAGATCTAGAAAATGTGAGAGGAAACTGGAAATAGAGACTGTGGTGTTAAAAACAAACCAAACTCCAAGGCAACAATAGCATGTTAATCAGGGGGCATCTGAGAGTTTTAAGAAACATTCTAATATCCTTACACTGTCAGGAAAATATTGAAGATATAAATTAACATTAGATGTTAAGTATGCATGTTAAAATATCTAGATAACTAAAGAAAGAAGTATTGCATATAGTCTCTAAACTAACAGAGAAAATGGAATCTCTATATATAAAACCCTAATATGCAAATAGACCGAACAGCAGAACCACCGAACAACCAGTCACTATGACATGCACTGACCACCAGGGGGCGCATGCGCAACATGGCAGGCATAGGCAGCAGAGCACGGAACATGGCGGGCAGGATGGTGGAGCAGGTGAGCAGGGGTGCCAGACCAAGGCGGAGTGCTGGTTGCTATCATCGGGGCAAGCCTCTGCTGATTACTGAAAAATCTTTGCTCCCACATGCTGCAGCCCGCCCAGTGCTCGCACCTGCTGCCGGCGCCAGCCCCGCTCGCACCCACTGCTGGCACCTTGGGCCAGTCCTGATCACTCAGCGCCGTCGGTGGGTGCAAGCAGCATCTGTCCGCCCTGATCACCCCGAGGGCTTCTGCACCTCCCCTTGCTCCTGAGGGGTTATCGGGGCAGCAGCCACCACTCACACCTGCTGCTGGCCCCAGTAGCTCTGTGCCATCAGCGGGTGCGAGTGGGGCCGGCACCGTCAGCGCACGGGAGCATTGGCGGGAGCAGAGCTGCTGGCAGACAGAAGACCGGGGGGCCGTGGCAGGAGGGGAGGGGTGGGGGCGTGTAGGATGGGCCAAGACCCACCCCTGTGTCCACCGTGGCCCGCAGTTCCTTTCAAGGTGCACGAATCCGTGCACTGGGCCCCTAATGAAATTATAAATACAATTAGTCAAGCAGAAAGCAATAAGAAAAAAGAAACAGATTAGGACTTGTAGAAAGCAATAATTAAGATGGCTGATATAATCCAAATATATCAAAAGTCACAATAAATGGACTTAATTCTATAGTTAAAAGCCAATGGCTTTCATTGGATAATACAACAAAATCCAACTATATGCTAGTGTAAAAGACAGTTAAAACTTAAAAAGTGAGAAGGGATGAAAGTATAAAGATCCAAAAAGATAGTACCAACAAATACCAGCAAAATTAAGTTCGATACCTCTATTAATATCATACAAATTGGACTTTAATGCTTTTTCCTTTTAAAGATTTTTAAAATTGACTTTTAGAGCAACAGGAAGGGAGAGATTGATGTGAGAGTTGAGAGAGAAATATCAATTGGTTGCCTGCAGCGAGCCCCCTAGAGCGTGTGAAGCCCACAACCCAAGCACCTGCCCTGACCTGGAATCAAACTGGTAACCTTTCAGTGCATGGGACGATGCCCAACCAACTGAGGGACACCAGCCAGGGCTGTTTTTTCCTTTAATGAGTATTAAGTCATTACACAGTGACAAAAGTTTAAAAACACCTCTATGATGTAACCTTCTAAACTTAATAATAACCTAATAACCTACCTACAAAATATATGTGAAAATAAAGAACTCTATAAGAAACAAATAGACAAACCCATCATTACAGGGAAACTAACAAAATTAGAAATAAAGATTTGAATCAGACAATTAATAAGCTTTATCTAAAAGACACATAAAAAATACCATAGAACAGTGACTGGAGAATACACAATCTTTTCCAGGCACTTAAAATACTGGGAAAAACTGAACATAGAGCAAGTCTCAAGAAATGCCAAGGACTGATCATCAACCACAGTATCCAAACAGAATGCAATTATGGTAAAAATCATCAACAACAAAACAACTAGAAAATACTTCTTACAAAAAACAACAACAAAAAATACTAAAAAACTCAGTATTGAAACAATCACAATAGAAATTAAAACAAAAATATTTTTTTTAAAAAAAAGAAAACAAAACTTACTTCTTGAAACTTGTAGAACACACCTAAAGGGATACTTAAAGGGAAATAAATAGCTGAAATGCTCAAATTAGAAATAAAAGATTAATAAGCTAAGTGTTCCTTTCAAGAAGTTAGAAAAATGAAAAGTAAGCCTAAATTAGAAGGAAGGGAAATAAAGATAATAGCAGAAACTAATAAAGTAAATGTTTCCTTCTCTCTAAATGCAGAAAAATCCTTCAATAACATATTCCAACATCTTTTCTGATTACATTTTGTTTATTAATTCTAGCTATTGTAGAGAACTTGAAATAATTTTAAAAAGGGTTTCTGGGAAAAACAACAACCAAAAAAACCTCAGCATACATCATACTTAGTACATTCATTTTAGGACCTAAAGCAAGAAAACAACCTTGCTATCACTACTTCATTCATATTGCCCTGTGGGTATTAATCAGAGCAAACAAGAAACACTGAAGAAATAGAAGTTATAAGGAATCATTAAAAAGAAACTAAACTACTGTTATTCATAGATGCTATGACTAATCATATAAAATGCAATGCATTCGCATCAATAAGAATTTAGTAAGTTTTCTGGATTTAAAGTTAATATAGATAATTGGACTTCTCTACATGAGAAAATTAGAAGAAACAAACAAAAACTCTGAAATGAATCTCTTTGCCAAATAAATTATTAAACAATTACAGATTTTTATGTTCTGAGTTTTCTTGAGGTGAGTTTTGCAAATGGAAGATATTAGATCTGACCTGTATAGTTTCAGAAAGTGAGAAACTGAAGCAGAGACAGACAGAGACAGCAATGGAGAAGTATAAAGGGTGGGGAGGCAAACTACTTTCCCTGAACACACAGTAGTCAGAAATGTTTATTTGGCAAGAATCTGCTGAAGAGTTTGCATATTCTGACTAAAGACTCTTACATCTGGTTATCTCATACTCCCATCTAGTGGGAAGGAGCATACTATTCTACTACAGGATGTTGTCTTCATTCTTGTTTTTTGGTTAACAGAAACAATATAATTAAGCATAAAACTGTCACACTGCTTTTGGATCAAGTGTAAAATCACACCTTTCTGAGGGGAAAGAATTGGGGTGGGAATTTAGTTCTGAATATAGATAAAGAGGTCCATATGTGGCTGTGAATTATGGCATACATCCTAATAATTAGCAAGTGATTGACTAAAGAAGTAATAATGTCACAAGGATATGTGGTGACTACTAGGCTTCTATAGCTGTATAACATGTGCACCACAAACCAAGGGAAGTTAGGTTTTTAGAAACTGCAAGATAAATAGTAAAAGAGTAAGTGAAATAATGCCTGCTGATTTCTAAAGCATGAACTGTAACGAACTGTAGCATGGATAAATAAATTATATTTACTGTGAAAGTGATATATGCATATTAACCGATGATATCAGAGCCACCTGTACTCTTTTTCTTACTTTTTATCTTGGCTGTTATTGGAAGATTCACATTTTGAGGAAACCTGTTTTCTCTACTGACCCCTTAACCCACCCAATATACTTTAATTAAGCAAGTAAAAATCAGGTTAAAACAGTACACCAATAGCAACAGGGATGAGGGAAAAGAAGTAGCTAAAAAAGTCATAATATGCTCAATTATCAGTTTTCTGAGTGGGGAAAAAACCTATAATTGATTAATTACAATTTTTTGAAGTCACAAATATATAACAAGCTCATCTGCATCCTCGCTCCATGGTTGCGAGGTGACTGGCACTAACAGAGCACTTGGCAGGAATGTGACTTAAGAAGGTGGAATGGCTCTTTCAGCTGGAGTTGTCATCACTGGAACAGTTGGAATGACTACATACCTTCCAATCACTTACACTGATTATGCAATAAAAAGGGACAGCTACAAAACACTATGCAAAAAGAAACCTAAAAAATGTGGGCCAGGGACTAAGAGCTATCCATTGTGGAAACCTGTGCTCTTTACTAAATTAGTTTTAAATAATTGTTTTAAATATTTTGCAGCAGTACTTTATATTTGAACCTCCCATATTTAAATTAGTAAATTTTATTTTTTAGAAATATGTTTTAAGAACTTTTAAAGTCATTTGGAAAATATCTGAAAAACTTCCTATATAATAAAAGGCTAATATGCAAATCGACTGAACAGCAGAATGACCAGTCACTATGAGGCGCACTGACCACCAGGGAGCAGATGCTCAATGCAGGAGCTGCCCCCTGGTGGTCAGTGCACTCCCACAGGGGGAGCGCTGCTCAGCCAGAAACCCTGAGCTGGGCTCACGGCTGGCAAGCGCAGCGGTGGTGGCAGGAGCCTCTCCTGCAGGTACACCACCCCCCCCACCAGTGCATGAATTTCCTGCACCGAGCCTCTAGTATTAAAAGGAAAACCTTACTGAGGAATTGGGGAAGAAAAGGATACTGTTATCTTGGCATTCAAAAAGGGGCATGAGAATGAGTGGAGCATTTATCTCATTTAATTTCAGTCTGTAACCCAGATTCCATCCTTCTTAAGAAAATGAAGGACTTTTAAAAAATGGTTTTATGAAAAATGAAAACAAAAACAGGACATGGGTAAGCACAGTACCTATGTGGTAGGGGCTATGTTTGTAAGTTAGTATAGTATCTTTCCTCAGATGAGTCCTAAATAAGTTTTGATGATATATGTACACTTAGAATACTTTGTGCTTACTATATTCGAGTTATACTAATTGCTAGCAGTTATTTCAGGAGCATATAAATCAATTCCCATACTCAAGTGCAATCGCCAAATCTCTACATCTTCCAAACTGTTCTGTAGAGTAATTCTCCCCAAACTCTCCCTGGGATGTTAATTATACAGGACGGAAAAGGAGGTGAGGAGTGTCAGAATTTAGTTTAAAACAGCCATTTTTATGACTTTTAAAAAATGCAAAGGAAGTCTGGTAGACTGGGAAACTCTAAGGTGTTGGGAGAGGAGGATTATTTGTACTAAAAATTTGTACATTAATGCACACACATACAAAGATTAATATGCATGACAAATCAAAACTTCATACTCACAATTTTATATTAAAACTTCAGAGTTCTTTCATTAAATCCTAGACAGTACCAAAATTTACCAAAAACACTGCCTCAAAAACACACACATAGATTTACAGTTTCAAGCCAAAGGCATTCAAACTATCCCTCATCCTCTGAAAAGAGAAATGTTTTTATATCCCCATTTGTAAAAATTATTTTCCCAAGGCAAGTAGTAGCAACTGGAGTGCTCTAACAAGTTGCCAGTATTCACAGTGATTTAGAGGCATGGCCAAGGCACTGCTACAAACCATAATTTTAAAAGGGTTGGAAGATGCCCTTTTATAACAGGGATACACATATATGGACTTAAGTGTGGGCGTCTGTTATAGAATTCAACACAGGCATGAGTCCATTTATGGTGGGGAATTTTTAGTTTCAGCCAGCTCCACACCAATCAGGCATTCTCTCAACTGATCTATGGCTCCAATAATATTGCTATACTTTCAATATAAAATAATTGGCTATAAACTTCTTAAAATCTTGGGTTTATGTCTTACATTTCATAAATATTTGTTATCTCTAAATATTCCTTGAAAGTGTGCCCAGAAGGTAGTACTTTTTATTCAGTAAGTGTCAGGCATCCTGAATCTTCTATTCTCTAGTCTTGTAATCACTGGTGCACTGAAGAAGACTGACGAAGGGGAGCGCTCATAGTTAAAGGGCCCCATGTCCACTAAGATGTCTATATCACAAAAGTACCACACTTTAGAGAAGACACCTGGTGCTGTTTTAGGTTCACTGGTCATGACAGTGTACGCCTGGGCCTAGTTTCTGCTCTGTGATGTAGAAAGGTGGTGGTGATAAGGAAGGTTTTGGCAAGCTTGGATCCAAACTCCAGCTCTGCCATCTTTAAACCATGTCTTTGGTAGGTTATTTGACTTTCCTAAGTCTTTGATTTCTCATATATAAAATGGGAAAACTACCACTTATCTCAAAGGTATAACCAGGTACATAAAATGTTGTGATAAGTAGAATTTTAAGATGGTTCCTATCACCTTTACTCCCAGGTGTTACTTTCATGATCATGTAACTTTACATGGCAGAAGGGAAATTATCCAAATTTGCCTAATTTAATCACATGAACCCTTAACAAGCGATGAGTTTTCTCTGGCTGAGAACAGAAGAGGAAGGCAGAGAGATATGAGGTGCAGAAAGGATTCTAAGCACTGTTGTCGGCTTTGAAGATGGAAGTGCTCTGTGTGAATATGAGCGGCTTCTAAAAGCTGAGAGCAGCCTCTGGCTGACAGCCAGCAAGAAAACAGGGACCTGGCCTATGATTTCAAGGAAATGAATTCTACCAACATCAGCAATGAGTCTGGAAGCAGACTGTTTCCCCAGAGTCTCCAAATAAGAGCCCAAGCCGGCCAAGATTTTACCCTTTCAGGCCCTAAGCAGAGAATCCAGATAAGCTTGCCCAGACTTCTGACCTAAGGCATAAACGGATGTTGTGTTAATTAATAAGTATTGTTTTCCTGTGCCTCCCACCAAAAAATCTTATGTTGAAGCCCTAACCCCTGATGTGACTACATTTGGAGATAAAACTTTCAGGAGATAAAGTTATATGAGGCTATAAGAGTGGGGCTTTAATCTAAAAGGACTGGTGGCCTTATAACAAGAGGGAGAGGGAGGGAGGAAGGGAGATCTCTTTCCATGTGCACACAGGCTAGTAGTCCCTCCAGAATTATAAGGAAGTAAATTCCTGTTAAGCCACACAGTCTGTTATAATCTGTTATTGAAGCCTGACAGACAGATACTGGGGGCAAGGAGGACTTGTCAGAGGTAGCGCTTGAGCTGAAGCATGAAGAATAGGAAGGATTTTGTGTTTCCTGGTGGTGAGATACATGGTCTTTCCAGGCAAAGGAAACATGCAACAAGGCACAGAAATTTCAGGTAGCAGCATCCATCCAAGCTGTTGGAGCACAAGGTACTTGGAGGGGGAGTGGGAGAGAAGGCTAGGAAAGCAAGCTGAGGCCAGACACTGAGGCTTCACATCAAAGGCCAAAGACTTAACCTAAAGGATCAAGTTCAGTGGGATGGTACCAAAGGTTCTTAAGTATTGGGAAGTATAAATAGTATCCATTTTCAAAGGACCACTCTTGTGGCTGCGTAGGAGGACAGACTGATATAAAGTGGAGAATAATTTAGCTCTGACATTCACATTGTGCCTCATGAAACCCATGGGTCCTAGAAGTCAAGGGTCACCATAAAAATGGAGAAGGCGGCTAAGTGGGCAGGTTCCTGGGACCCCATGCCCACTTTAATCACAGCAGTTGTGTGGCCCTAGCCTCAACCTGGAATCTTTGTTACACTCGGGACAACCAGCCTATAATATTTTACTTCAAAGACTACTGAAAAAGTGGGTGATCTGTAGGTCAAGGACACTACCCTCAAAGCCTTCCAATTGTGGTGAAAAAGTCAGAGAATTATCAAGAATTCTCAGAAAAATATATCTGGACTCCTGCCAGGAAGAAGACAGAACTAGTACCATGTGAATGGGCCCAACCTAGATTGGGGGTCATGCCAAAGCCCTAGTCTTTCATGGCTCTTAACATAGCCTAAGACTACACCTAGACAAGTGATTCTGTGTGGAAACAAAATTGTAAAATAATTTTCATGCCACAGGGATCTACTCTTATCTGATATATTTTTACCTCAAAATATCAGGTTGTGACCTGAAATAGGAAAATAATATAGAGCAAACAAAAAGTACTATAAACTAACCTTCTGGTTTACAGAAAATATGTTATCATTTAGGAATGAGCTTTAAAAATCTCATAGCAATTTTTCGCAACTGTACTCGTATAGCAGAACTAGAGTATTTTAAGATTGCAAAGTAAGAACTTTATGCCCAGCAGAGGGCAGTGTAGCTCTCCACAAAGCCCTTATGAGCACAACAGAGAATGGTGAGCATACTAGGGGCTGAAATATTCTAATCCATTAAAACTATTTTGTGTCTGTCTAGTGACTTTACTTTTCTAAAACATGTCAGATATATTGCCTAACAGTTATCCTTGAAAAGGTAGCACAAAGATGAGCTATTAAAGCCTTGTAGTAATTAAAAAACTCCCTGGAAAAATTTAGCTCCCTACAAATAAAAAAATGATATGATCATTTCTGGGAGGGCTGAGGTTTGTGTTGTCTTCACTATTTAAAACAACTGCCTTTTTGTTTCCTAAAACTTAAAAGCTAGCTTTTTTCTTTTTCTTTTTTTCTTTTACAGAGAGAGGAGAAATATTGATCAGTTGCCTCCTGTATGTACCCAACCTAGGTTTGTGTCCTGGCTAGGAACAGAACCAGCAACCTTTCAGTGAACAGGATGATGCACCAACCAGCTGAGCCACACTGGCCAGGGCTAAATAAGCTGGCCTTTAAAAGAACCTAATATCCCATCGTTTTTTGTTGTATTTTTTTTTTACATTCTTTTTTAACTTACACTGTACACAGCCTTTTATTATAGAGAGTTTCCTATGGAAATAGGCAGTTCAGAGTGGTTCTCAAGTGAGGTTCATTCTAACAGGCAGCTGACATCCTAATGATGTATTCTGATTATTTTTTTCCTTCTAACAATAATGTGCTAATTCTAGCTTTGAACAGATTTAGAAACTACCATTATGGTCTTGACAACCATTGATGAACACCATTCATGTTCTTCATAAGAACAGGTTTTAAATACAATTTTAGCTTTATATGATATACACCATTACTTTTAAAACATGAAGGTAAGATCTACACAAAATTCACATTTTTTACCTACTAATATTTGTCCTCCATATATAGGCACTTGACTCAAATCAAGACACTGGCAATCAATTATCATTTTGTTGTTATTCTCATAAATTCCAGTGCTTCAAAATTTCTCAGCAATAAATTTATAATGGAAAATTTTGAAGAAATCCAGATTCAAGTTTCCTGATAATCTGGACCAGAATGCCCAATCCATCATTCATACTTATTGTTTATTGCAAATATACAGACAAAGATGTGCAAAGTTACCAATAATTATAAAGAGACTAATCATTAAATTAATAAACAGTCCTGGGAGATTACCACAAACCACAAAGAGATATACTCGGTATTCTAGATTCCTAAGAAATCTGAAGGACAGCAAACAAATTAAACAATTCTAAATTATGGCCCAATTAGCTCAAACTTTACAGGAAGGCAGACTAGCTTTATTTTTTATTTCTTATAAAAGAATGTAACAGATCTGCAACTTAGCAACCAAGCAACAGAACTTGTAAGAGATTTGCACTGTTTGAGAAAGCATTGCCAAAGAGTAGAAATTCCTAATGTGGTTGTAGTTTTCAAAATATTACCTCCAGAAGTGCAGTTCAAATCCTTCACATTTTTCTTTGCATTTTAAACAGGGGGCTCCAAATCCTTGCTCATGACCTAAGCCCATCTGTTAAAAAGAAAATAATGTGGGTTTATTATTACACATTTTAAAAATCTAAAAAACTCAATAAATTCCACTTTCAATTCCACTTACCGCTCCTGTTTAAAAAACTTTCAAACAAATCTTTTATGAGTATTACACTGTTTAGTCAATGATGACACCCAAGTATGTATATGGGGACTCCAAGTACATACATAACATACTTTGTATTCTTATTGCTTTTTTCAAAAAAAGAAAAGCATCAGAATAAAATTATATAGAATATTGCAATTTGCAAAAAGTCATGAATTGGTATCTTGGCCACTACATGCCCTGTATACAATATGTACAGGGAGCTTAGAAAGTAAGCTTGGCCCCAAATGACCTATTTTGTGTAAAATATTTTAGGCAGTACAATACAAATATTACTTATATTATGATAAATATAAGAATAGCAACAACAAACATATATTGGATGCCATGGAATTGAGATAAGTATGTATACCCTCATAAAATGCTTATAAAGTAGACAACATTATTCTCAATTTTAGAGATGAACAACTAAAATTCAGAGATGTTATGGAACTTGTTTAAGATCAAAGTGTTAATAAGCCCAGGTCTGGCTAACTCTGAGGCATGTGCTTTTATGCCAGGGTGGGAGTAGGGGAATTACAATTGCCCTTATTATAACAAAAGAATGTTTTTCTTTACCATATTAAACAATAATTCTCAGGAACTTCTTGACACATGACCTGAGTGCTGAATGGGGGAGGAGGAGATGAGGGAAGGACACAAGAAGGCAATGGAAGCTCTTTTACCCAACTATTGATATAATAGTAAAAAAGATCAACCAGCTTTGTATCAGCACATTGGCCAAAAAAATAGCTTATTTTGTGTTTTAAATACCACATTAGTGACTACTGAAAAAAATCATTATCTCCTAGTGCCTGGAGAAATATTTCAAGACAGACACACAACAAATTTTTTTCAATGGCACCATTTTGTAATGCTACCAAATTGTGTTTGTCACTAAGCATTCAAAATCACATTATAACTTGTTCCTTGAAAGATCAGCCCAGCCATGTCCTGAAGTTTAATAATTTTTTTTTTCACATAAAGAGAGCACTTCCTTTTTTTCTGAAGAAAAATACCACATCCTCTTACCATAACTAAAGGCATATTCAAAACCAGCTAGTCCACCCAGCTGCTTGGGAGAACCCAGGTTATTTTAAGTAAGACCATCTCAAACATGCTTTCCAATGGTGAAAAAAAGCTGTCCAACATTAACTAAACTTCATCACCTTTGCCACGTCTACATTATCAATTTTCAAAAGAATAATCATTCTCCAAATTGTATATTTAACTTAAACACTAGAATACACTTTTTTTTTTCTCTTGAGAAATCAAATCGTTTCCTTATCACAGATGATTATTGTTTGCAATACAGAAATAAAACGGGCTAAGCAAAAGCCAGAGATGACTAATTCGAGTTTTCTGGTCTTTTATAAATGCACTAGAGGCCCGGTGCATGAAATTCATCCCCTGGGGGAGAGGGGTTCCCTCAGCCTGGCCTGCACCCTGTCGCAGTCCAGGAGCCCTTGGGGGATGTCCTACTGACGGCTTAGGCCCGCTCTCTGAGGGAGCGGGCCTAAGCCGTCAGTCGGACATCCTTAGCGCTGCCGCGGAGGTGGGAGCGGCTCCTGCCACCGCCGCTGTGCTCGCCAGCCGTGAGCCTGGCTTCTGGATAAACAGTGCTCCCCTGTGGGAGCACACTGACCACCAGGGTGCAGCTCCTGCATTGAGCGTCTGCTCCCAGGTGGTCAGTGCATGTCATAGCGACAGGTTGTTCCACTGTTCAGTTGATTTGCATATTAGCCTTTTATTAGGATAATTAAAGTGTTTTCTCCATCACAATACTCATAGTAAAATGAATAGCTAATCTACAAAGGTGTATTCTTTTTCAAGCCCTTTCTAGTTTTCCATTAAGGAAAGTTAACAATCCTGAATTCACCTGGTGTATGGAATTGCTTCCTACTGTGTTCCATGCATCATCTGCTAAACTCTGATCCTAAATGAAAATTAAGATTACATTATAAAGGCTTAATCACATAACTCGTTTAAATCAACTACTTTAAAACTCTCTGATGTATAATTCTCAGTAAGAAATATATGTTACCTCATGACACAGAACTTACATACACACATACAAACTCATGTGTGTATAAGTATGTGCAAATCCTGAAACAAATAACTGAGACTAAGTGTGCTTCTGCCTTTAAGTGAAATGGGCACTAAACAAATTTTTGCCTGTTTTTAAATCTGAATCCCCTGGTCTGAGCAACACTGGGCTTAATAAAATACTACAAACATACTGAAAAAATACCATTATATTTTTTTATTTCTGGATGAAACTTATAAGGTCAGCTAATACCACTAATAGAACCTCAAATAGCAGACATTTTATACTAAGTAACTCACTGCTGATCTACAAAATCAGCCTTGGAAAAGAACAAGTTGTTTCTTTCCTAACTGCTTTTTATTTTCTTAAAATAGTTGTCAAAGTTTTATTAGAATTATTAAAACTGGTAGTATTCCATGAATATCTGCTCTTTTAAAGTGCCCCACACATTTTTGTTGCTGAACAGGCCTAGGCTTTCCCTAATATAGGAGATCAGGAAGCTAAAATCCAGAGGAGGTGACCCCGCTCGTGGTCACACAGTTAGTCAACAGCAGGTTAACCGAAAACTGGATGTCTGGCTCATGCTCCAGAGCTGAGGGGTAGACCTCTATAGAGTGCCCAATAGGAGCCCTTCAGTCTTCTGAAGAGATGATGTCCTGGCTCACTTTGGTTTCAAGGAAAAGGACTACAAGCCTCCAAAGCCTCCTGCGACGCCTCTAAGGAAGAAGACTTTCAGAGAGCTTTCAAAGGAAGATTTGGATCTGTCAGGAAGTAGGGACAGCTCTTTTGAACAAGTGATGCTTGAATTGTGATTTCTTAAAAATGGGAAGAATCTAAGTCAGCAAAGAGGAGGAAGAAGTTCATTCAAGGCAGAGGGGATACCACATGGGAAGGCCTGTGGCAGAAGAAGTCCTGGTAGAAGCAAAAGACATCTTCAAATATGAGAGGTGACAGGGCTAGCCTTGAGCAGGCAGAGTGGGTGTTTCCTCCCTTTCCTTTTCCTTTTCCCAAGGAAGAAATAAATGTTCTCAAGTAGTTGGTACCAAGTCTTGGGCTACCAGGTTTAACAGTGAAAAAGATATTCCCAGACAGGATGAGACTGTAAGGGAGAAGTGCTACCAAAACCCAGGCAACTGGGCTGAGTGTGGGAGGACAAGAGCCCCTCTCATCTCTGCTCCCCACACCTCAGAGGGGCCACCCTCAGGAACAGTAGGAGACCTGACTGAGAAAGGCAGTAACTTGAGGAAATGGCTCTACAGCCTGCCCTGGAAAGCTCAGAAAGCATTGCTCCAGTGTTCTTCCACCCCTGTTCGCCTGACTGGAAGGCCCAATTCATCTCCATTCAGGCTCCTTCCAGCACAGTTGTGACCACCTAAAACAAGTATTACCTCCCTACATTTCGTTTTTTTCAAATGCTCAAACACAAGGAGTAAGGGGACTCTGAAAATATCCGAGAGAACAAGTACATGAAAGAGGGTGGAATGAGGTCGTGGCAATATGATACACTCTCTCCTACGATAACTCAACGGAAACAGTTCTAATTTAAAATAAACACCCAAACAAAAAACACACCTCATTTCCAAAACCAGTTAGTAGCTAAAGCAACTAGAGAGAGTTTCAGACTGAAAATGCACTTATTTTGGGGGGAGTTTCATTTTGAGAAATTATTTTACAGCTATAAATATCTATATATATAAAGAGCCAGGGGCCATCACAACCGAACCAACGACCGAACAGACAACCAAACAGGCTGATAGGGGTGACAAGGCCGGCAGGGGGGTTAGAGAGGGACGGCCAAACAACTAAGCACCAGGCTGCGTGGGGCGACCAGCCCAGCAGTGGTTAGTGAAGGCTGACCAAACAACTAAGCACCAGGCTGCATGGGGCGACCAGGGTGGCAGGGGGGCGGGGCAATGAGGGGTGACCAGGCCAGCAGGGGGGGACAGTTAGGGGCGACCAGGCTGGCAGGGGGGCAGTTAGGAGTGAACAGGCCGGTAGGGGGGAGGCAGTTGGGGGCAACCAGGTTGGCAGGGGGGGCAGTTGGGGCAACCAGGCCGGCAAGCGGAGGCAGTTAGGGGTGATCAGGCAGGCAGGCAGGTGAGCAGTTAGGAGCCAGAGGTCCCAGATTGTGAGAGGGATGTCCAACTGCCAGTTTAGCCCCGTGGGGTCCCAGATTGGAGAGGGTGCAGGTTGGGCTGAGGGGGAACCCCCCTGTGCATGAATTTTGTGCACAGGGCCTCTAGTATAGCTGTAAAACTTAAACCTAATTGACAGTCAGCACTGAAGATCTCTAACTAATGCCACATTACTGGGTGGGAATTTCTTCCATATGCTTACCCTCTTTATCAACCTGTGAGGATAAAAAACCCACAATGCCACTCAAACAACAAAGATAAGTGGTTCACCAGCTAGTGTTTTCTCTGTTTAGTAGACTGCATGTTCCAGACTGAATTATAACCAGAGTGCTATTACGTTCTCTAATCCAGTTAAACCCAATGTATATAACATTGCACCGGAGAAGACATGGATCTACTAGAGTGAGGCAAATTTCTTCTGCTTCTCTTCCCAACCCAATTTAGGCATCTGTATTCTCCCCTTCACAAGTCAAGCACATATCAGATAAAGGGAATGTACTAGTATTAACTCTATAATAAAATGTGCTTCAGAACCACAGCTGCCCCAGGCACAGTTTCTCAAGGCTGAATCCAATATCTTTCAGGGCCAAGGGTCGCAGGAGCTGGGATTCCCTAACTCTTCCTAGTCTCAGTTCAAGATCTGAAACCTCCCCTGCCCCAAGAGTTCAGGTAATTTCTCTCCCTCCTTCATGCTGTGTTCAGGATTCCCTCACTATACCTCCTCCCTTCTCTCTACCCTCAACAAACACCATACCCTCTGGGCAGGGTTCTCCTTTCCTCAAGAGCCATAACTGTTCCTCTTGGACATCTAGATCATGTAGGTTAGTTCCTGCCCAGGTGCCTGGGTTCGAGAATTTTTGGTGAGGGGTAAGAACAGGAAAGGTATGTGGGGGGGTTGGTGGAGAGCCCAGAAAGCTCCTCAGCTAAGGCACCCTGACTGTTAAAGTGAAATGATAAAGAATTACATGGCAATATATCAATTATGTCTCAATTTTAAAAATTACATGGTTATAGATACTAGAGAACTAAAGAAACAGAGAACTATAGGAATGTAGAAGGATCACTGGAGGAGAGTCGGAAAAACTGGGATCTGGTAGATCTGGTCACAAGGTGTCAATGTCAAGTTTTAGTGATTTTAGGTGTCTTCCCTTCCACCCCCAACACCCCACCCCGGGCTTCATCTATGACTAATCAACTAGATGAACTTGAAGACAACTCTTAATTCTATAATTATGACTGCAAATTATGTTTTATATTAACTTTATCTTAGTTTGTTATTCAATATGGTCATCTGCTCAATGTTTTAAACACTAAATAGAAAATAATTATTTGAGAAAGCAACTATATTATTGGCTCTTATAAATCAGAATTGTCTGAACTTAGTTTGGAAGAATAGTTCATAAAGTACACATAGAAAACAAAAAACTTTAAGTTTTAAGGGATAAGACTCAGTTCTGTTGCATGTAATTATTTCAACAGCAAATATGATATGGTATTCCCTGCAGAAGCAACACTTGGTGACAAGTCCCAAAGCTGTCTATTTCATTTAATTTTAGTAACACATTCTGGATAGCATCAATACAAGGATATAACAGATTAAGATATCTTCTTCAGTTCCAAAGAAAGCAGATCTTTTTGATTGACTATATTTGTAAAACCTGTAGTCAGACTTTGAGAATACCTACCAAGTTCCTTTGAAAATATAAAAACAACCACAATATTTATCCTGAAACACAAGTCATAGAAAAATATTTTTTTTCTATGTGCTTTTTCTATGTGCCTCAACTATAGGCTCCAGATACCAAACTTATTTCCCTCTGATCTGTGCCTCCAAATACCCTCTTATCCCCTGCTTATTTTAGAATAAGAAATGGGAATGTAAATTTCTCCATATTCATAATTTCAGGCGACCCTTCTGACCCAGAAAAAGGTATTGCATATCAGATGGAGGGAAAAATAAATAAATAAAAGAAGGGTGGGGAAGATATAATGTTTCAAACATAATTTGAGTGATTTGAAGACCATTTGGATCTGGAAGATATTATGCAGTATTCAGGGTGAGATCATCTGATCATGCTGTTTTCATAACAAAATTTTCTTCTGGAGCAAGGAAACATGTCATTACAAAAAAGGGTAGTGTTACTAAGACTTCTTTAATAATCTTGAAATGAAGCTGACCAAAGTAGATTGTATGAAATATACATATATAATCCCCCTTCCTTTGTCTGTATGTATGTATATGTATATGTCTATTTATCTACCTATCTTATATGTATACTAGAGGCCCAATGCATGAAATTCATGCAAGAGTAGGCCTTCCTTCCCCCAGCTGCCCCTAACTGCCCCCCGCTGCCAGCCAGTTCGCCCCCAACTGCCCCCCCTGCTGGCCTGGTCACCCCTAACTGCCCCCCCTGCTGGCCTGGTTACCCCCAACTGCCCCCCCTGCCAACCTAGTTGCCCCTCACTGCCCCCCCTGCTAGCCTAATCGCCCTCAACTGCCTCCCCTACTGGCCTAGTCACCCCCAACTGCACCCCCCGCCTCGGGCCTGGTCACCCCTAACTGGCCCCCGCCAGCCTGGTTGCCTCTTACTGCCTCCCTGCCAGCCTGGTCACCCCTAACTGCCCCCCCTGCCAGCCTGGTTGCTCCACGCAGCCTGCTTGTTCGATCGTTTGGTCATTCCTCACTAACTCCCCTGCCAGTCTGGTCGTAGGGATGATAGTCAATTTGCATATTACCGTTTTATTATATAGGATGTTTTTTGGGAAACTATTGATACTTGGTCCTTTGTTGGGTACAAAGAAATGTTAATTTAAAGTTTAGTATTTTAGGTATATTATTAGATTTAATGTTTTCCTTTTCATAATTTGCAAATTACTTTGATTTCAATTTTTATGATAAAAGTAACCATTTATAAGTAATCATTTCCCATACTAATTAGAGTACCTACCAAAGCTATATTAATTGGGTTCTCTAGAGAGGGGGCATTTGATTTAACATGACCAGGTATTCTGGTCTAGTATAGGGAACAGGTATATTTTCCTAAACAGAATCTTCTTCAGAGTTTTTGTGGTAAATTGCAAATATGGCCACAATTTTTTTACAGTACTTCCTATTAAGAAATGTAGTCTATTTTCCTACCTTGTGAATTTGGACTGCCAATGGATTGATGGAAGTAGTGTTATGTGTACTCTAAGCTTGGACCTCAGGAGACCTTTTTGCTTCTAACTACTTTCTTGGAACCAGCTGCTGCCATTTGAAGTAGCCCAGCTCAGCCTGCTGGAGGATGACAGCCCCCATGGAACAGATGAAACATCGCAGCTGAGGCTCCTCTAGACCGTCTGTCCCAAGGTGCCTGCAGATGCAGTGAGCCAGCTGAACTCAGCACAGGGTGCTAAAATGCAGAAGCATGAGTGGAATATCATGATCAGAAACTACAAAATAAACAGTTATAACAAGCCACTATGTTTAAGGGTGATTTTCTTAGGCAACAAAGCATAACTTACACTCCTGCTAACTACTGGGATGCAAGTGAGGTATGGAAAGGGTTTACCCTCATAGCCCTCTGTACATATGAAAGGATAAAGAGTCAGGATACTGTAGCTTCCTTGATATCATTGTTCGTTTCAGAACGGCCCCTCTCTCTAATACAGTCAAATCTAATTTTGATTTGCAGTTATTCCATCAAGATGAAGGGAAATTATAATTAATTTGCAACTAAAATTTGATCCTAGTTGTCAAAAGGTGGTATAGGAATGTTTTGAAAGTTGCCTGTTTCCTCTAAATCGTTAGACAAATCTAAAATGACGTCTATGTGCCTTTCATGCCGAGAAGTCCTTGGGCTATAGTCTGAATATAGGACAAAAAGCGTATGAAATCAAACCACTTCTCTAATGAAGAAAAATCAAAAGATGGGTCAAAAATTAGTTAAGAGTCTTATGTTTACACACCACATGTAAACACAATTCATTTTTTGCAGGGTAAGGGATGGTGTGAAAAGGCCTGGCAGTAAGTAAATAATTTAAGGCATCTGGCAGGAGTGTTCCTGCGTCTCTCCCCTCCTTTTCTCCATTTACTCAAGACCCTTATTTGTGCTTAAAAATTTTGTTTTTGTTCTAAATGCCTCTGGGTGCCATTCCTGAGCAAAAGTGGGTAATGAGATTGTTTGTTGGATGCTCCCTACCCCAACCCTTGTTTTCTGTGCCTTCTCTTCATTGGGTTTTACTCCCCAGGTCCCTTGGATCCTCCGACTCCCCTGGGTAGCCTCCTGGAATGGATCTCTCAGCCAGTGCCCCAAGCCTTTCCCTTCATTCTCTGCTCTGTGAGAAACATCTGTACAGTAAAACCTCGATATAAAGGACTAATTCCGGTGAGGGGGTGTGTCTGTTAAAGTTAAAAGTCCATAATATAATAAAGTGGGTTTTCCAAATGCATATGTTAAAAAGTTAACAAATTAGTTTACCAATTTTTACGTATGAAGACATGTTTGCATAATTAAAATTTGGAACAGACTGTGGAATCTCAGAGCGAAGTCGAAAGCCCACTGTATAATAAAGTATGTGTTCCAAATACCTTATGTTAAAAAATTGACAAATTAGTTAGTTTACCTGTCTCTATGTAGACATGTTTGTGTAATTAAAGTTAAGTATGTATGAAAAGTTTAATTTTACAGAAAAGTTTTCTATATGTATTACTATAATTTTAAGTTTATACTGAATAGGTCTAGTAAATGCGTGCATTCACCAGTTACCATGAGTAAACAAATGAGCATGGCTGGGGCGTGGCTTAGTGCACATGGGAACAAGGGCTGGCAGGTGTTAAAACTGCTGCAGAAAGTCACCAAGTGACAACAGAACCAGTTACTGCGGGTGATTCGATATAATCATGTGATGTAATCACGTGCTAATCTTCTGTCAAACATTGTTTACAAGCAGTGACACTTGAATTTAAATATGTAGACTATAGTTGTATATATGTAATATTTATATTGGCAAAATTACTACAGTGTTTTTCCCAACATGGGACCTATTTGCTAAAATTTGTTAAAAATAAACTGAATTAATAACAAAAAATAGCCGGTTAATTTCATTATAAACAAATGTTGGTTAAAATCATTTTTAAATTAACAGGGTGTTAATTTTCACGTATGACACATGGACCAGAAATTTTGCCCATTTAATCCAGGTCCGCAAAATTGAGGGTTTACTGCATTATTTTCTTTTCTTGCATGTGCTCTGATTAGATATTTAGGGAATTAGTGCCAATAAGTCACATGATTGTACAGTCACCCTCCCCTTGCCCTCACCCATCTGTTACAACAGGTTACTCCTAAAAAATACTACAGTGGGGCCTTGACTTACGCATGTCCCGACTAACGAGTTTTTTGAGATACCAGCTATCTCTCCGCCGATTTTTTGCATTGAATTGAGAGAGTAATTTGAGTTAACGAGCTCCTTAACAAGCTCCTTAACGAGCTCGGTCTCGGAACGAATTAAACTCGTAAGTCAAGGCCCCACTGTACTACAGCCCTTAGGGTTGGCACAAATGGTGGCAATACTCAAGTGTTGGGTTACACAGAATCTACACTAATAAAAGAGAAACATGCAAATTGGTGTCACTCCATTACACCCACCAGACAATCGGATGAGTATGCAAATTAACCCAACAAAGATGGTGGTTAATTTGCATACACAGGCACTGAGCAAAGACTGAAGGCTCCGGCCAGACTGAAGACTGAAGACTGCAGTAGAGAAGCCAAGTCTCACTGTGGCTGGACCAAAGGCCTGGGTCCCGGATGCTGGAGGAAAATCGGTGCCAGCAGCCAGGGGAAGAAAGGCCTAGTGCACGTATCTTCATGCAACGGGCTTCTAGTCTATAATAAGAAAAGCTTAATATGCTAATTAGACTGGGCATCCTTCTGGACAACCTTCGGGATGAAACCGGGGCTGCGAGGGAAGCCCGGGTCCCGGTTGCCTGCCAGCAGCCATGACCAGGCAGGCAGGCAGGTGAGCGATTAGGAGCCAGTGGTCCAGGATTGTAAGAGGGATGTCTGACTGCTGATTTAGGCCCAATCCTGAGGGTCCCGGATTGGAGAGAGGCAGGCTGAGCTGGGGGGACCCACCCTCCCGTGCACAAATTTCGTGCACCAGGCTTCTAATGTTGTCATAAAATGTTTGATAATATATCCAGGTGCCTATTGAATGGTTTAAAGATCTATGAAGGGTTTTCCTCCCTGTACATTGGATTTCTCAATAATGATTATGATACATCTGTTTACTGTCTATGCAGACACTATACTTTGTGCTTTAAAACAGCGGTCGCCAACCTTTCGAACCTCACGGACCACCGGTTGGCGACCGCTGCTTCAAAGGTTTCCTTAAACCAGTGGTCACCAACCTTTTGGACCTCACGGACCACCGGTTGGCGACCGCTGCTTCAAAGGTTTCCTTAAACCAGTGGTCACCAACCTTTTGGACCTCACGGACCACCGGTTGGCGACCGCTGCTTTAAAATATTCATCTCCATTATCCTTAAACCCCGGTAAGATAGGTGGCTGTAACCCATTTTCAGATAAGGATCCTGAAGTTTAGATGGTTAAGTAACTTTGCCAAATCCACACAGTAAGTTCCAGGGCTAAGAACTGAACACAGGATTCTAAGGCTGATAATCAGTCTTGCTGCAATGCCCTCCTGCGCTCCAACCTTTTGCTTAAGGTATCCAATGATCTAAGGAAGATGAAAGATTTGTGGAGTCAACATGGTCCGGACCCAAAAGGGGAGCCAAGCACAGCCTACATCAGCTAAACCTCAGTGTGACATTTCCTCCTCTACCTCAAGCAATGACACAATGTATTAAAAAAGAATCAAAAGTAGGATAGATCCTAAACTGTAGGTTTGGCTCCTATGCTAGCTCAGTGACTTCCATAATTCAAACCCATGACCTGGAAAAATGAGTAATTACTGCTGACCATGTACCTTGGCTTTACTCTAGAAGAATCAAAACTAAAAAGGTAATAGTATGAATAGCACGAGTTTACTGACTTTTCACAGCCATGTTCTTTCGGTTCATGTTATGTATTCTTCCTGAAATGCCTTTTTTTTTTTTTTTTTTTGCCCAATGAAATGGAATTTTTCCTATGAATGTTGTTTCTGCCATAAAATACTCCCAACCCACATAATTACAATTATTTACTTCTGCTTCTGAGACTTCATAATAGTGGTCTATATTCCTATTATTGCAGCACTACAAAAAGTGTGGCAGTCCATGAGACACATAAGCAAACTGAGAGTAAGCAATTAGCAAATATTAAGCAACTTGATGCACTTAATAATTTTTTTAATTGGCCTTGCATTTGTCTTTTTTTAGTAATTTATTTCATTTTTTTCATTTATTTTATTTTACCCAGCATCGTAGTTAATTCACACACCTACCTTGCCCACTAGCTAGCTTGCCAGCCTGCGTTTTTTAAAATCTGCCCAAGCTGACACCACAGTGTTTTGGGGATACGAGCTCAAAAGGTAATATAGATAAAAACTGAGTTAAGATTTTTCTGTAGTCTTACATTTAAACTGCCCTCTTAATAATCTCTATGAAACACAAAAGGTAACTTTCTCTTGTTTAGCCCCAACTGTTTTTACTGTAGGCCAATATCAGTAAAGGGAGGCAGTTTCTTTCCTTCACTTTGTGACTCATTCTATCATGGCTTCCATGGTGCTACTCAGAGAAACAAAATATCCACATAATATCTGCATGATCATTTTTCAATGAAACATGATATCACTTTATCTTCAAAGAAAGCAAGGGCAAGTTCACTGTGGCTACAGACTTATTAGTAGACTCATCACCAAGGCATTTGTCTGAGGCTTTCAACCTTCTTTGCTGGTCAGATAAAAAGCTGTGCAATGGACACACAGAATCCTTTTTGAAATATTGCGTGGTGGTCAGAATGTCATTATAATAAACACAAGATGAATCATTCATGTTTTTAGGATGACTCAGCATTTCAGAGATTAATCATCCTATATAATAAAAAGGTAATACGCAAATTATACATCACTCCAACACACAAGTTGGCTGCCACAAGATGTCCATCAGGGGAGGGCAGCTGTGGGCAATCAGGCCAGCAGGGGAGGGCAGTTGTGGGCAGTCAGGCCTGCAGAGGAGGGCAGTTAGGGGTGACCAGGCCTGCAGGGGAGGGCAGTTGGGGGCGACCAGGCCTGCAGGGAAGGGCAGTTGGGGGTGACCAGGCTGGCAAGGGAGGGCAGTTAGGGGTGACTGGGCTAGCAGGGGAGGGCAGTTGGGGGCGACCAGGCTGGCAGGGGAGTGGTTAGGGGGTGATCAGGTTGGCAGGCAGAAGGGGTTGGGGCAATCAGGCAAGCAGGCAGGCGAGCAGTTGGGAACCAGCAGTCCAGGATTGTGAGAGGGATCCCAGGTTGGAGAGGGTGCAGGCTGGGCTGAGGGATGGACACACGGACAAACACACACCTATGCATGAATTTCATGCACCGGGCCTCTAGTATATACATAATAGTAGTCTTACTGTCAGCAAATGAGATCCCAGCAATTCTCATTGCTGCCTTCTCATACAGCTCCTTCCTTTAAGCTTTGCTCAAACCTGAGCAGCCCCTAATTCTTTCTGTTGTTGTTGTTTTGATATATTTTTATTGATTTCAGAGAAGAAAGGAGAGGGAGAGAGATAGAAACATCAATGATGAGAGAGAATCATTGATCGGTTGTCTCCTGCACAACCCCTGCTGGGAATCGAGCCTGCAACCTAGGCATGTGCCCTTGACTGGAATCGAACCTGGACCCTTCAGTCCACAGGCTGACACTCTATCCACTGAGCCAAACCAGCTAGGGCAGCCCCCAATTCTTAGCAGACTACCTAAGGATCAGAGAAATTAGTAACTGAAACTATGCTCTTATCCTTTTTTAATATATCTGAAATAAAGGTAGGAATACCTGGATTCAACCAATTTTTATAGGTATATACTGAGTGTGACAGAAACATGAAAATATGTCTACAGCACTGCTTCCAACGGTAACTAGTGAGTTTCTTGTAGATTTTTCCTCTACCACCTTCTGCTCTTTCCTAACATTTTTGACAATGTATATAATAATTAAACAGGTTGGTTAAGAAAGAGGAAAGCAAATTGAAAAGTCATTATAGGGTCACAGCCTGAACTTGCATTAGAAAATTATAGTTATACATACCCTTCTCTCTTTAATTCCCCATTATATAGTAGATCGAGTTGGGTAGATTGAGTGCTTTGAAAAAAACCAGTAAAACTAAATCTGACTGGAGCTGTAGAGCTGAAAAGCAAAATATCTAAATGTAATTCTCTATTTACAACACTTAAGACAGTTTTTTTAAAATTGTTCTTGTTGAGAGTATTACAGGTACCCCCTATCTCTCCCCGCATTGCCCCCCTCCAATCAGTTTCTGCCCCACTCAAGGCCTTCAACACCTTATTGTCTGTGTCCATAGGTAATGCATATATGCATATACTAGTAAGTTCTTTGGTCAATCTCTTCTCCGCCCCCCACCCCTTCCCTCTAAGATTCATCACTCTGTTCCATGTTTCCATGACTATGGTTCTATTTTATTCATCAGCTTATTTTGTTCATTAGATTCCTTATTTATTTTGATTTTTAGATACAATTATTGATATGTACTTATTGCCATTTTATTGTTCATATTTTTTATCTTTTTTTTCCTTCATCTTCTTACTAACTGCTTTTCTCTTGATGCTTTTAAGATTCTTTTCTTTAACCTTTGGCATTTTTATATGACAAGAGGCCTGGTGCACGAATTTGTGCACCAGTAGGGTCCCTCGACCTGGCCAAAACCAGCTATCCAACATCTCCCAAGGGGTCCCAGATTGCAAGAGGGCACAGGCCAGGCCGAGGGACCCCACCAGTGCACGAAAGGGACCGAGGAGGGACTCAGGAGGTTGGCCAGCCAGGGAGGGACTACAGGAGGGCTCCAGGGCATGTCCAGCCCATCTCACTCAGTCCCGATCGGCTGGACCCCAGCAGCAAACTAATCTACCAGTTGGAGTGTCTGCCCCCTGGTGGTCAGTTCAGGTCATATCAAGAGGTTGAGCAGCCTTAGCATATCATTAGCATATTACGCTTTGATTGGTTGAACGGCCAACCAGACGACCGGACACTTAGCATATTAGGCTTTTCTTATATAGGATGTGTCTTGGTGTGGGCCTTTTGGGGTTCCTCTTGTTGGGGACTCTCTGTGCTTCATGTAAGTCTATTTCTTACAAGTTCTCTGTTATTTCCTCAAATAGGCTTTCAATGTCTTGCTCTCTCTTTTCTTCTTCTGGCACCCCCGTAATGTAAATGTTGGTTTGCTTGAATTGTCCCAGGGGCTCCTTACACTTTCTTCATATTTGGATTTTGTTTTTTCTTTTTGCTCTTCTGATTGGGTGTTTGTTGTTGTTGTTTTTTGTCAGATTGGCAAAAAATATATTTTTGAGTGTGCTGCAGAAATTTAGTAATTAGTTATGTGTGCCATGAGATGATAAAGATTGAAAATCACTGATATAGAGGGAAAAAGTGATGCGTGTCCTAAGAGTTACAAAAGAAAGAGATTTTGCATCTAGCTTTGGAACAAGAAGAAATATTTCATGGAAGTTGGTACATGGCGGGAGTGGGGGGGGGGCGGTCTTGAAGGATGAGTAAGACTTAATATTTTAGATGGGTAAGTAAAGCCAAGCAGTAAGGTGATGGATGGTACACAGCTAATAGCCAGCTGAAATATAAATCCCCAATTCTACTTCATAGTATAGCATAATAAAACAAGAGGAACAGAAAACCTACTATAGTTTTATTCAAAAACAATATTCAGGGCAAGTTAGAGAAAGTGACTTTTCATATCCAATTAATGTAATGAATCACATCATTGGTTAGAAGAGAGAAAAGCCAAGCTGAGGACCACTTTACTTCCTTTTGTACTTGTTCTCAAAGACAGAGTAACTGCCTCAAGGCAAAGCCCTGGAAGTACCTTGCCCTGCCCTCCATTCTCCATGGCCTTGCCAATGATTCTTGCAGCAAGACAGGCTTCAAGCAGAAATCCAACTACAGATTTGATCATCAAGGTCACTGCATACTTGCATTTTCCATTTCAATCAGGAGCCCCTAAAAGAAAATGCTCATTCTAATTTCTAACAGAAATAATATATGTGGTTCAGTACTCTTTCCAATTGGTTTCACTGTGATTTTTTTTGTTTAATGACAAAAGCTTTTAAAACAAGGTTGGATGCTAAGAAAGGGGATTTTTAGTGACTTATCTTTAAAATGCATCTAATCTTTTCTTTTAACCCTCTCCCAAGAGTATGTTGTTGTTTTAAAATTAATTTGAGAGAGAGAGAGAGAGAACAAGAGCAAAATATTGATGTGAGAGAGAAACATTGATCAGTTGCCTCCCAACATGCCCAGCCAGGATAGAACATGCCACCTCAGGATGTGCCCTGATCAGGAATCAAACCCACAACCTTTTGGTGTACGGAACGACATTCCAACCAACTGAGCCATCTGGCCAGGGTGCATCTCATCTTTTAAAAATAATAATAAAATAAAATAAAATAAAATAAAATAAAATAAAATAAAATAAAATAAAATAAAATAAAATAAAATAAAATAAACAAAGAGAACTAGAAAGAAATGCAAGATGTTAGAAAGAATCAAAAGATAGAAGTTAGAAGGCAGAATAAATAAAGTACAAAATTAAAATCCTTGCAGCAATTTCAGGCAGCATATGGGAATTACTGGAGTTCTGTTTCCTTTTAGCATGGTTCTCTTTCTCTCTGGTATGTTTTTAAAGGAAAGAAAAAAAGTGATTTTCATGGGAGAGTAACACAGAAACGAAAGAGGAAAACAGCTGGCTGTGGGCCATGCTTTACCATTCACCCCAAAATCAAACTCTGTTCCTGCTCTCCAAAAGCCATTGTTTTTCGCCAAGTAGACACAGGCTCTACTTACACAAAGTCAGTTATAATGAAGAGACTGAGACACAAGGAAGAGATACAAATGTATAATTCAGAAGATAGTGCAGAGATGTAAAAGTCAAATTCCATTCTAAAATGTTATTAAAACAAAAACTCTGCATAACCAAACTGGCTCCCACATCCTAGCAACAACTCAATCGCTTCAAATAAAACAAAACGTAGTAAAATCTAATTATGAAAAAGAATCTAATTATGAAAACCCCTTGTCTTTGTGATGGTGGGTTTTACCTGGTAATGAATCCAAATGTGTGCAAATGATAAATGGAAACCAACTTCTCCTTTTATAAACCAAGAATCCTAAAATAGGATCATTCACTTCATTTGTTGTGGAATAAAGACAACCCTCTTTAATTCTTATACAAAATATTAATGGAAAAAAATAACATCTTTCATCTACCTAGGGGAAATTCCTTATGAAAACAACAGTGTAAGGGTTTTAGAAGGGGAAAATGCCACATATCTTAAAACAGAAATCAAATTTAGTTTTATTTAAATAGTTGGTTGTGTCTTTGCGCCAACTTCTGACCTGGCTTTTTAAAAGTTACATGCAAACTATTACTGTTCTTGTATACCGAAGTAAAAAAGGAGACCTAAGGGTGCCCAAATAGGGTGAGAGGGCTTTGCCAGTAGATCAGAGATAATCTTGTAATGAGTCCTTCTGATGTGTTAGAAAACAATTTCTAAAGGTAATAAAAGAGCTTTTTTGTTTGCTTGCTTCTTTTGTTTGTTTTTAGATTATGACTAAGACTATAAAATGTATTCCTGGAATCTCTAACCTTTGGACTGGGAAACTTTTTGTGGAACCCACAGGATATTGATTCTTTCAAGAGTCCTACAAAGCCATACAGAGGGTATAGTTAGCAGTCAAATTGGACATGTTTTAGATCTTTTAATAGTTTCCAATTGACTGATTGAGGACGAGGTAGTGAAACAAGGACTTGTTATTGTCATGCGATTATCTGTAAAAGTTTTACATTTATGGTATCCTTTTTCTTGGGGAAGGAAAGGAGAAAAATTAGAGAGAAGGGTAAGATTCTTGGTTGAAAAGATAACCTTTTAAAGTAAAGGGGAGATGAAGGAAAATAATTACACCATATATCCAGGGCATTATTCATCATAATCCACATTTTAACACTAAGGAAATGGTTTATAAATAATGTCTGCCTTTTTCCCTTGCAAGCACAAAGTTAATTCTTAACGTTGAACTTTCTCCCTTGGAAATATTTCTTCTTTTGTCTCAAGTACCTTTTTTTTTCTTTTAAAAAATTAATTTTATTGGGATGACATTGGTTAATAAGATTATATAGGTTTCAACTGTATAATTCTATACAACATCATCTGTATATTGCATTGTATGCCCACCACTCAAAGCCAAATCTTCTTTCATCACCATATTCAAATATCTTCAAGATCATTTTAGATGTCGACTTTCTTTTTTTAAGTAGACTTT
Organism: Myotis myotis; assembly: GCF_014108235.1. Classification (NCBI taxonomy): domain Eukaryota; kingdom Metazoa; phylum Chordata; class Mammalia; order Chiroptera; family Vespertilionidae; genus Myotis; species Myotis myotis. Next base: position 73,690,694 of record NW_023416315.1, read on the forward strand.
ATTTTTCAGAGTAGTGTTAGGTTCACAGCAAAACTGAGCAGGAAACACAGAGTCCCCATATATCTGCTTCACACACAGCTCTCCCAGTATCAACATCCCACACCACAGTGATGTATTTGTTACAACCACTGTGTTGGACACATCATTAGCCCCCAAAATCCACAGTTTTTATTAGTGTTCATTCTTGGTGCTTTTTATTCTATGGGACAAATATATAATGACATGTATCCACCATTACAGTATCATACAAAATAATTTCACTGACCTAATAAAAAAAATCTTTCACCTATTCAGCCCTCATTCCCTCCCTCACCAAAGAATGTTGACTTTTAAAAGTAGTTTTGAATCAATATTAATAAGCATTAAAGACCCCTCCAAACTTTAGACAACTACTCAATTAAGTAACTGTTACCCATTTAAAAAACAAATGTTCCTCAACAGAAGACTAACTAGGCAGCAACCAAAGTGCTCCCTTAGTGGCAAGCAACATTAACAAAAAACATTAGCGTCATTTAAAAGCAAATAGAAGAACTACGGAACCAAGTGGGAAAAGACTGGAATGCAATCACACTACTCGTAAAATTTACATTTTCTGCTCCTGTCCTTAGATTGCCTTTGAATGCCGGTTCCAGTAAGGGACGACCTGTTTTCCCACTGCAAGTTTTTTTCAACAGCTTCCTAACCTGAATATTTGAATTTTCATACATGTTCAAAAAAAATCCAATTTGGGGCATGAACAGAATTCATGCTCAAGTCAGGACTCTGTCTTTAGAAGACAAGATAATGGCCACAGTGGACAACCATCGTGGGCAAGAGAAGAACTTAGGTTCTATGCTCTCTGCAGAACTTCCTTCCCTGTTTGATAAGGGGCAGCTGGCTGAACTTCAGGGCGAAGTCAATATGAGCAATTCCGTGGAACCAGACCTCACACCCGGCGCATCACACCGGAATGTGACATCAGCATCCCTTATGCGTCATGGCGGGACCCCATCCCTTCCTCCCCGGAGACGCGAGGCTCCCGGACAGGAGGGGGCAGCTCAGATGGTGCCCTGGGTCTGGGCGGGAACCATCCCTGAGCGCTGAAAGCCCGGGCGACAACCGCCTTTGGAGAGGGAGGCAGTGCTTCGGAAGTAAAGAAATGAATGACCACACACACACACACACACACACACACACACACACACACACACACACACACCAATGATCACTCTTCACGGTATCACGCCCTCGGGGGCGAAGCCAGCGCCTTCAATCAGCGCTCGCTGCGGAGAGCCCACAGCCGCCTCGCTGGGAGGGGCAGTCGGGCGGCCAAAGTCACCCCAACACCTAAGCCACAGAGGCGACACGAAGTTGAACTTCCTGGGGCCGGAAGAAGCGGTGTCAGGGTCCCGCCCCGCCCGGCGCGCCCCTCGGCTCTCCCCTCCCGTTTCTTTGGGGGGCGGCGAGGCGCAGCTGAACCGTCTTAAGAAAAGTTTCAAATACTTCCACCCACGACGCGGTTGGTCCAGAGAGGCCCCGGGATTTCAGGGGTTCAGGGGGGCAGTCGGGCACCCCCTCTACCCCGGGGGCAGGTACCGGTGCCGCAGCCTCGGGTGGCAGGCCCTCGCGCCCCACCCACCGCCCGCGGCCAGGTGGAGCGGCCGCCCGCGCCTACCTTCTTCACTCTGGCCTCCAGGTTCATGTTGGCGAATCGCGAGCTTCCGTCTCCCGCCCAGGATCTCCCGCTCAGGTCCGCCTGGCCGCCGGCCACGCCGCGGCGACTGGGGTGAGGGAGGTCGGGGGTGACAGCGGGGAGCCCGGCGCCTCTGCAGCAGCCACTCGCCCGGCACCGGCAAACTTCCGCAGCCCCGCCAGGCGCAGCCCTCCTGCGGCCGACCGGGAACAAAGAGGCCCGGGCAGCCAATGGCAGCGGGGCGGCGCCGGCCGCCGCCAATCAGCGAGCGCCGCAGGCACCTTAAGCGGCCGGAATGCGGCGCCGTCAAGGTGAGGGGCGGGGCCACGTCCCGAGCGGCGCCCTAGGCAGGCGCTCGCCTCGCTGGGACCCGGTGGCTTCGCGGTGCCTGGGTCCCCTGCAGACCCCAGTCCGCACCAGACCCCGGTCCCCTATGGACCCCGGTCCTCACCAGACCCCGGTGCCCTGCAGACCCCGGTCCCCTGCAGACCCCGATCCCCTGCAGACCCCGGTCCTCACCAGACCCCGGTGCCCTGCAGACCCCGGTCCTCACCAGACCCCAATCCCCTGCAGACCCCGGTCCTCACCAGACCCCGGCCTCCCATGGACCCCGGTCCTCACCAGACCCCGGTGCCCTGCAGACCCCAGTCCCCTGCAGACCCCGGTCCCCTGCAGACCCCGATCCCCTGCAGACCCCGGTCCTCACCAGACCCCGGTGCCCTGCAGACCCCGGTCCCCTGCAGACCCCAATCCCCTGCAGACCCCAGTCCCCTGCAGACCCCGGTCCCCTGCAGACCCCGATCCCCTGCAGACCCCGGTCCTCACCAGACCCCGGTCCCCTGCGGACCCCGGTCCCCTGCAGACCCGCTTGTGAAGGATGGGACTCGGTGTGTCTCCAGGCTTAGACGAGGAAGAGCCCTCTCCATTCTGGCAGCTTGTACCTGTGTCTGCTTTCCACCTGTATGCTGAGGGGTGCTTATCCCCCTACTAGCTTCTTGGTTTATTTTCCGGGCAAGGAGAAAGCAAAGGCATTGTAGAGGATGGGCATTGCACCCCAATTTCACTACTGAATGGTGAAGGTAGCCCTTTCGCAAATGCTTTCTCCACAGTCCCAAGCACCGACAAAGAACCTATTGTAGAATGGAACACCTGAAGCCTACATAATTTTATTAACCAATGTCACCCCAATAAATTCAATAAGTAAACATAAGGACTTGGGATTTGATTCTAGGGTGGGGTCAGAGAGACCTCGGGTTCTAAGTGGAAACCCTGGGAGCATGATTTTTAAAAAATGGGGGGAATCTCATCTCATATTCTCAGCATCAATGAAGATTGTCATGTATGTTTTCTGAGCATTTGATTGCTCCAAGGTGAGAATGGTGTGAGACTGGTGAGGCAGGTCCTGTGGTTCCTTGGGAAGTGGAGGCTTCTTGACCCTGCTGTGGGGAGCGGTGTGAGGCTGCTCAGGTGTCTCCTGTTTGGGGAAGCAGTTTCACAGCCCTGACAAGCCCCGCTGGAGCACCAGCACGGGATCCGTTTCATGGCCTCATTCAGGGACAATTGAAATAAATACCCGCAGGTTGGAGGATCTGGAAGGGATCCTAGAGGTTACTGGGTATGGCTTTCTAATTTGACAGGAAGCTTCGGATACCAAGGTTGCAAAGACCTGCCCAATTGCTGAGTCTCCTGGGGCAGTTAGTGCTCATAAGTGATTAAGCAATGTATCTAGCATATTTGAGAATGTAAACACAGCATTTTCACTAAGTAAAAGAGAAAAGTCTAGGTTTTGTTTGATGTTATGACAAAATTATATATATATATAAAACGGGTGAACAACAGGTCATTTTCTAATCTGGAACCTATTTTTTTTTTTTTTTAATGAAAAAGTCTCTACTGGGGGAAGGGAGGATCTATGTAATACTTTCAACAAAAAAGGTTTAAAAAAATAAAATAAAGAAGTCTCACCCAGCTGGGTGGCTCAGTTGGTTGAGCTTCCTCCCCTGCACTAAAAAGGTTACCAGTTCGATTCCCTATCAAGGCACATACCTGAGTTGTGAGCTAGATGCCTGGTCAGGGCACATATGAGAGGCAACTAATGCTTCTTTCTTTCTCTTTATCCCTTCCTCTCTCTCTCTAAAACCAATGAAAATATCCTCAGGTGAAAAAATAAATAAATAAATAAATAAATAAATAAATAAATAAATAAATAAAATAATAAAATGAAAAAAAAAAATCCCAGATAAAGTAGATGTTTGGGTCCAGATGTCTTTCCCATTTGCCTCCGAAAATTTGGTAACTGAAAACATTCAAAATTTATTTTAAGCTTACACTTTCAACCCCTTGCCTACTTAGCTATTTGTTAACATTATTCAACAGAACATTGATTTATAATGTGCATGTTTTCCTTATCCTATTAATAAACTAAAAGTGGAATGACCAAAATGAATTATTACTCAATTGAAGTAAATCTTTCCCATCCTGTTTTCCCAAAGCAGCCTAAAACTCTGGTCCCCGACAATGTTTACCCAGTGTAAAATTCATTGACATGAGTTTATGACAAGGCAAGTCAGTTTCTTTCAGGGAGATTAACAGATGGAAAATATCCAGTAAAACAGTTTAAATAAGGCATCAAACAAATGTTGTAATAGAAACTTTTAGTTTAGTTGGTGGGATTTCAGAGATGACACTAAGGAATCTGTAACCATTAAAAATTGATTTTAACTATTACATACTGTACTTCCTCTCCTTCTTGGCATCTTCCAGCATCACTTTGTATGTGTATCATTGGCAAGGATGGAAGTTGAAATTCAGTGATTTCTGTCTGGGTTCATTACTGTACAAATTATACAGAAAATAAAATTGAGATGAATAAGTGCTAAGTTAGGAGGCTTAGATTGTGAGTCCCTATTCAGCTAGTAAAGTGTTAAGCTAGATATTAATGTGTTAGAACTGCCCTACTTGGTGACTAGATGTGTTGATGATAGAGGAATGAATAGCAGATGGTACGCACGTTTCTGGCTTGATCACCTTTATAGAAGATTCAGGGAATAAGAAAATATAGAATGAGGGGCAGGATTTTGTTTAGTCTTGCTTTATTTGGGGGATGGTGGAGATAAAGAGTACTGTTTTAAATATATTGGATTTTAGATTGGGATATTGAAGTGAAGTAGCTAAATATAAGATGAGACCTGAACTGGAACAGTGATTTAGGAGTAAACATCCTACATAATTAAATAATTGGAAACTATGGGTGGAATAAGATTACCATGGGAGATTGCAAAAGAAGAGAATATCAGTGACTACAATTGAGCAAAACTGAGCAAGAGAAGCACAGAAAGGAGATGGTGTTAGTCAGAGGGTGAGGAAAAAACTATTTACTGGAGTCCCAGTGACCAAGAGAGGAAATTCAAGAGTTAATTAGTCAGCAATGTCAAATTGTAGAGGAGGATCAAATGCCCATTGGATTTAAAAATATATTTTATTGATTTTTTACAGAGAGGAAAGGAGAAGGATAGAGAGTTAGAAACATCGATGAGAGAGAAACATCGATCAGCTACCTCCTGCACACCCCCCACTGGGAATATGCCCGCAACCAAGGTACATGCCCTTGACCTGAATCGAATCTGGGACCCTTCAGTCTGCAGGCCAACACTCTATCCACTGAGCCAAACAGGTTAGGGCCCATTGGATTTAACAAAAAGAAAATCATTGATAAACTTGGGAAATGCCAGCTATTAGACATGAGCAGAGCAAGGACAATGGGCCAAGTACAGAAACTCACCAGGGCAGAAAGTTCCAGATGCCTAGCAAGGGGGCAAACCTGAGAAAACAAGAACTTCACCCTCAGGGTAACCTACCCTCTCCTAGCATACACTGGTCATGTGGTTTGGACCCCTGATCTTTCATGTCACTGGTCAGGTGGTTTAGACCCCATGACCTTTTCCTCCCTGAAGATAACATCTAGGCCTCAATTGTATTCCAGCTCCAGGCCCAGAAAAGCAGCAAAACCAGACAAGTGATGCTATGGCTGCCCTGCCCTGGACCTGACCAATCAGTGGAGACCACAAACCTGAAAGAGCATATCTGAAAAGCTGATCGATATTCTATGGAGGCAATCTCCTGAAACCTCCCCTAAGATTTCCACCTGCAAGAAAGACATAAATACACTGAGGACAAAGGACCCAGTGCACCCTCCCCCACCAAAGAGCATGCCAGTGTCATTCCCCCACAGGTATGTACCCCCCAACCTCTAAAGGACCCCATGAGACTTACAACCAGGGGAACAATGGACAACAGCTAACCCCCTGAACCTGTCTTTCTCCAAGGCCCCCTTTCCTCTGACTTCTCAATGAGCCAGAGCAGCCCAACCTAGACTTTCCTGTTGCTTCTTCTATACCCTTCCTTGTTTCACTGTCCAAAGTATATTTTTGCTGCCATCAGGGACCCAATACCCTTTGACTTAATGCTGTGTAGCCCTTCCCTTTGGATATTTCCATTCTTCATCTCCTTTTCCTTGAATAAATTCGATTTTCTTTAACCATCATCTGAGATGGATATTTAGCCTGTCCGTGTACCACCAACTTTAACCTTTCACTAGCTATAACCCACCTGAAATAGGATAATGGCCAAAATCAGGTAATAGCAATGAGTATGGAGAGTTGGAAGAAGTAATAGTGGTATTAAAAAGAGAGAAAATATTGGGATTGCTTGATTGGTTTAAAGGGAGGAAAGACAAGTAGTCTAGAATGATTTTTTGGCATCTATACTGGGTGACTGATATGATGGATGTACCTCACTCCTTAATGTAAGAAACACAAAAGAAGGAAGATTGAGAAAGATAAATGGGTTTAGTGTTGTCTGCATTGATTTTGCAAGGACAATTGGATCTGAGTGTGGTGATCAAAAGAAAGACCTGGGCGAGAGATACAGATGATTGATTATAAATACACAGGCACATACATATACTAGTACACAAATACATATGTGCATATAAACACAGACACAGTAAACATGCTAAAAGCACTGGGAAAAGGAAACACCAATAGGAAAGTTTGTGAAAAATTCAAAAAGAAATGGAGAGAAATATAAAGTATTATAGATAAAGAAACAAACATTGGAAATAGGATAAGACTCATGCATGAAGTTAGTGGAGTCGGAGTCTAGACCAGATTCCTAACTGGGATCTGACAAGATGGCGGGGCTGCCATGGGGGATTGCCAAGGAGGCCCAGCGTTTGCAGGCAGAACTTACTGCTGGCATGAAAGGAGAACCAGAAGAGAGCAACGCCTGTTATTTGCATGTGGCCCCAGGATTCCCCTTTGAGGGGGGACTTTTAAACTTGAACTATACCTTCCAGAAGAATACCCGATGGCAGCACCTAAAGTAAATTTCATGACCAAAATTTCTCATCCTTTTGTAGACAAGTTGGGAAGAATATGTTTAGATATTTTGAAAGCTAAGTGGTCCCCAGCACTGGAGATTCAGACAATTCTGCTCTTGATCCAGGCTATGCTCAGTGCTCCCAATCCAGACAATCAATTAGCAAATGATATAGGGGAGAGTGGAAGACGAAGGAAGCCCAAGCCATAGAAACAAGTGGACATGGACTAGGCTACATGCCATGGAGACTATTTAAATTGATCTGATCATCAAGTGTGCATCACTTCTCTCTGCCAAGATTCCTTCCTTTGTTGTTTGCATGTAATGAACAGTCTTAGAAGCATTACAGAACAAAAGCCCACACATCTCCAGTCCTTGGTGATTAAAAGCACATTAGCAAACCTGTGTCTTGTCCTGATTCACTGTTATAAAGCATGAGCGGAGGCTAGAAATATCTGGAAACGTTTAAAAGCAGTGGGTCCTCTCTACTTTTATTACTTTCCCCCATCATGGTTTAAGTATAAAGCACTGTGAATGAAGGTAGTTGTCAGGGTTAGCAGCCAGGGGTATTGGTGTTTTTCTTTGTTTTATTATTTTTTTTTGAAGGGGGGGTAGTTTTATGGGCTCTTCCCCCCCTTTTTGTGGTAATCTAATTGCATTGGATAAAAGCAGCTAACCAGTTCTTTAGAATATGCTCTCTAACCAAGTCTAACTTTATGTAGACGCAGTAGATGGACAAGCTTGATTGTTTGAACCAAAATGGGAACATTAAACAAGCACCATGGCCCTCACTAATAACGCTATGACTTTTCTGTCAAATGCAGAATCCTCCCTTCAGGGAAAAGCTTGTGACCGTTTTGTATGGCTTGTCTAAAAACTTTGTAAATCTTATGTTTTAGTAAAATATTCTTGTTACTCTAAAGAAAAAGAAAATAGGATGAAAAGATCCAACATGTGGACAATATGAGTCCCCAAAGATAAAAAACAACTAAACCAAAGGAACAAATATATACTAAAATCTCTGATTCAGGAAAACTTTCTTGAATTAAAAATAAGTGATATGAAACTACATATTGAAAGAACTTACTGCATACCTATGAATATTGACTCAAAATAACCAATATAAGACATATTCTAGTAAATTACTGGACTTTGAAAAATAGGGGAAAAATACTTTGGGTATCTCTCCAGATTCAGGGATGGGTATGACTGGTAAGGGGAAGAAAAATACATCAGATACTTTTTCTACATTAATCCTTTAGATCAGAATAAAGAGTAACATATTAAAGATATTAAAGGAAGCTAGCATGATTCAGGATTTTATATGAAATGACTTTCACGAATAAAGGGCACAGGCAAAGTTTTATCAAGGTATAGCTCAGGAAATACAGTTCTCATGCCCCTTCCTGAGGAATCACCTTCACATGGCTAGTGTGTGTGTGTGTGTGTGTGTGTGTGTGTGTGTGTGTGTGTGTGAATCCTTCTTTCCTTTCTCTCATGAAGACACCTTTCATTGGATGTAGAGGTCACCCCTAATCCAGCATCACTTCATCTTAACTAATTATATCTGCAAAACACCTATTTCCAAATAAGGTCAGATTCTGAGGCTTCAGTAGATATGAATTTGGGGGGACACTAGTCAACCCACTGCAGTGGAGTACCGAAAGCCACATAGCCCAATAAAACCCCTGCTTTGAAAAACAAACCAATCAGTGGAAAACACTATATCTTCCAGAAACGGGCATATCAGAACTAACTTTATTGTCAATGGAATTAGTTCCTTAATATTCCCTTTTAGATGCACTGGATTGCTACTTTTGAAAGGCTCTTCCTTATCCATTGGCTCTAAGGTGAATGCCAAGAAAGGTATTGTTTAAGATTTTTCTTCTGGAGAAAAATAAAAGCACCTTTTGAAGGATTGGAATATTTGAGATATTCCAATAAGGAAATAAATGGTAGGCCAGTTTTGCTAGGCTTGAGGCTTAAGGTAGCCATATGCCTGTCATTTTTATTTCAAGGGAACTTTAAATCAGTGTTTCTCAACCATGATACCAATGACATAATGAGCCAGATAATTCTTTGTTGTAGGGGGCTGTTCTGTATATGGCAGGGTGTTTAACAGCATCCCCAGTCTTGACTTACTAGATGCCAGTAGCACCCTGACCCAGTTGTGACAACCGAAAGAGTCTGTTTTCTGTACAGCAAAATTTTCCCCAGTTGAGAATCATTACTTTAAATTATTCCAGAAACCTATAATTTATTGTTGTGTAACAAACTACTTCAAAACATAGTAGCTTTAAACCTCAACAACAAAAACACATTTATTTTACTCACAAATCTCCAGTTTGAGCAGAAAGGCAAGGATCCTTTGTCCCTGCTGCATACAACATCAACTGAGATGGATGAACTGGAATAATGCAAGATGGCGTCACATGAATCATGTTGGCGCTGACTGTTGGATGGGACCTCAATGACGTTTGCAGGTGGGAGGCCTCAGGTGCTGTCTAGCATGGCCTCTCTGAGCTGCATGGGCTTCTTTGCAGCATGGTGACTGGGTTGCGAAAGCGAGTGTTCTAAGACAGTGAACTGGAATTTATGGCAGTTTAATGATCTGGCTATGAGAGTCACACCGAGTCACTCCCATCACGCTCTCTTGTTTTAGATAATCACAAAGATCTGCTAAGTTTAAGGGAAGGAGACAGACCCCCACCTTGATGAGAGGATGCTAAAATCACGATTTAAGAAGAGTAGGTATATAGGATGGGAGATATTGTTGCAATCTTCTTTGGAAAATATAATATTCTACCATGTGCCCTATTAAAATAAAAATTTACATCACTTCCACATGAAATATAATTATTTCACCTTAAAGATCTTTGCGTCTCCTCAATTCACAGTCTAGTATCTGTCACTTAAATCGAATCCAAGTGTGGATAATGCTCCTTACGTGTACCAGTAGCTAATTGATTACAGTCTCTGAGTATCATTTCCTTTGATCTGAAAATCTCTGAGATAAAGAAACATAGTACCTGTCCCTCACACTCACTCAACATATAGTGGGATAGTGCTTGAATATCTGCTATAGATTATCTTTTTTGAAAATAGGTAAAACAAGAAGCACATAACAGTCACTGGTTTGTAGCAATTCTGAAATCCAGCTAGGAACATGTCACTTTCTGGATTAAGACTCATTTCAACGCCTTGTACTGCTTTCTGAAGCACTCAATCCTTTTCCATCAAAGTACTCCATGTGTGCACCTGAGCCATTTTCTCAACCTGAGTCTCCCATGCGAAAGTTGGGAGTCCAAAAGCCTCTTTCTGTTTTGTACTGACTCTGTGCCTTTCAGCCCCAGCTGTTACAATTATTTAAAAAGCCTTGTGGGTTTCTCATGTATCAATGTGTACTCCATTCCTTTAAGCCAAAGCCACACCCACAAATCTCTTTGATATTACTTTTTCTCTACCTGGTGCTCCCAGTGTGAGATTCCCATGAGATAGCACATTTAGCATTCTTTAGTATTCTTAGAAACTCTTTTAAATGCAGACTTACTCCTAAGAGCCTTAAGGAGCTGTGTGCCTGCCAGGTTATACATGAGTCACTATATTAGGTATTTCTGAAGTCTTAACAAAGGCTCTTACACACCATTCTGGATTTTATCTTTACCCAGAAATCTCTTCTTAATTCTTCATTGTAAAAAATTGCCATATGAAAATGCTGGGTATAAGAAACAGCTTTACTTTGAACCCAGAGAATACTAATCCGTTTTTATTTAACAGTGCATTCTCTGGTTCCTCTCTCCTCTCACATTTTATCCTAAATCATAAATTCAGACAGTAAAAAGAGTGGCATTAAAAATATGGCATTTTTAATATTTGGCAACCATTAAGTCCTCGGTATTTTCTATTTTCTACATTACTACAAATAATAGTATTGACAAACTTTCTGCCACTACATAACAATTGCTTTCTTTTCTCCAGCTTCTAGTTACATATCCCTACTTTCCTTTAAGCCTTCACTGACAGTCTCCTTTTAGCCCCTTAGCTTCATCTGTCTCCTCCAAGCCCTTTAGATTTTCAAACAGTCACCTCAAGACCCTTCGAGTTTCTCCTCACTTTTGCAAAAGCCAATGTCACATGTTGTAGATTTTTTTGGCAGCATTCTACTTCGAGAATCCAAAAGCTGGTGTAGCATGTATTGCTTTGTACAAATCACCCCAATGTTATTTTCCTAAAATAGCCATTTTAGTAGGCTTAGACATTGTGTAGAGAGGCCAGGAACTTGGACAGAACATAGTGGGAAAGTCTGGTTCCATGATGGCTGGGGGTTTAGCTGGAGGCCTTGAAGGCTGGGGATGATACAGTGGGAGCCAACATCATATGGCTGTATCTTCACATGCCTGGCTGATGCTGGCTGTTGACCAGGACTCAGCAAGAACATCTACTGTGACCTCTCCCTGCGTTATTTCTGCATTGGTTAGTTTGAATTTCTTCACAGCAAGGTGGCTGGATTCCAAGGGTGAATACCTCAGAGAGCAAGGTGGAAGTGTATGACCTCTTTCTGGGCAGTAGTTAACTCAGCAAACCTGGGCTGTTCAAAACCTGAACAATCTAAAAGATGGGCTCTGACTGGATCCTAGGAGATACCCTCTAAACCAGCGGCTCTCAATCCGTGGGTCATGGACAATGAAAACACATCCTGCATATCAGATATTTACATGACGATTCATAACAGTAGCAACATTACAGTTAGGAAGTAGCAACGAAAATAATTTGATGGTTGGGGGTCACCACAAGATGAGGAACTGTATTAAAGGGTCGTGGCATCAGGAAGGTTGAGAAGCACTGTTAGAATATTCTGCCTGATAAGAATGTCATTGTATACCTGGAGACTTAGAGCACACCAAAAATGTGGCCTGTGGTAAGGGTCTTGGGCCATGCTGTGTTAGTTTGATCGCTTAAGGAGCTATAAACAAAATAACCAAGGCAGACATACAGGCACTCGATACTTATGTGAATGACCACCAATAATAATAGTAAACAACAAGGCTCAGGTGAGCTTTCCTGGTTGACAATATTTCATGAGTTTTGTCACCCTGGGAGAATTCAGTGCTGTATTTATTTATTTTTTAAAAAAATTATATATATATATATATATATATATCTTTATTGATTTCAGAGAGGAAGGGAGAGAGAGATAGAAACATCAGTGATGAGAGAATCATTGATCTGCTACCTCCTGCACGCTCCACACTGGGGATTGAGCCTACAGCCTGGTATGTGCCCTGACCAGGAATCGAACCCTGACCACTTGCTTTCGTAAGTCAACACTCAACCACTGAGCCACTCCAGCTGGGCTCAGTGCCATATTTAAACTCCACTTAGAGAAGACTACTAGAAAGCCATGCCTGATCTCTCCAAGGTTCTGCCCTGTGTTCCTTTTTCCTTTGCTGATTTTAATTATTATAATTACTTAATGTATTGTTTCACTTTAATAAACCGTAAGTATAGTGGCTTTTCTGAATTCTGTAAATCCCACTGAGTTATTAAAACTGGGTGTGGCCTTGGAGACCCAAGATATAAGAAAGGCTTGTTGTTTTTCCATGTGTCTGGAACTTTAGCTGGAAGGCGTGAAACATGGTTGTGGGATAGAATTACCTGAAGGTGCTTTCATGTGTCTCATTGGTGATGGCGGTTGACTAGCACTATCAGCACGAGCAGCGACAAATGGCCTCTCCATGTATTCTTTCTGCACGGGCTACTTTGAACTTCTTCACACTTGGCAGCTGGGTTCTAAGAACAAATATCCAAGAGAGCAAGGTGGAACTGCATGGCAAATTTCTAAGCTAGCCTCATAAGTCTCATGGCATCACTTTCACTAATTTTTTTTTTTTTTTTTTTTTTTTTTTTTTTTTGCCAAGGCAGCCACAGAGGTCCACTAAGGATCAAGGAGACATAGGTATTATGCAATAGGAAGAATGTCACATGGTAAGAATGTGGTGTGGGAGACATTTTTGTGGCCATCTTTGGAAAATAAGATGTGCCGTGTTCGTAAAGTAAAAGCTTTGTGTCTCTAGCTTATAGCCATAGATTTTATCCATTAGCAAAAATTTGGGGTCTCTATCTACCCCATCTATCCTCAATTTAATTGCCTATTCTAGGCCACTGACTTAGAACAACCAGATATAAAGCTTCACTTTGTCGCTGTGTTGATACCAGGTTACCATATTTTGAAATGAGGGTTTGGAAAGGGAGTCGGGCAGATGGTACACAGAAGATAATTTAGTGAGTCATGGGAGATTAAATGATCCCCATTTCTCTGACTCCTTCTAAAAGCACCAAGCACACTCTATTTGGTATAGGACAGTGATGGCGAACCTATGACACGTGTGTCAGAGGTGACATGTGAACTCAGTTTTTTGGTTGATTTTTCTTTGTTAAATGGCATTAAAATATATAAAATAAATATCAAAAATATAAGTCTTTGTTTTACTATAGTTGCAAATATCAAAAAATTTCTCTATGTGACACGGCACCAGAGTTAAGTTAGGGTTTTTCAAAATGCTGACACGCCGAGCTCAAAAGGTTCGCCATCACTGATACAGGACAAAGTGCTCCGTCTTTGTAATTCAGCAGGATTTTTGACCTTCCACTACAGCGGATTTCTGATGACAGGTGGAAAAGGCTTGTTTTGACAAAACTATTTATTGATCCCAATAGTCGCTTTTTGTTTTTGTTTTTTCTTTCTGATGAGCCAGCTTGGATCCTTGCTTGTCTTTGTCTTGTACTTTCTGAAGATTGCAAGGAGTCACCAGTATGGCTTGTGGCCTAACAGAAAAGGAAAAAGAAATTTAACCAACTCTCAATATTGTTTACAGAGCATTGCTAGCACCATGGCCTCCCTCCCCCAACAGAATCACATGTTTTCTTTGCAGCATCCCGCTTTTCTTAATGACTTGCCATTATCTAATTTCACGTGACAAAAACAGAATTGGAACTTGTTTAAACCAATTGGGATGACGAGCTTTATTAGAATTCTCTCTCCTTCCTTCCCTCACTCTCACTCTCTTCTCTCCAAACCTTCTTCTCCCTTCCTTACAGCATTTTTGGATTCATTCTCTCAGACTAGCTTCTCCACGTCATGAGGGTCACAGCTATAGATACTTCCGTGTCGCATCTCCCATAACCGAACAAAAGGTGGCTCTTCCTTACAAGTTCAAGTTTGAAAAATCCTTGGAATGATCTCTTTTCTATTCTCATTAAAATGAGGTGTCACAAGGTGTTATTATCCACTTCTGTTCCTTGTAATCTTAAGGCAAATCCTGGCACAAAGGCTCATTTTTCTATTCCAGGAACAAAACTTCCTAAAAATTATTTTGATTGAGAAAACTCCACACTATTGCACCAAGTGTAAGGTTTATTTTTAACCTAAGACCAGAGCAGTGAGGAATACCTTTTGAATTGTGGGATGAATTTAGAAATGATGTAAAAAGCAGATAGAAAAGATATCATCTGCCTCTTCCACAAGTCAAAGGTCAATGTTAACAAGTATTTTCTCACTACTTCCCTAGGAAAACAAGGAAAATGTGATATAAAAGAATTATAAAATAAAAGTATGACACATTATAGCATTAGAGTTTATTGCGGTAACTGGTGTGGAATCCCTAGCTTTGGGATGTACTAGTTTTATTAGAATTCTTGGAATGGAGACTTTTACATCATTTTGAAAATAAATGCAGGGAGTGGTGAGTGGTATTTATGGAATTATTATCTATATCAACAGGGTCCCTGGGTAGAATAATACGTTTTATCAATAAGCGATGAGGGCATTTTAAGTTTAACTCAGTAATAAAAACAGCTGTGGAAACATTCTGTGAGTAAGAAACCATGAGCACTGCCATAGACTGAATGTTTATGTCTGTCCTAAATTCCTATATTGAAACCTAATCCCCACAGTGACGATGTTAATAGGAGCTGGGGCCTTTGGGAGGTAATTAGGTCATGAAGGCAGTGCCTTCCAGAAGAGGATTAATGTGCTTATAGAAGAGATCTCGGACCCCCCTCAACCCTCCACCTCCCACCCCTCATCCCACCTCCCCATGCTCCTTTTACTATGTGAGACCACAGCAGGAAGACTGCTGACTCTGAACCAAGGAACAGGCTCTCACCAGACAACTAGTTGTTGTTTAAATCACCCAGTCTATGCTACTTTTGTTATAGCAGCTGAACAGACTAAAGCAAGACCTATGCAAAAGCTATACAAATAAAATCGTCTTACATTCTTTTAGCCATTGTAGTAGCAAATTATTTTCCGAAGATCATAATTATGATTTTTCTAGGAGACAGCCAGTGCAGTGTTTTAGTGCAGAAACAGAGACATTGGCTTGTATGTGAAATACAGTGCTCTGTGCAGTTCTACAAGGCTCAGATCTCACAGATATTTTAATTCCACATTAATTATAACAACCTTTTGCCTTAATAATGTTAAGTATTACTACTTAATAGTTAAAACCATAATTGTGCTTCATATAAAAGATTTATCTGGCTAACATATTGTCACTTAATAACTTTTTCCCTTTAAAAATTTACACAAGATCTCACTTTTAAACTGCTTCTCTTTGGGTAGGGCATTTCCTAAGAACTCAATATGTTATGACTAATGGAAATGTGCACTTTTAAGACCGCCTCTTAACTGTAATATAAATATGAGTTTCTGGCAAGCCTCAGTGTAATTTACTTTTCATAAGTTGAATCAGTCCTAAGAAGGGATGGCACAGCGTATTGGTGACTATTTTGTGTACAGCTGTTGTAATAGCTGGCTAAGGAAGAAAATCAATTATAGTTCTGAAAGAGATATAAATTTTGTTCATTTAAAACTCGGGCTGTTAAGCTCTGGATAAAACCGTAGTCTGGAATGCATTCTGGAAGGCTTTTACCATAAGAGGATGTACTAACACCTCTAGATGCCTATCAGTTAAACAAATGACTTAGTCAAAATAATGATGTTAGAGATGCCAAATAAGGCCAAGTTGCTCTTTTGGAATGTGTGAAGAGTAAATTGTGCAGTAAAATTTTCATCACATTTCATCTGTTTTTGACAGATCTCAGAAGCTATGTAAGTATTCATATGCACAGGAGAAATTCCAAGAGTATCCAAGAGGAATGGATTAATTGACTTGTAAGCTTCTTGTTAAGATTTAATTTCTCCATAACCTTAAAAAATAAAGACATGTACACATTTAAAATATGTACAGTTAATTTTATCCTGTTGCTTCTGCTCTTGGTAAATTCATAGGAAATAAACTATTTCATGTTACATTTCACTGCCTACAGCAGGCTACTAATTACATTCAATTTAATTGAAATCAATTCAATCTATATCCTATTGAGAGCTCATTCCTCTCCTAGTCAGTTTGGTGTATAGCCCAAAGATGTAAGGTTATCTTCTTTCTCTAGAGTTCTAGTGTGAAAAGAGTAAGTAATAGAAAATAGCTTAATAGCAGCTCATTCATTCAATTAATACAAGTTTTAAGTGATAGGGCTACAGATTTTTAAAATAACATATATATTAGTATTTGTATAACAGCTCTCTATTCATAATTATGAAACACTGGAAATAATCAAAATGCTCATTATCACTGGAGAAGTTATTTATAGCCACACAATGGAATTTAACACATAAAGTTAATGAACTATAGCTATTGCACCAACAATGAAGAATCTTCTACATAATGACATATTGGAGCAACTAGGTAGCTCCACCTAGAAAAAGATACAGTTAGACCCAGTCTTTATATTGTACACTGGTAAAAACCCAAAGATTTAAATAAAATCATTTAAATACTGGAAGAAAACATAAGAGAATTTATTCATAAAATTGCATTATGAAAGCACATTCTAACTTTGATTAAAAATTCTGAGCTATTTCAAAACTCACGAATTAATTACATTAAAAATCTTCTCCGTGGCAAAACTATCATATGAAAAGTCAAAAGACAAATTATAAATCAGAGAGAAAAATTCTTACTTGTGTAATTCTAAGAATTAATATGCTAGGGATTGCTTTTTTAAAAGTATCAATCTAAGAGAAAAATGTGCAAAGGAAATGAATAGCTAGTTCACAGATAAACAAATGACCACAAACATAAGAAACACTTATACAACATTCTCCTAATAAAAACAATTTCAAATTAAACTACAATGTGATTTGTTTTTTTTTACCTATTAGATTGTGAAAATCTAAGTTTAATGAAGCAGCGGGGATATAGGCATTCATATATCATTGGTATGAGTATAAACATGTACATCCTTTATGAAATGCAACTCGGTAATGCATATCAGAGTTACAAATGTATTTCCCTTTTGAGCTAGGAGACCCACTCACAGGATTTTATCCTACAGTAATACATGCACACACAAAAAGTGACCTATGTTATTATCTGCAACCTTAAAAAGACTTGAGAACATCCAAGTGTCCATTAAAAACCATAGTACATGCACTTCCTAGAATGTTATGCACATATAAAGAATGAGAAAGTGTTCTGTATACAGATAGGGAAAGATTTATATGTGATAATTATACCCCGAATGGCAAGCTGGGACTCTCCTCGCAGGTTCTTGTCTCACGAAGTTTGAAGAATAAATTTGCAGACTAAAAGATTTTTAGCAAAAGTGTGGAAATTTACTGGAAGCGTATACAAACTCCCACAGAGGGAGGGGTTCCCAAGTGGGCAACCCCCTGAGGAGGGGGTCTCCAAATTGGGAAAAACCTGCTCTCTCTCTAAAATGGGAAAAAACCTAGTCCAGTGAGTCTCTGTCTATGGGTTTATAAATGCTTGTAATTCTTTGCTCATTCTACTTTCTAATTGGACCCTTCCTTATTTTATGTTCTTCGTTCTTTCCTAATTGGACACTTTCCCCCTTTCTCTGGCATGGTATTAGTTTCAAAGCTCACCTGGTGCCCCCTTTTCCTTCCCCTTATCTTGTAACATTCTTGTAAACAATTTGGGGACTTGGAGCTGTCTCTGCCCATTAGGTATGCATGCTTCTCCCCTGGACCTCCCCTCCCTCTAATTTGCCTCTCCTTGTCTCTAAACTCCTTTCAATAGGTTAAGTACTTTTTCATTTAAAAAGGGGGGAAGAGTACAGGTGTGTTTGCTTACATTGGAAAGATTAAAAATAAATTAATAAGAGTGATTAAGTGAGGCCTCTTGGGAGGAGGAGGACTTAATAAAATGGTTCTTGATGGGAGTAAGTCTCAGGAAATATAGTTAAAATTAATGTATTATTTAATAGTTTATAATATGTGGCATTTACATGATGTTATAGTGAGTCTGGATAGGCAGCAATAGATGAGAGTGGATATTCAAAATGAGGAAAATAGCACAGCCAAGGCACAGAGGGTGTGAAGGCACATCCTGAATTATGAGAACTTGGGGATCAAGCCAGCTGGGCAGTTGGATTGGGCAGTAATGAGTCATAGACCAATAGATTCATAGGTTTGATTATAATGGGGTCAAGAGCTTATCTGGGAAGCCATTAAATACATACATCTTTGTTTACAGACAAGGACAAGTCCAAGAAATATTTGAGAACTGAAGACAGCAGCTCTAACTTCGGCTCTAGCCTTGAGGGTCATCACTAACCATCATCTACAGGACTAACACTGCCCAATCTTGATTATTTAGGAGTGTGTTGTTTAACTTCACATTCGTGAATTTCCCCAACTTCCTTCTGTTATTTTCTAATTTTATTCCATTGAAGTTGGAGAACACACTGTATGAGTTCAGTTCTCAAGTTAGTGACACATGTTTTATGATTTAACATATGATCTTCCTTGGAGAAGGTTCCATATGCACTTGACAAAAATATTTATATTCTGGGGACCCTTTCCCCCTCCCTACATGGGAGTTCATTCTGTGATACTCTTCCCACTCTCCATGTGAGAGTCTGTATCTCTTCTTCAATAAATTTCCACCTTTGTTATAAAAAAAAAATATTTATATTCTAATGCTGCGGGAGTGTTCTATAGATTTCTCTATCAATTACAATGTTTATAATGTTGATCAACTTTCTATTTCCTTGTTGATCTTCTTGTTATATGTATTATTTAAATTCGAGTATTGAAGTGTCCAACAATTATTGTTGAATCATCTTATTTCTCCCATCAATGCTGTCATTTATTGCTTTCTGCATTTTGGAGCCCTGTTTTTAGGTACATATATATTATAATTGTTTCATCTAATCAAAGAATTGCTCCTTTTAACATGATAAAAGTTCCTTTTTGTCTCTAGTAATAATTTTTATTTTAAAGTCCATTTTGTCTGATACTAGAATAGCCACCCCCAGCTTTCTTTGGGTGTCTGTTGACATTTGTCTTCTGACACAAAGTAGGGGGTAGGAAGGAAAAAGAAACTAGTGTTTATAAAGCTCCTAAAATTTTCTATACTATGCAGGAAATTTTCCATATTAGAAATATTTTTTTAACTGAGGATGATAATGCTTTCCAGGAATGACAACATTCTGGGTTACCTCTATGTTGCTGTTATATAACAAAGTGCTAAGTTTTCCTTTTTAAATTTTTATTTTATTATTCACAGTATTTCAGATGTCCCTCATTTCCCCCCCATTTGCCCAACTCCCATCACACTATTGTCTATATATGCATACTAGAGGCCTGGTGCACAAATTCGTGCATGGGTGGGGTCCCTTGACCGGGCCAGCGATAGGGGCTGATTGGGGCTGATCTGACCTGATCAGGACCAGCCAACTGGGGAGAGGGACCACAGGAGGTTGGCTGGTCATGGAAGGTTGGCTGTAGAAGTGCACTGACCACCAGGGGGCAGCTCCTGCGTCGAGTGTCTGCCCCCTAGTGGTCAGTGCGTCTTCATACCGACCGGTCTACCGGTTGTAACGGTCACTTCGGCTTTTTTTATATAGAGATATATTCTTTGGTTAATCTCTTTTCATTCCCCCACCCACCCATGCCTCTGGACCTATTTTGCTGGTGAATTTATTTTGTTCATTAGATTCCACATATAAGTGAAGTCATGTGATATTTACTTTCTCTGACTGGCTTATTTTGCTTAGCATAATAATCTTCAGGTCTATCCATGCTTTCACAAAGGGTAGAAAATTATTCTCTTTTTATAGCCACATAGTATTCCATTGTGTAAAGGTACCACCACTTTTTTTATCCACTCATCAACTGATGGGCACTTGGGCTGTTTCCAGATCTTAGCTACTGTGAATAATGCTGCCATGAACAAAGGGGTGCATATATTTTTCTGATTGGTGTTCCAGGATTCTTAGGATATAGATCCAGAAGTTGAATCACTGGGTCAAAATTTTTTTAATTTTTTGAGGAAACTCTACACTGTTTGCCACAGTGGCTGCACCAGTCTGCATTTCCACCAACAGCGTACTAGGGTTCCCTTTTCTCCACGTCCTCACCAGCACTGGTTGCTGATTTATTGACAGTAGTCATTCTGACAGGTATGAGGTGATACCTCATTGTAGCTTTATTTTGTATCTCTCTGATGATTAGTGTCATTGAGATTTTTTTCATATGTTTATTGTCCATCTTTATGCCCTCTTTGGAGAAGTGGCTATTAAGGTTCTTTGCCCATTTTTTAATTCAATTCTGTGTCTTCCTGGTGTTGAGTTATATGAGTTGTTTATAAACTTAGGAAATTAACCCCTTATTGGATGTATTATTGGCAAATATGTTCTCCCATACAGTAGGTTCCTTTTACTTTTTGTTGATGTTTTTTGTTTGTTTGTTGTTTTTGCTGTGCAGAAACTTTCTAGTTTGATTAGTACAGCTTGTTTATTTTCTCCTTTGTTTCTCTTGCCCCAAGAGATGTATCAGCGAAGATAATGCTACATGAGATTTCTGATATTTTACTAGTTACATTTTTTCCTAGGATTTTTATGGTTTCATGACTTACATTTAAGTCTTTTATCTATTTAGAGTTTATTCTTGTGTCTGGTGTAAGTTGGTGGTTTAGTTTCATTTTTTTTGCATGTACCTGTGCAATTTTCAAAACACCATTTATTGAAGAGACTGTCTTTACTCCAGTGTATGATCTTGCCTCCTTTGTGAAATATTAATTGACCATAATGGCTTGGGTTGATTTCTGGGGTCTCTATCCTCTTCCATTGATGCATATACTTGTTGTTGTGCTAATGCCAGTGCTGTTTTGATTGCAATGGCTTTGCAATACAGTTTGATATCCGATATTGTGATCCCCCTACTTTGTTCTTCTTTTTCAAGACTGCTGAGGCTATTCAAGGTCTTTTTTGGTTCCATATACATTTTTGGAATATTTGTTTTACAGCTGTGAAATATGTTGTTGGTATTTTAATAGGAAATTTGTTGAATCTATAGATTGTTTTGGGTATTGTGGACATTTTAGTGATGTTAATTCTTCCAATCCATGAACACATTATATGCTTCCACTTGTTTATATCTTCCTCTGTTTCTTTTTTCAATGTCTTATAGTTTTCTGAGTGTAGGTCCTTTACCTCCTTGGTTAAGTTTATTCCTAAGCATCTTATTTTTTATTGTTGTTGTTGCAATTATGAATGGGGTTGATTTTCTAGTTCCTCTTTCTGAGAGTTTGTTATTGATATATGAAAATGACATCAATTTCTGGATGTTAATTTTTGACTATGCTATTTTGCATAATTCATTTATTAACTCTAATAGATATTGGTGGAGTCTTTAGGGTTTTCTACATATAATATCATATTATCTGCAAATAATGACAGTTTTACTTATTCCTTTCTAATTTGGATGCCTTTTATTTTTTCTTCTTGTCTTTTTCCTATGGCTAGGACATCCAATACTATCTATAATAATAAAAGCGTAATATGCTAATTAGACCGGACAGCCAAACAACCTTCCAGACGTCATTTCAGACGTCCTTCCAGATAAAGCTGCTGCAGCAGGGGCTGAGACAAAGGAGGGTAGGGGCGATCAGGCAGGCAGGCAAGTGGTTAGGGGCAATGAGGCAGGCAGGCAGGAGAGCGGTTAGGAGCCAGCAGTCCTGGATTGCAAGAGGGTGTGGGCCTGGCTGAGGGAACCACCCCCGCCCCCTGCACAAATTTCGTGCACTGGGCCTCTAGTATTGAATAAAAGTGGTAAAAGCAGACATCCATGTCTTATTCTTATTCTTAAGGGAAGCACTTTTCATTTCAACTCATTGAGTATGATGTTGGCTGTAGGTTTGTCATTTATGGCCTTTATTACATCTGATCACTTCATTTCCATTTTGCTGAGTTTTTGTATAATACTTTTTTTTGCATCTATTGATATGATCATGTGATTTTTTTATCTTTCATTTGTTTACGGGATGTATCACATTTTTTAATTTGTGAATATTTTACAAGACTGGCATTCCAGGAATAAACACCACTTGGTAATGGTGTATGATCTTCTTAATGTATTGCTGGATCCACTTTGCTATTATTTTGTTCAGGATTTTAGCATCTATGTTCATCAGGGATATTGACCTATAATTTTAATTCTTTGTAGTGTCTTTATCTGCTTTTGGAATTAGAATAATGCTGGCCTTGTAAAAAGAGCTTTGAAGTTTTCCATCCTCTTGAATTTCTTGGAATAGTTTGAAGAGGATAGGTGTTTGTTCTTTGAATGTTTGGTAAAACTTGCCTGTGAAGTGATCCGGACCAGGACTTTTGTTTGCTGGGAGTTCTTTGATTACTGCACTAATTTCATTAGTTGTTATCAGCCTATTCAGGTTTTCTGATACTTCCTGATTCAGTTTTGGAGGATTATATGTTTCTAGAAATTTTTCCATTTCACCCAGGTGTCCAGTTTGTTGGCATATAGTTGCTTATAGTATTTTCTTACAATCCTTGTATTTCTCTAATGTCACTTGTTACTTTGCTTCTTTCATTTCTGATTTTATTTATTTGGGTTCTCTCTCTTTGTTTCTGGATAAGCCTGACTAAAGGTTCGTCAATCTTGTTTAACTTTTCAAAGAACCAGCTCCTGGTTTCATTGATTGTTTGTATTGTTATTTTAGTCTCTATGTCATTTATTTCTGCTTTGATCTTTATTATTTCCTTCCTTCTATTTACTCTGGGCTTTTCTTATTGTTCTCTTTCTAGTTCTTTCCATTGTATGTTTAAATTGCTTTTTTGAGATTTTTCTTGTTTCCTGAGGTAGGCCTATAATGCTATGAATTTTTCTCTCAGGACTGCATTCCCATGTCCCATAAATTCTTGGTTGTTATATGTTCATTTTCATTTGTTTCCAGGAAGTTTTTATTTTTCCGTTGATCTCATAGGTAATCCATTTATTGTTTAATAACATGCTATTTAGCTTCCATGTTTTTAAATGTTTTTGGCTATTTTTTATTATAGTTCATTTCTAGTTTCAGGCTATTGTGATCTGAGAAGATGCTTTTGATATTATTTCTATCCTCTTGAACTTGTTAAGACATTTTGTCCTAACATGTGGTCTATCTCTGAGACTGTTCCATGTGCACTTGAGTAGAATGTATATTCTGCTGCTTTGGGATAAAATGTTGTGTAAACATCAATTCAATCCATCTGATGTAGTGTGTCATGTAAGGTTGCTGTTTCCTTGTTAATTTTTGTCTGGAAGATCTGTTCAGTGATGTCAGTGGGGTGTTAAAGTCACCTATTATGACTGTATTGCTGTTGATCTCTCCATTAAAGTCCTCCCAGAGTTTTAAAAATATATTTATGTACTCATATATTGGGCGCATGTATGTTTTTTCAGGGTTGTACCATCTTCTGGGACTGATCCCATTAGTATTATCCATTCAGCTTCCCTATGTCCCTGATTAGAACATGTAATACATTTATAGCTAAGGTTATTTTTATAGTACCTATAAAATGGAATATATATTTCTTCTTCTTTCTTTTATTTTTCCATCATCATATATCTCCTTTATGCACTCTTCTACCTCCACCCTGTCCCCACAATCACCACACTGTTGTCCATGTCCATGAATTCTCCCTTTCTTTTTCTTTGTTGCTTCATTCCTCCACCCTCTGCACCACCAAGCTGTCTGCCTGCTCTCTATCTATGAGTCTGTCTCTATTTTGCTTGGTAGTTCAGTTTGTTCACTAAATTACACATATGACTGAAATCATGTGGTACTTGTCTTTCACTGACTGGCTTATTTCACTTAGCATGATGTTCTCCAAGTCCATCCATGCTGGCAAAAAGGTAAAATATACTTCCTTTTAATGGCAGAGTAGTATTCTAGTGTGTAAATGTACCACAACGTTTTTATCCACTCATCTAATAATGGACACGCGCTGCTTCCAAATCTTGGCTATTGTAAATAATACTGCAATGAACATAGGGGTACATATATTCTCTTGAAGTAGTGTTTCTGATTTCTTCTAATAAATTCTCAGAAGTGGAATAGCTGCATCATAAAGCAGTTCCAACTTTATATTGCTTTCCTCAGTGGCTGCATCAATCTGCATTACCACCAACAGTGCACAAGTGTTCCCTTTTCTCCACATCCTGGCCAACACTTGTTGTCTATTAATTTATTGGTGGTAGCCGTTCTGACACATGTGAGGTGACACCAAATTGTGATTTTATTTATTTATTTTTTAATATATTTTATTGATTTTTTACAGAGAGGAAGGGAGAGAGACAGAGAGCCAGAAACATCGATGAGAGAGAAACATCGATCAGCTGCCTCCTGCACATCCCCCACTGGGGATATGCCCGCAACCCAGGTACATGCCCTTGACCGGAATCAAACCCGGGACCCTTCAGTCCGCAGGCCGACGCTCTATCCACTGAGCCAAACCGGTTTCAGCGCCAAATTGTGATTTTAATTTGCATTTATCTCATGATTAAACATGTTGATCATCTTTTCATATATCTATTAATCATCTGTATGTCCTCTTCGGAGAAGTGTCTATTCAGACTGAGAGAAGTTAGCTTGAAATGCAGACAGACAGGGCAGGTTCCAGTGGGAAACATAGGCAGGGGCAGACACGGCAGTTTGAGCAAGACTAATCACAGAAACTAACCATGCTGAAATAATAAAATGTTTTTGGACATGGAGCAGGAGGTATGGGAAACCAAGGGAAGGCCTGAAGCAACAAGGTGTACTGATGCATAGAACAGAGAAAGTTCAGGTCTGATGCTGGGCAAGAATAAAGAGGGAATCAATCAGGTGGTGACACAGGTAGATATAAAGCATGCTGTAGCACATATAT
The DNA here is from genome assembly GCF_014108235.1 of Myotis myotis. Lineage (NCBI taxonomy): Eukaryota > Metazoa > Chordata > Mammalia > Chiroptera > Vespertilionidae > Myotis > Myotis myotis. The sequence goes on from NW_023416315.1 coordinate 73,715,982, forward strand.
ACCCCTAGACTGACTAGCTTCGTGGGGAACCCATTATTTGGACACCTTCCCCATAAGGGAGTCTGAATCTGCTTATAATAAGTTTTCCACACTTTTGCTTAAATTATCTGGTCTGTGAAGCTCATTCTATGGCGTCAGGAGACACAACCCTGGGTAAAGACCATTCTGATTATCAAAATCATTGACCAATTTTTTAATGGGATTGTTTTGTTGGTGTTGAGTTTTATAGGTTCTTTATAAATATTAGATATTAACCCCTTATTGGATGTTTAATTGGAGAATATGTCCTTCCATATTGTCTTTTCATTTTGTTGATGGTTTCCTTTGCTATACAAAAACTCTTTAGTTTGATATAGTCTCATTTGTTTATTTTTTCTTTTGTTTCTGTTGCCCTATATTTTTTCTTCTTACAGCAGTCCCTTCAACATTTCTTGTACTGCTGGTTTGGTGATAATAAACTCTTTTAGCAACTTTTTGTCTGAGAAACTTTTTATTTCACCTTGAATTTTGAATAATAGCCTTGGTGGATAGAGTAGTCTTAGTTTCAGATCCTTGCTTTTCATTACTTTAAATACTTCATGCCATTCCCTCTAGCCTATACTGTTTTGTTTTGTTTTTTTTTTTGAGAAATCAGCTGACAGTTTTATGGGAGCTCTCTTGTAGGTAACTTACTGCCTCTCTCTTGCTGTCCTTAAGTTTCTCTCTTTGTCTTTAACATTTTCCATTTTAATTGTGATGTGTACAGGCCTGAGTCTTTTTGGGTTCATCTTGATTGGAACTCACTGTGCTGCTTCTTCTTCTTCTTCTTCTTCTTCTTCTTCTTCTTCTTCTTCTATTTTTTTTTTCCACTGTGCTTCTTGAACTTGTGTGACTTTTTTCTCCAGGTTAGGGAAGTTTTCTTTTATTATTTCTTCAAACATGTTCTTTCCCTTGCTCACTTTCTTCTCCCTCTGTTACCCCTGTGATGCAGGTGTTGTTGCATTTTATGTTGTTCCAAAATTCCCTTAAACCAGAGGTCCTCAATCTACGGCCCGCAGGCCACATGCAAATACAAATATTGTATTTGTTCCCATTTTGGTTTTTTACTTCAAAATAAGATATGTGCAGTGTGCATAGGAATTTGTTCATAGTTTTTTTTTAAACTATAGTCCGGCCCTCCAACGGTCTGAGGGACAGTGAACTGGCCCCTGTTTAAAAAGTTTGAGGACCCTGTCTTAAACTATCTTCATGCTTTTAAATTCTTTTTTTTTTCTTTTTGCTGCTCTGATTGAGTAATTTTTTTCTAGCTTTTCTTCTAATTCTCTGATTTGATCCTCCACTAAACTAGTGATTATTCCTTCCAGTGTAGTCTTTATTTCAGTCAGCTATGTCATTCTTCATTTCTGAATGTTTTCATGATTTATATGTCCTCTCTCATGCTGTTGAGCATTCTTAAAACCATTACTTTATACTGTTTCTAATAAATTGCTTGCCTCTATTTCATTTAGCTCTTTTTCTAGAGATTCCTCCTGTTCTTTAATTTGGGTCCTGTTATTTATTTATTTATTCATTTGTGTTGCTTCTTTTTGTTTGTTTCTGTGTATTGAATAGGACTGCTATGACTCCCAGTCTTAGTGGAGTTGCCTTCTGTAGTGGGTGTCTCTGGGTGTAGTCACCTTAATCTTATTAGCTGGGTACTCTGGAAATGTTCCTTGTGTGGTTTGTGTGGGACCTCCAGTTATATTTGGGTCTTATTGCTATTGTCTCATTTGTGTGTCAGCTCAGCCCTCAGGCTTGCTGACTGTGAGGCTCAACCTTGACCTGTTGTGCCAATTGTTACACAGGTGCTGACAGAAAAAACAAGAAAAAATACAACCAAACATAAAACAGCATGGAAAATAAATACAAATCACCACCGCCAACAAAACAGACTTAAAAAATAATAAAGGCTTCACAGCTGCAGCCAGTGGACGCCTCTAGGCTCCTGGCTCCGGTGGCCCATGGGGCGAGGCCCCGGGGTCCGAGGGCCATAACGGAGCTCGTGACCGGCTGCCACCAGCAGGGCGCAGTGCAAGATAGGAATCATTCAACAAATGAATAAATAAATAAGGACATCTTTACTGAGAGGACTCATTCTGGGGGTGATGGACTAGTTCTTCCTCCTTGGCCTCTTCAAGTTGGGAAATTTCACGTGGATTTTGGGACATGTTGAATATGTTTTACAGACAGAAAAAAATCCACTTATGGAGTCATCTTCATCCTATAAGGACACCTGCTGGATTGCAGTCAAATTGCCAATGAATAATTAAAAACTAATTTCCATAAAAAAATAAAATAATAAAGGACACGGGACCAAAAAAATTAGAGAAGAATAAAAGAGAATATGAAAAAAAAGGAGAGAAAGGAAAGTGTAGGAAAAATAAAATAAAAGAATAAATGAAATAATAATTTTGAAAAGTATTAATAATGAATAAAATAAAATATAGAAAAGTAGAAGAAAATGGGAAAATAAGTAAATTTTAAAATAAAAATAAAGAAAAAAGAAAGTGAAGTAAAATAGAATAGAGGGACATAGATATGAAAGGAAAATGAGAAGAAATAAATAAATTTAAAAAGATAAAATACAAAATTTTTTTAAAAATATTAAGAAAAAAGTGAAACTTGCCTCTGCAGTTTTTTTTTTTTTTGTGTTGTTTTTTTTTTATCCCCCCCCCCCACCCCCCGTGGTTATCCTTTGGATCTGCTATTTGTAGAACTCAGCAGATTTTGCTCCAATGTTGTCTGAATCTGGCCCATTGGTGTATCTATCCCTGGCCTCCTGGTAAGGTCTCTGCTGCAAGTCAATGTCAGTCACTGTCCCTGCCTGGCCTTCAGCAACCTGACTGAAATATGGCAGGGGGAGCCCCAAGTAGCCTGGTGGGTGGGGCCGCCATAGCCCAGAGGCTGCATCTACCTCAGGTCATTCACTTTGAATGTCCCTGTTCTGAGCTGCTCTTCCTTCCCCCATGGAACTGAACTCCGTGACCTTGCCAGAGTAGTTTAAACAGACTCACATTGGGGATGGTGTCTGTAGCTTGTAGGAGGGGGACAGGCACCTCCTCTTCTTCCCAGGGCTATGCCAGCTGCACTCACTGGGAAGCTCTGGTTCCCCATAATGCAGCTGAAGGGCTAGACTATGCCCATCTGTCTCCTGGACAGAGTCCATCCCAGAGACATAGTTCTAATGCCTCAGCTCCGCCTGGCTTCCTGTCACCCCCTGGCCACTACACCAAGAAGGATGGGTTAAACAAAATCAGCCCCACTTTCACTCCATTCTTTTAGCACAGCCAGCCCTTGCAGGGCGAGTCCTCTGTCCCAGCTCCAACCAGGCCAAATGTCTAAGCTGTCAGTACCATCGCACCCGGCCATAAGGGTGCAGATCTCACCCCCCCCCCCCCCAGAGCTATTCCCCTTTGCCTCAGGTTGCAGCAGGACAAGGCAGTTTCACAGGTTGGAGGAGGGGAACTGACTGTGAGCTCTGGGTGGGGAAAATCAATCCTCTTTCCTAGGCCATACTGTCCAGCCCCCATCCTGCTCTCTGCCCCAAGTTTTTCCAGAGAATAAAAGGTACCTCAGATTCACTGCTGAGCACCCTATCAAATCCCTCTGCCAGCCCTGAGTTTTTCTGTGTGGCCCCTCCCACAGACACACATGGGAGCAAACTTTCCAAGCTGGTGCCGTAACAAAGAAATTGTTCTTTGCCTGGGATGGTGCAGTCTGACTCTCCCAGGTGGACCAAATCATCACTAATTCCCATCACCCAATGCTATGTATGTGGGCTCCCCTGCCCTTGATAGTTGCTCTGGATTGGGGATCTCTCCATGGGGCTAAGACCCCACACCCCCAGGGAGGAGGACTCAGCTGCTTCACTTTTCCTCTGGCTTCCCAGTCACACAGGTGTGCAAGCTGGCTCACCCTCTCTGTGTCTCCTCCTGTCCTTTCTCTGTGTTTCCTACTTACACAATTTCAGATCAACTATACTTCAACTGGCTTTTCAAGCCGAATGCTCTGCAGGTTAGTGGCAAGTGTGGTGTTGGCAGCAAGCTGATGGAGCTTCCAACTACTCTGCAGCCATGTTGGAATCTCTCAAGTGCTAAGTTTTGATAGACAAGGCATGGGGTATGTGAAAAACCAAAAAATCCCAGTTTGTTACATAAAAGTTAGTAAAAATTATTCCACAGTCTAACTACAGAGATACTGACTAGCCATGATTGTGTTTATAATTTGATACAATAGGCCAGGAATAGCCTTCAGGAACACATGATTTGGAATATGATTGATGTAGAAAACACATACCCACTCTCATTCCCATCCCTTAATGAGTAATTGACTGAGGTAGGTATATTAGTTTTCTATTTCTGCTGAAATAAACCACCACAAATCGGTGGCTTAAAAAATACACATGTACAGTGGGGCCTTGACTTTCGAGTGTCCCGACTAACGAGTTTTTTGAGATACCAGCTTTCTCTGGGCCTGTTTTTGCATTGAGTTGATAAGAGTAATTTGAGTTAATGAGCTCGTTAACGAGCTCCTTAACGAGCTTGGTCTCAGAACGAATTAAACTCATAAGTCAAGGCCCCACTGTATTATGTTACAATTCTGTGGGTCAGAAATTTTACAAGAATCTCATTGGGCCTAAAATCAAGGTGTCAACAGGATCTGATCTTTTCAGAAGGTCCAGAGAAGAATTTGTTTCTTTGCCTGTTTAGCTTCTAGAGGTTGCCAGAATTCCTTGGCTCATGACTTCCTGCCCCATCTTCAAAGCCAGTAACTTGGCATATCTGTCTCTGTTTCCATCATTACAGTTCTTTCTCTAACCACAGACAGGAAGGTTTATCTGCTTTTCTTTGAAAGATAATTAGATTGGACTCACCTGGATAAGGACAGGTTAATGATTGTTAACCTTAATCACATCTGATTGTGTGTGTGTGTGTGTGTGTGTGTGTGTGTGTGTGTGTGTGTAATGTAACATACTCAAAGATTCTGAGATTGAAGTGTGGATATTTTTGTTGGGACCTTATTCTCCCTTGCATGGTAGGGATAATTACTGGATTCTAAAACCATTAAGTAAAAGGTTGATGGGGGACACAGGTTATATGCAGGTCCCAAATGGGGGGTTAGGGGTGTAACTTTGAAACAGAGATAAATTTGTCTCCTCTTTAATCCAGGAATTACATTTACTATCACTAATAATGGGACTTCAAACATAAAATGCACAATGCTCTACACAGTTTATCACCTAGGAATTATTCTTATTAAAATGTGTAATTTGTCCTAGCCGGTTTGGCTCAGTGGATAGAGCGTCGGCCTGAGGACTGACAGGTCCTGGGTTCGAATCTGGTCAAGGGCACATGCCCAGGTTTCAGGCTCGATCACCAGTAGGGGGCATGCAGGAGGCAGCCAATCAGTGATTCTCTCCATCATTGATGTTTCTATCTCTCTCTCCCTCTCCCTTCCTCTCTGAAATCAATAAAAAATATATTTAAAAAATAAAAAATAAATAAAAATGTGTAACTTGACTATAATTTGGCCATATAATTCCAGGGTATAAGAAATAGAGAGGATAGAGAATTAATTTAAAGGATACCAGAGGAAATGGGCAGACAAATCAAAGATATGTAATATTCTAAAGACAACTTATCCCTTTGAGAAGTCTATATCACGAAAGAAAAAGGAAGAGGCAGTGGAAATTGATTTAGATTAAGAGAGACATAACAACCAAAGACAATGCATCATCCTGAATTAGTACTTGGTTTGGAAACAAAAACAGATATAAAATATGTTTTGAAGACAAATGGCAACATATAAATATAGAATGAGAAATAGATGACATTAATCAGCTTTTTAGATGTGATGACAGTACTGTTAATAGACAGGAAAATGCTCTTATTTTCTGGAAATGCATGCTAAAATAGTTTGGTTAAAGCATCATAATGTTTATAACTTACTTTTAATGGTCCAGGAGGGAAAAAAAAACTTATAGAGAAGAAACAAATATGCCAACATTTTAATTATATAGAAAGTATGTGAGTGTTATTGTGCTACTTCCATATAACTGTTATTAAAATTTGCATTTTAGTAGAACTTTTAAAATCCAATATAAAAGTACATATACATATAACTTAACTTCATTATAACCTGTTGACGAAAATAAAATTGTCATTACAGAATACTGTCTGCAGAAATAATTAGAAAAGGGGGAAAAAGTTTAAGAAATAAACTTTTGTCACTTTTTCCTAGTATCATATTTCTCATTCCAGGGAACAGACCTATTCCTCCATTTTTATTTTATTTTATTTTATTTTATTTTTTTAAAAAATATATTTTATTGATTTTTTACAGAGAGGAAGGGAGAGAGATAGAGAGCCAGAAACATCGATGAGAGAGAAACATCGATCAGCTGCCTCCTGCACATCTCCTACTGGGGATATGCCCGCAACCCAGGTACATGCCCTTGACCAGAATCGAACCTGGGACCCTTCAGTCCGCAGGCCGACGCTCTATCCACTGAGCCAAACCGGTTTCGGCTCCATTTTTATTTTAGAAGAAAGAGTTTCTGGAGTCATAATACCACAATGGAATTAAAAAACACACACACACAAAAAAAATGTGGTTCTTTTCAGTCTGTTTATGTTGAGCTTCAGTATGTCCCAAACAGATAACCAACCTCAGTTCTTGAAACAGGCAGAGTATGACTCATTCATATAAAATGTGACAAAGTTGCCAATACAAGAGACTGCATGGGGGTCAGTAAACCTCAGACCATGAGTCACTTGAAGGACCAGTCGAGGGCATCCAGTAAACCAGCACTGTTTTTGAAGCACCTGGTCTTCTTGCTCAATGGATGTAGCTGCTGGGGAAGCCTTTGTACTAACAGCTAAGACACTTGTTAAGGGCTCGCTCCCTGACAGACGCCGCAGAAGTTGTTGGAGACCCCTGGTGGCAACACAAAGGCAAAACAGCCCATCACGAAATTCCAGTCTTTCTATTAAGGAAACAGTACAGTGGAACCTCCATAACTTCACTCATTCCAGAAGGCTGTTTGAGAAGCAATTTGCTTGAAAACGGAATCATTTTTCCCCAGTAGAAATAATGTTAATTCAATTAATTGATCCATTCCAGACCCCACATGATTCCCTGTTTTAACCATTCTTATATACAGTACAGATCTAATATGCTGTTTAATCTATAAATAAACACTTCTTTTCTTAAAGTTATCAAACCACTCCCTACTAGCCTTAAACCAATAACTTTTAGCATTTGGTCCCGGGATGTCTTTGAGGTCAGTAAGCAGCTTCTTTGCCTGTTCATATATCACTGTCTCCGAAATGGCTGTCGCCAGCTAACTGCTTTTTGTTTATTCAAATCAACAACAGTTTTTCTATCTCTTCAATTATCTGTGATCTTTCCTTCTTTCACACCCTTAGCCTCTTTATGTTTCAAAATGGTGCTAATCATAGCCTTCCCCAGCAACAAAAAGCATCCTCTTCTTTGTTGCCTGAGAGACACTTTGTTAGTGCTGAGGTATCAGCATGAGTAGGTTGATTCTCGTGATTCCTTCTTTTCTTTCATTTTGGGGTTGTTTCTTTGTCTCCCCATTTTTGCTGTTCCTTCTAATTGTTTCCATGCATGAGATCATACTGCTTTGCCATCCAGATTTTTTGAATCGGTCTCATGTAATAGATGTTTTGTGGGACCCAGTGGTGCAGTCTCTCAGGTCTCCTGAGCTGGGTGTTCTGGGGAGGCCCCCTACTTGAAATATTTGGGTTCTTCTGACATAGCTGGGTGTTGAATATTATTGTGCCGTTCGTGGATGGAGTCTCCTCTCCTGGTATCTGATCATGTGGCTCATTCTCTACCACGTTATGGTGCTGACCGGACAGCACAAAACACAACACGACAGGACACGACACAGAAGGAGCAGAACACGCATGTACACAAGACACCTATGACCTCAATGGAAGTGACCACCAGAGAAAAGAGAATTAGAAAAGAGAAAAAGTGTAAGAATGACAGTGAGAGAGATTTTAAAAAAAGAAAGAATATGGGTGAAAACACAACAAAACAAATAAATAAACCAAAAAGCACAAACAAAAAAACACCTAGAAAAAAAAAGCAGGGACATAATCTATAGATGCAGAGCATAATAGATAAAATAAGTGTAAGGGATTGGATGAATAGGGGAAGAACCACAGTTTAGAATAGAGGAGAGAGAAAAGAAATGGGAAGACTAGAAGAAAAAAAGCAATTTTTGAAAAGGAGAATATAGGAGAGAGCAGATAGGCCTGAATTTAGGAAGTGAAACAATTTAAAAAAATTAGAAGAAGAAAAGAGCAAGAGAAGAGAGAAAGAAAAAAATGAGTAGTGAAGAAAGAGAGAAAAAAAGGGGAACTGGAGTAGGAGAAGGGAAGATGAAATTAGATATATTAGTAAATCAACAGAGACTAGAATGATAACGCATCAATCCAGCAGATAAAGAAGATCTATTTTTGAAAAAGGGAAAGAAGGCCGAAACTGGTTTGGCTCAGTGGATAGAGCATTGGCTTGCAGACTGAAAGGTCCCGGGTTCGATTCCGGTCAAGGGCATGTACCTGGGTTGTGGGCACTTCCCCAGTGGGGGATGTGCAGGAGGCAGCTGATCGATGTTTCTCTCTCATTGATGTTTCTAACTCTCTCTCTCTCTCTTCCTCTCTGTAAAAAATCAATAAAATATTTAAAAAAAAAAAGAAAAAGAAAAAGGGAAAGAGAAAAACTAATACAGGGAAAGGAAAAGAAAAATGGGAGGGGAAAAAGAGAAGTGAGGGGGAAAGGCGGCAAAAATATAAAAAAAAATAAGATAAAATAAAATAATGTTTAAAAATAATAGAAAATTTTAAAATAATGAAAATAAAAAAGTGAAATGTGATTCATTTCAGCTGAGTTTTAGTGCACCATGTTAAGGAGGAAAAGAAGACATTGGCTGGGGGGAGGGGGGGTGCTAGCAGGCTGACTCTGTATCCCTAATGCACATTCCTGTTAGCCTATAGTCTGGTCACTGCCCCTTCCTTAATTATCTGGTGTTGCAAGACCTGTTTACCTAAATACTCCCATTGTACAGAGGCCATAAACCATGAACAATACCCCCCCCCCCCCGAGGGCGTTATCAGTGCTGACACCAGGCCAGGCCTTTAGGTGTGGTCTCACGGCCCCCATCCCAACACACGGGGTGGTGGTGGTGGTGGTGGGGGGGGTCTTTTTGCAAAGCCCACTTAAGATCCAGAAGTCTGATCCTTCCGGAAGTCTGATCCTTATTTGGGGGACAAAGAAACCAAAGGGTATAAAGAGAAAGCTTCCTCCATATGGGCTTACTCAGGATTTGGAGAACGGGCCCCCTGAGTCACTGTACTAGTACATGTGAATCATCTGATAATAAATGTGTTTTTTCTGTATCTCCGGGTACTCCTGCATATTTTTCAGTCACCTGGTAAATTCTGTAACAATGTGAGCTGGTTCAGGGCTCCACTTTTCTATCTGCTAATTCTGGGCTTCCTGTTAGGTACTTATGTGCTGGCCACTGTCAGGCACTGTCTTTTGGCTTTTTGCACCCTGCTTGAAGCTCCAAGCGATCCACAGGTCCTCTGCTTGTGTCTGTCCCCACAGGCCTTGGCTGCAAGCAGGTGGGGTTTGCCTGTCCACCAGCCTACTCACTCAAGCATCTGTTTCCGACAGGGCTTTAGGCGGGGTTGGTGCTGTTTCACTTTCAGGGAATAAGATGGGTGGTTTTTCCTGACCCAGAGCTACGCCTCTCCAAGTGGCCCCAAATATTACTCTGCTCTTGGCTGGACAGAGGTCCTTGTATGGAGACCAATGGGACTGGCTGGCAACCTGGAGTTTTTATTAGTCTGGTTCCCAGAATAGCAGGCCCCTCTTCCACCCCAGTCCCTGGGGGCTCTTTGGGGCTATTCAGGCCAGTAAGCTTGGCCTCTGCCTTTGTTTCCTCTGTAAAGCTCAAACTGCAGGGTATGGCAGGCTGTATCACCTGTCTTGAGGCTACTGGGAGGGGCCAGCTCTTCTGAGGAGAAATGGCCGCTTAGGTTTGGAAGCTTAAGAACGTCCCAGTGCAGGACTCCTGGCAAAGTCTCTCTGCCCTGCTTCTCTCCCTCCCCCAGCCTCTCCTCAGGCACCTCAAGTCTGTGCCCCTCTCCCTGTGCCAAAGCCTTGGGTGAGTGTTTGCTATTAAAAAGTCCTGTGCTCTGGGTTTAGAGAATAAAAGCAAAAACAAAACAAAGCAAAACCAAAACAACAACAAAACTGTGGAGGCCTCTCCCCCCAGCACTGCACTGCTTGGGTTGCCTTTTGGGGCACAGCCTTTTGGGGCGCAGCCTTTCTTTCGGGGTGGTGGTCTTGGGTCCAGATTCCCCAGCAGCCAGCAGCCCTGTGGCTTTTCCTTTTCACTGTTCTGCCTGTCACCAAGGGGCGTGGCTTTGGTGCAATGCAGCTTCCTCCTCACCCTCTCGCCTACTGTCTAGCTGCCTCTCTCAAACCCACATCCCCTTTCCTACCGGTCTCCGGGCATTCTCTGCCCTTCCTTGTTGTAAGTTGTCTCTTCAGCTGTGACTAATTCGTTAATTCCAGGTGGATGTTCTGCGATTTAGTTGTATTTCCATACTGGTCCTGGGACGAGGTGCACTACATGTCTGCCTGTTCGGCTGCCGTTTTTTCCTCCCCTCTATGTCCTTTTCCATGTTAAGTTCTCACTTAGTTCCTTGAAGTCCTCACTAAGTTCCTTGAGCATCCTTTTAACCTTTTTTTTTTTAAAAAAAATTCTATATCTGGTAAATTGCTTGCCTCCATTTCATTTAACTTTTTTTTTTAATCCTGGAGCTTTCTCCTATTCTTTTATTGTGGGCATGTTTCTTTGTCTCCTGATTTGGGCTGCCTGATTTTGTGTTTGTTTCTATGTATTAGATAGATCTGATGTGTCTCTCTATCGTGGTAGGGTTGTCTTATGTAGTAGGTGTAGTAGGTGGGACTTAGTGGATTACACCTGAGCAGCGTAATCCAGACATGTCTCTTGAATATCCAATGTGAGTCCTTCTGTTGTAATTGAGTCTGGATTGCTATTGGCTCATTCGTCTGTGGTTTCACCCCTCAGGTTGGCTGACTGTGAGGATCTACCCCAACAACAGTGTACAAGGTGTTGTGTAGGTACTGGCCACATGAAATGGAATTTGTCTCAGCATGGTCTGGTGCCTGTCAAGATCTCCCTTTAGATATGCCACTTGTGAATCTAATTGGTTCCTGCTCTGTTGCTGTTTGAAGCTGTTTGTCCTGAGGTCTCTTGGGAGGGACTTTAGTGCAGGTCAACATCAGATGCTACCTGTGACTGGCCCTGGGCAACCTGTTTGGAGTTACAAAGCGATCCAAAGTTTGTGGCTACCTCCCTTGGCCTGGGTGTGCATAGAAAGCAAAGGTGTGCACCAAGGTTAGTTTCCACCAGGGTTGAGCCAGGGCCAAGTCTTCAAAGGCCCAAGTCATCCAGTGAGTCACCAGGTAGGGGTGAGTGGGGCACGGGGTGTTCACCAGATCGACACAAATTCAAACTTGCTGCCAGTGCTGGGTCTGAGGCTATTCAACAGAAGTAGCATGGTATACCAAGTCTAGCAGCCCTCTCCCCTTCCCCCCTCCCCCCCCCCCCCACCGGATTGGGCAAAGTCTCAGGGAGTCATCAAAGGAAGGCTAGAAGAGTTTATCAGGCCCAAACATACTAAGATTTAGCCATGTGAAGGGAAGGCACTACACCAGTCAGATGTGTGAGGGGAAAATGGCCCACCCGTCATAGAACCACCTAACCCAGTCTTTTCCAGATTCTGTTGGGCAGCCAAACTCAGCAGGATAGGGTTGCTGGGAATCGGGAGGGTGAAGCTTGTGGATATCCCAGGAGGAAGCGGTGCTTATCAGGTTTGGGGGGAGTAGCTCCTGCCCCAGATCCACACAACTCAGTGTGTCTTGTATTCTGTCCAGACTTCCTCAGTAGGGTGGGGCACTGGGAGTCTGGGTCTAGTGGATCTCCCATAAAGGGGAGGTGGCAGTCAAGTTCACAGAAAAGTTGGGTGAATGATCTCCTAGCCCAAAGCCACACAACTCATTCACTGACATCTTCTGAATCTTCCCAGACCTCTCAGCCCAGGCAGCTGAGTCCTCAGCAGGATGTGAGCTCCACGCGGTAGGAAGGTAGGGAGACAGATGGTGGGGCTATTGCATTCCTCCAGGCTGATGCTGTCAGGAGGGGAATGCTCCACCCAAGAAAGACGGCATCTGCTGTGTGGGAGAGGGACTCAGCACAGAGATCCCAGCAGCTGTCCCTTCAGCTCTCTCCCCAGAGCCACAAACAACAGTCTCTCCTCACAGGACTCTAGTGCACTCTGTTCTTGCTCTGCAGAAATGCAGGGTGAGTGACTGCAAACACGATTTTGTGTGTTGGCCCTTTGCGAGAGGACCTGTGTCTCTAGCGGACTTCCATCTCTCCTTGGACAGAATCCCTGCTGATTTTCACAGGCAGATGCTATATGGGCACTTCTTCCTGGCTCTTGTGCTCTTGGCTGGGGAGCCCAGCTTGCAGTTGGTGCCCCACGCTCCTCATTGGGAACTTTTGCAGCTGAGATGTCAATCTCAGGCTCTGCCTGTGGGAGTGGGGCCAGCCCTTTTTGTGTCTCTGCCTTTTGGACTAGTCTCTATGTAGCTTCTTCTGTATATCCTTGGTTATAAGACTTCCATTCAGCTAATCTCCAGTTGATTATTTTAGCTGTAATTCCAGTTTGGTCCTGGAGAAGGTGAATCGACCTTCCACCTACTCCATTGCCATCTTGGATTCTTGTTTGAACCCTTTACTGCTACACCCCAGGATATTGATAAAGGCATAAGCAAGAATATGTGGATCCCATTCCCATACACAAACTTTGGGAATAGACTTGGGCCCTCTAGAACACCTGAAAATGGAATGAAGGGGTCAGATATCTTTATTTAGAACATTTTAGATAAGTAGAGTGATTTTTGATGATGTCTTGTATTCTGCCCAGACCTCCTCAGTAGGGTGGGGCCACCCTATATTGTTAATATTTTCAAGCTTGAGTTTCTAATCAAAATTTAACTTTGTAGAATGAGGAAGATTTTTTTCAGATGGCAAAACACTGGTATAAGAGGTGATAAAGGTTGCAGCCTGACGTTTTGATGTTGCTAGTGTTTATCAATTCAATTTTGAGTTCTATACATTGCAACCAAATTCATAAAAATAGAAAACACCTGGAATATTACTGGCACATATAATTGACTAATTCTTTGTATTAAATTGGAAAATAAAAGAATGCTCTTTGCTTTAAAAAAAAATCGAAGGATAATTTACTCAAACAAGTAAGCCTTTAAATTCAATACACCGTGGATTTTGATGTTTATGTAGCCCCTTCCTCTGACAGGGAACAATCGAACATTTATGTTTCTCTTTGTGAAGTATAATCGGTCAAACATGGTTAGAAAGCATTGAAGACAGGCTTTAAAATTTAATAGTATGGAAGAGTTTTGCTGCCACCTAATGGACAGATGAAATACTTTTATTATTCTGCAATAATTTTCCTTTTACCTCATATACAATTGTAATAATAATTTTAACAAATATATATGATTTGCAAATAATATTTTCATTTATATTGATTTTGCTTTTACTGTTATTTATATGTAGCATGAATGTGTGTTATGATAGTAGAATGTGCAAATAAATTTGATTAATTTGATTTTAATCTAAGTATCATGATTCATTTTTATAATTTTGTTTAAGATTTAAGGATCTACTAGATGGGTTGTATATACTGATATATTTTGTTCAATGAGCTTTAGGCAATTTAGATAAACCAATGAATGAAATTAAGGATAAGCCATAATACAAATAAACAAAGTTATACACAGAGTGGCCAGATTATTATGATCACCCCATCAATACTTCATTGGCACTTCCAAAAATACTGAATGTTGAAAACTTCCTAAGCAAATATTCTCAAGCTTTTATTATTATCATTATTATTATTATTATTTGCATAACTAATTCACTTCATTGTACTGATGGGGTGGTCATAATAATCTGGCCGGTCATAATAATCTGGCCACTCAGTATATATGTATGTATATATATATATATATATATATATATATATATATATATATATATATATATATATATATATATATATATACACCAGTATATAGATGGAGAGAGAGAGAGTTGTTTACTGAGCTAAAAATATTCAGTTGCCTTTTTCTATTTATAATCTACTTTTACACTGTATTTATCTGAAATACAGGAGGCAGAAATTGATTTTTGCCTCTTTTTCTCACTGGTGAACAATGCCTGGTGCATTCAAAGTGTTAATGACTATTTTTGGATAAATAGTATTTATGTGACTACATAAATGAGAAAATAGAGGAAAGGAAACAAAATGACCAAATCCTGCTCATAACCTGAACTATAACAGTATTAGTCTTTTGGTAACACATACTAGTAACTAGATAACTTGCAGTTCACTGGGCCCCGTTTGCCCCTCCAGTAACCCATGAGGGTCATGGGAAGGTTTGTTTGCAAAAACCTCTCATCTGCATATCCCCCTGGATTCTTCCTTCATCCTCCATAAAACCATCACGTTCCATTTTGTAAGAATGTGGGGCTTCTTTACTTTGGAGGAGGGCAATTTTAGAAAGGGGTTACCAGGTGGAAAGGACCACACCTCATGTAACCTAAATATTTAGGGCTTCCCAGGGAAGGGACCTTATGGATGACCTTTGCCTGGAAAAGTCGTCTCCCCCACAGCTCCACACAGTCACTTCCTGGACACTCTCCATTCAAACCCCCACTGTCTTCCCCTGGAAAAACTGCCACTCCTCACAGGAAGGGCCATCACTCCCCGTACCCACCTGAGTCTGAAGCACTGGCCTTTGGCCTGGTGGATATTGACATTCATCGCTGCCCAGGCTTCCATCTCATAAGGGAGAGTGAATGCAGGTCCTTCCGTTAGTGTCCTTTGTAAGCCTTTCACAGCAAGAACCCTGGTCTGCTGGCTTCTTTATTACCTAACGCACCTTTCCCCAAAGTAAATGACTGGGCTTGGTCATGGGAGGGAAAACTATACTTTACTATTTAGATATGCCCCCAAAGCAATGCAACCTTTAGTGTGTTTTTTTGTTTGTTTGTTTTGTTTTGATGTCATACTTACAAGCCCCCGTTTTCACTTTTGGGAGGTTTGGGGGAAGGTTTAAAAGCTCAATTAAGTAGCTCATGCTCTTTTGTTTTAAGTGGTCTCTTCCGGTTAAATTCAGTGTCTTTTGTTAAGCTCAGTTTTTCATATATTTTCTTCTTTCTTTCATAAAACTCATATTGGGCCAAGGAGGAGCATCTCCTCTATATTTTGTCTCAATGTGTGGCTCCTGTGGACCTTGTATTGGGGTCTTTGGATGTCAAATCCCACTCTCGTAACTTAAGTCACAGGAGTCTTTTGAAGACACATAAATATGTAACTTGCAGTCTACTAGGGCCTTTACTGAGGACTCCATGTCCGCTGCTGCCACTTCTGATGTATCCTTAGGCTCTATAAACTTGTGTTCTCTTATCTCAGCATTGACATGGTGTGAAAATTGCTGCTGGTGAATTTGGGCACCTCCCCTATTTGGCTAAGTCCTCTCTTGACTCCTTCTGACTATCTGTGTCCCCTAAGGTTCAGTTATGACCCCAACTAAATCCCTTACGTGGAAAGCTGATCTCAAAGCTCTCTGCTATAAGTTCACTTCCTACTCTTCCAGACCCCACAGGTAAGCTCACTTCATCTACCTTCTACCCCCACATGGGACCTTCTATATCACTTCTCTGTTACTTAGGAGGCAAAGGGGAGCTGCGGGAACACCCAGCCCATGTATCTCTAGACCCTTTCTCTATCTTTGAGGCTCTACTGTTCCCCACAGTGTGAACTTGAGCACCAACTCAGTTGCTGTCAGATACGTTCTCAACTTATTTGGAGTCTCTATCAGAATTTTTATGTATCATTGGGTTGAGGCCCTTTTCAGGTACCTGCAGCTTCCTTACCCTGGACTTATCTCATCTGAATTTCATTCCTTACTCCTTGAACCTTCTATCCTACTTCTCTCTTCCTACCCCAGCATTCTCCTTCCCAATCATCCATTTGAAACCAATAGGCAGATAGGACCTTCAGGATATTATGTGATATCCCGAATCTTCTCTGCTTATGCCTTATAGGAATTCCTAGTCCTACCTCCAAGCTTGATATACAAAGGCAAACTTTGAATTTTAGAACATTCTTTACTCTCTCAACAAAACCTGACTTTCAAGAGTATTCTCTTGCTGTGGGCTCAAAAAACAATGATTTTTGTTGTTGTAGGCTCTTATAACTCTTTCTTTTCCCCTAGGACAGTGAGCCTTTGGAGTGGAAGGAATGGCCTTTAAAGAAAGAGAAAAATAGAATTATTACAAGGGAAAACAGAGTGTGAGACATTTTCAAAATGTTATTTATTTCTTAAAGCACATAATAAACCATATTGAGAAAGGATGCGCTCCACATTAATAAGGCTCTGGGACACCCTGGATATAATAGGCTCCCCCTAATATGCTGAGGAGATAGGCAAAGTCACAGAAGAAGGTCTGTTTGCAGTAGTCCCTATTGCTGTTATGAGAAATGACAAGGTCTGCACTGCATTGTTTTGCTTGTGAATCACATTCAGACAGAAGATGTGGATAGGGGATAGAGGAGTATGGATGTGCAGCTAATTATCTTTGTTCCTGTTAAAATCATAGAATAAATACAATTTTGAATTGGAATGTAAATAACATATTAACAATAACATTTTTATTTGCATAGTACTTGACAAAATATTTACATTTTATTATGTCATAAGGGACATTCAAAAACTTTGAGTTAGGAGTTACAAGTCCTATTTCACAGAAACAGAATCCAGAGGCTCTTAAGATACTTCCTCATGTGTGTAGATAACAAACGCCAACTAATGAATGGTGTTAATCCATACATAATTTTGATGAGGTTTAAACCATACCATGATATCTCTGCTAATAAATGATCTTATATAATAAAAGGCTAATATGCAAATTGTCCCCTCGGGAGTTTAACCAACAGGGAGTTCAACCGCTCACTATGACATGCGCTGGCCACCGGGGGCGGCATGGAACGAAGGAAGGCCCTGGCCAGCAGCCGGGGGAAGGAAGGCCCCAATTGGCCCTGATCGCCAGCCAGGCCTAGGGACCCTACCCATGTACGGGTTTCATGCACTGGGCCTCTAGTATAGTTAATAATAGCTTTATCTCTTTTCTGCATGACAGCCTTTCACGTATTTGAAGGTCTTTATTATGTCTGTATCATCTCGGGTTTTCGGATCTATCTTAGTGTGCTAGATCTATCTTAGTTTTCATAAGAAAGAAAGGGGGTTAAGAAAGCTGGTTGAGAAGTGATATCTAAAGTGAGTGGAAGAATCATCAACAAAGGAAGAACAGAAGCGTGAAAAACCAGGAAGCTGATTCTGAAAGTTCCACTTTGAAGGCATTTTAGCTTCATTTAGAATTCTCTCTCCTGATTTTTCCCTCCACTAGAACAAGTCAAATAGCATCTTAGATTTGCAGATTTGGGAGTAAAATTGCAAAATCAAACTATTCTGCACTGGAATTCTAGGACACCCGTAGCATGACAATAAATGTTTAATCACCAGGTCTTAGGGGAAAACAAAGCCCCTTGTTTTTAGTGTTAACTGATTTTTGTGATCTAAATACTCCCATGATAGCCAGTTTCAAACCTACTTAAATGATATTAGAGATGATAATAATTACCTCTTATGAGCTAGTCTGAACCAGCAGTATTAACAAACTACTGCTAGGTTGATTGTAACCCTAAAATGCTACCTAGCCTGAGCTTTGAAGAGTCCTAGCATCCAATATTACCATTCTACTGTTTGATAGTCCTAATTATTATTAGTCTTTTCCTGATTGTGCTTCTAAAATTACTTTTGTTTCACTTTGACTCACTGGCCTTATTCTCCCTGTTTACTATCATCTTAAACCTTCCCTTCCTCAGTATATGTATTCTCTTCTTTAAATCTATATATATGATATTTTTCAGATGCAAAACTATTCTAATAACCCTGCCTTGGTGATGTTTTTCATTGCTAATGTTTCTTTACAAACTTTATGCTTATAACTCACTACACAATGTACCTCAGTAGAATGCATCTCTCTTTAGTTGAATATTATATTTCCAATATAGACTAAATCTATATGTCTTTATTTTAAATTAATTAATTAAATTATTTATTTTTAGCAGTCACATGACTGCTTGGTTACTTTTAAAAATATATATTTATTGATTTCAGAGAGGAAGGGAGAGGGAGAGAGAGATAGAAACATCAATGATGAGAGAGAATCATTGATCTGCTGCCACCTGAAGGCCCTCTACTGGGGACGGAGCCTGCAACCTGGGCATGTGTCCTTGACTGGTATCAAACCTGGGACCTTTCAGTCCACAGGCCAATGCTCTATCCACCGAGCTAAACCAGCTAGGGCTGCTTGGTTACTTTTGAGCTTGTGAATCCACCACTGAAAATCCCCTTGGTCTTATTCATGAAGGCAGCTTTTTTTTTCTTTCTTGCTTTTTTGTTTGTTTTTGTTTTTACATGTCCTCACTGTTCTAATCAATTAAACAATAGAATGTTAGCACTAAATGATTCATTTACTTGTAGATCATCTAGTCCACTCTCCTCAGTTTAGAGATGAGGGAACTAGAGATTCCAGCAATTAATTTATTTAAATAAGATTACACGGTAGTTGGTGACAGAGTCAGATCTAGACGCAGATCTATGGCTAGTTCTATTTCCCCATATTCTATTATTTCTTTTTACTCCTAAACTCTGTGAGATAGGAAGATCAAGTTCCATTAACTCCTTTCTACACAGGATGACAGTGTCGGGGGTACCAAATGATTTGTCTAAGGTTACATGGCAATAGTGGTAACTGATTTTGTGAACCTAAGTACAAGGCTGTTACACTTTTGTTATGGCCCTTTACAATATACTGCAAGTCAACATTTTAATGTTGACTCCATAATCCAGGGTTTATCCAGGGGTGGGCAAACTTTTTGACTCAAGGGCCACAATGAGTTCTTAAACTGGACCGGAGGGCCGGAACAAAAGCATGGATGGAGTGTTTGTGTGAACTAATATAAATTCAAAGTAAACATCATTACATAAAAGGATACGGTCTTTTTTTTTTTTATTTTTATTCATTTCAACAGGGCCGGATCCGGCCCGCGGGCCGTAGTTTGCCCCCGGTGGCTTATACCTTTCCTCCTATCTTCTGTCATTTACAAGTATAATACGGTTTGTGACAGCCAGGGTCCCAGCAGGAAACAGAAGCCAACTCAGATGGTTCAAGAGACACTAACAAGGTATTGTATTAGTAGTAAGGCCTTCCATAACAAATTACTACAAAGGAGGCCAGTAGTGCAAAACCAAGGTGTAGAAAGAGTTGGTTTCTTCTAGATGCTCTGAAGGAAGAAACGGTCTATGCTTCTTTGCAGCTTCTATTGTTTGCCAGCAATCCTTGGCATTTATTGGCTTGTAAAGGCATCTTCACAGAGCCTTCTTCTTTGTGTATCTCTCTGTCTTCTTACAAAGATATCTGTCCTTGGATTTCAAGCTCCCTAAATCCAGCATGATTTATATCAAGATCTTTAAATAATTGCATCTGCAAAGATCCTGTTTCTAAATAAAGTCACATTCTGATGTTCTGGGAGGACATGAATTTGGGGCAATACTGTTTGACCCACTCCAGGTACCATTTACAAAATTGTGGGTAGAATAAGGAACTAAGCAAGAATGAGAAGTCTTTGCCAGCTCTAGGCTTGAAGGGGCCGGAAGTGGAAATTGTGCGCTAGGATGCCAGTGAGCTGGGGCAGTGAAGGAGGGGCCCTCCACAGGAATTCTGTCTGCAGAGAGATGCCGCCCGAGACAGGGCGTTGGGCTCAGCATAGGAAGAGGACAATCAGGGAAAGCTTTATCTCCTGTCTCCAGTCCCCTTCAGATGATTCCCCTTAGCCAAATGCAATCAGAAACCGGGTGAACTAATGTTTTATCACTGCTATAAAAATGGCCACACACTTGGTAGCGTAAAAACAATTCAAGTTTATTATCTTACCTTTCTATAGGTCAGAACTTCTACAGAGGTTTCATCAGGTTTGTCAGCAGGACTTGCTCCTTTCTGGAGACTCTAGGGGAGAATATTTATTTATTTATTTATTTATTTATTTATTTATTTATTTATATTTATTCTTGGTCTTTTCCAGCTTCTAGATGCCATCCACATGCCTTAGCTTCCCTCCTCCATCCAGCTTCAAAGCCAGCAATGGCAGATTAAGCCCTCTTTTGCTATGTAAGAACATAAGAATATATTCATAGGGTCCAGGGGTTAGAATGTGGACATCTTAGGGAGGGACATTTTTCTGGTACCATATCAGTTGACAGCCTGTATGATTCAGCCTCCTAGAAAGGGCTGGATCCAGGTTATGTGGAATGAAGCTATACAGTTAGGAGTCCCTCTACAGGTAAAAGAATTAAAAATTGCCTTAGACACATGACTTGGAAGAGGCAACACGTGAGGGCTCTGAAGCCAAAATTTCATTAGCTCCACAGCAAATCAGCTCTACTTCTGGGCACAGAACAGGGCAAAGCAGGGCAGAGAGAATGATCTGGGGTAGGATGGGGCAAACAAGCAAGAATCAGAACAGCATGTCTTGTAAGTTCCTCCAAGTGGCTGATAGGAAGGTTGACTTGTTTGGAATTTGCTGGCATTTCACTGGGGTCTGTACTTCAGAGTGATATCAGCCCTCTTCAAGCATAAATCACCTGATATTTGATCATGTTGTTCATGAGGATAGCATGAGAAATGGCCAACAGCTTAGTGAAATTTATTTATATACCATGCCTTCATAGAGTTTGGGCTTCACCCATTTTTTTTTTTCTTATTGCATTTAGGCAAATATGTAGTAATTAGTGGCCTGGTGCATATTGAAAGGAATAATTAGAAGAAATATTTTAATATTGCTATTCGCCCTTTCTCTATAATAGAAGTGTCAACCAAATTCAGGATTGACAATGACAGATTGAAACAGACACGAGCATTGGTGCCAGTGAGAGCTTATATGTATTGTACATGTGTGAGTCAAAGTTTATTTTTAAATTGCCAGTGCGCCTCATATGTACCACCCGGTTGGTTGGTCACTAGTAGCCTGGTGCAAGGATCTGTGCACATTGAAAGGAAATTAATTAGAATAAAGATTCATGTGGTAATTACGTTATTGCAAAAAATTACATGTCCAAATAGTATCCTATATAATAAAAGGGTAATATGCAAATTGACCCTAACAGCAGAATGACTGGGAATGACTAGTCACTATGACACACACTGACCACCAGGGGGCAGACGTTCAATGCAGGAGCTGCCCCCTGGTGATCAGTGCGCTCCCACAGGGGGAGCTCTGCTCAGCCACAAGCCAGGCTGATGGCTGCCAGCACAGTGGTGGTGGTGGGAGCCTCTCCCGCCTCCTCAGCAGCACTAAGGATGTCCGACTGCAGCTTAGGCCTGCTCCCTGCTGGCAAGTGGACATCCCCCAAGGGCTCTCAGGCTGCCAGAGAGATGTCTGACTGCCAGCTTAGGCCCAATCCCCTGGGGAGTAGGCCTAAGCCAGCAGGTGGACATCCCCCAAGGAGTCCTAGACTCTGAGAGGGCACAGGCCAGGCTGAGGGACCCCCTCCCCCAAGTGCACAAATTTTTGTGCACCGGGCCTCTAGTATATAATATAGTATTATAAATACAAAGGGAACTCAGGGGAAGGGAACTTAGAAGTGGTGGTTATCTCAAGTGCTGCCCCCTTCCAGAAGCTCATGGTCTGATTTAAATAGTTGAAGGGAGCACAATTTTGTCTTTGATTCAACAGCAGTGCCAATAAAAATGCTACTTAAGACCTCAATTGGCCTTTGGCTCTGTCACTTACTGACTGTGCGATCTTGAGTAAGACACTTAAATTCTTGAAGCCTCTCTCTTCTAACATTTAAAATGGAGATCATATGATGTTCCCTAGAGTTTTATAAGAATTAGAGGTAATGTGTGTAAAATGCCTATTACCAGCTGGGGCAATTATGCTGCAGTATTACTGTTACCGTTGCATAGAAGTTCATAATTTTTTTCTGTAACTCTTTTCATGTATATTTACTTTTAAATAAGAACTAACACTTAAAAATAATCTCTAGCTGGGGAATTATATGCATTCATTTGTTTCTAGGAGTGATAATTTTGAGTGAAATAGACAACATACATCTTTCTCAATCTTTCTGTCAAAAGGATTTTCCTTTGATGATATGGTCTGCAGATATTTACTTAAAATGTGTCTCATTGTTAGTAGAAGAGATGGAGGGTTCAAGTACAGCTAAGTTTTACTTGGCGTATTCTGTAATTCTTCGTTTATTAACTCCTGAACCACCGATAATTTTTATTTATTTATTTTTTATTTTTTTATTTTTATTTTATTTTTTTTATTGCTTAAAGTATTATAAAGGGTATTACATATGTTAATTTTTAAAGTACTATGTGAAATACTACAATTATTTCCAGTAATATTTTTTTATAAATACAAAAATATAAATTATTAAGGGAAACAAGTGCATGAATATTGAATCTTTATAGTGAATGATAGCAAGGAAAGCCACTCACTGACTTTCCATATTTTTCTGAATAAGCTAAAAGATGTCATAAAACTATATTTTAGTGTTTTCATCTATAAAATGGTGTGTGTGGGGGGGTAAACCCCATAAATCTCTTCCTCTCAAGTCTCACATGTGTAACGCTTGCTAAGTTTCCTGTGGCAGAGTTTCTTAGATGTCACCAAGATCCATTCTCTTCTTCTTTATTAAAAGAAATCCTGAGTCTCAGCAGAGTGGATGGACGCCGGGCTGGCAATGTTTTCCAGTTTCTCTGAGACTTTGTTCTGACCAAAAGGATGGGGGAGAGTGATGTGGGCCACGAGAAGGTGATGAAACTAGGACAAACACATAGGCCCAGAGATGGCAGTCCCCTGCTTAGAGTGGCAGAGTGCTCACACAGCCCTGCCACCTCTTCTCTCTGTAAAATTATATGAGGAGCACTAAATAAACTACCTTGTTTAAGCCACTGTATTTTAGGTCTCTATTGTAGAAGCTTAGCCCATTAAACACAGCACTAACTAGAAAAAAAAATAGGCAGTTTCTAGATAAACATTGTGGGGCCTTTATCACCCTGAGTGTACAACCCTGACAGCTGGTGGTGGCGGACAGAAACATCAGAGACCTTCTAAAATTCCAGAGATTTGTATTGAGCCGTGGTTTAAGGGACTGAGCTGGTGCTAGCATTAATAGTCTCAGGAATTCTCTGAAGCTACTGGAGCAACTGCTGCCTCCTGGTTGTCTTGGCTTCAAGACGTAGACTCAGAGCAGCCTTAACCTTTCTTCTTTACTGCTGAACGTTGCCCCTGGCTTCTTAGCCCTGGACTACCCAGATTATGCCTCCCTGCCCTCTTCTAAAGTCAGTTCAGTTGATCCCCCCCTCTCCCCGCAACCAACCTGAACTGACTTTGCCATTGGAAGTGGCTGGGAATATGGCTCTCTGTCTGGGCTATATTCTAAGGGGGTCACTTTTGACTGGCTCAAATTTAGTTGAAATTTAGAGAAATGCCATCTGTAGATTGTCTGAGATTTGCACTGGTAACAATTCTGCTAGTCATATGTAACAAAGGGAAATTTTCTTGCAACAATAGAAACCAGCATAATGCAAAATCGTCATAGTAATCTCATGATGTCCTTAGTTTGTCTTCCTCCCTGCGAGTTATGTCTTATGAAGGATTGGGTTGATTTAGGGGCTTATCTTAGACTTCTAGGCTGATGTGCCTGTGTACTTCATCTGCCTACATTGCCTCTTGCTGGCTGTTCTTTCAAAATAATTCTTTTGATGTCTGTGGGAAGAGGTCCACAGGTTATTATTTTGTATATGTGTTGCTTCTATGGTTTTCTGTTAATCTAGATTATTTTGATTTCCAATCTTCCCACTGAAGGCTACTTTTTAAAAAAATAATCAACCTTTAGAAAATATTTCCTTCTTCTCCTTCTCACCCTGCTCCTTCATCTTCTTCTCTTTCTTTCTATGCAGAACCTCGGTGAATCGGGATGATGAGCTACCTGGCCAGGGCTTATGGTTCCTTCTTTACTCTTTGGGTTGTTCTTGGATATTAGGGTTTGCACAGTTCAAAGAAAACACTGTGGTGACATTTTTAGTCTGCAGTGGTCCTTTTGAAGATACTGGCTTTTGATACCCCATTATTTCAGGTATCAATAAGGCGAGCCACCTCAGAGACCCAAGTCCCCGTGGAGCTTGCTACCCTCGTGTCCCACCAAACCTCAAGAATCCAGCTCGAGGGATTAGGCAGCTTGCTTCTCCATCAACCTTCAGAGGCTTTTCCTTTTCACAGAATCCAGCTTCATGTAGTTTAAAATTTGAGGCTTTTTAAAAAACAAAAGTTTAGTTAATCCCCCAGTACATAAGGGAAGCTGAACCTTAGCCCTTTCATTCTAATCCTGAGCTATTATTTTCCTCATTTTATGAATGAAGAGACTGTGGCCAAGAAAAGGTTTAAAAACTTGGGTATATTGATGTGAATAGTAAATACGGGCCGTAGGATTTGAAACTAGAACTTGGTATGTGCCGGATGAAGAACTGCATGTACTAAAGGAGACTGGTATTCAGTGGGAAGGAGGACACCTGATATGCACATGAATGCTTTTCAGTGTGATGGTAGGTAAAGCGTGCAATTATATTTGAATATCAATGAGAAAACAGAGGAGGGAATGAACAATTCAACACGGGGTGCTCAAATATGGCTTCTAAGAAGAAGCAACACATTTAAGAGCTGAGAAGCCAGACCTTCCGAAAGATGGGAAAAAGTATTTTGAGCATTTTTGCATCTATCATCTCCTAATCACTCACCATCTTATATTTTATTTTCCTTCTGTTTCCTGATTTTCCCCTCAAATACTGTCCATAAACGTATTTTGTCACCACATATTATTTGTAATCACTAATCCGTTTCAGTTGTGGAGTATGTTTTTCTTAATGTGTTATTCCATATGCAGTGAATCTAATATGCATAGTAGGTATACCGTTGAATAAAATTCACTTTGTAATCATATTTGTACTTGCTTATTCGTTCTGAACATCTAGGATCTCCTGTTATGAAGGATATCACTGAGGGGAAATAAAGAGGAGAAAAGGGGAAAAGTGAGCCAAGGAATACAAGAGAAAAAAGAGAGGAAAAGGAGAGGGGGAGGAAATTGAGGGAGAGAAAGAAAAGGAAAAATAACCGTTAAGAAACGTAAGCAGCACTATGCTAATTCTTCTCTGTGCTTGCAAATCTCTGCATGTGAAAGGAAAGCATTCTGAGAGAGAAAATCTTAGGGAATATGATTAAAGAAGGGAACAATTTGCGCTGGCCTTGTGGCTCGGTTGATTGGAGCATCATTCCATACACCAGTAGGTTGTGGGTTCAATTCCCCATCAGGTCAGATACCTAGGTTTCAGGTTTGACCCCTGGATGGGGTGTTACAGGAGGCAACCGATCAATATTTCTGTCTCACATTTCTCTCTCTCTCTCTTTCTCTCTTCCTCCCCCGCTTCCTCCCTCTCTAAAATGAGTAAGTACATATCTTCAGGTGAGGATGAAAAAAAAAAAGAACACAATTTAAATAAATGAAGATAAAAAAGTATGGTAAAGATCATGAGAGACATGTTGGAGGCCTGACATAGGACATAAAAAAATCTTGCTATGATTAGAAGTCCCAAAATTATTTTTTTAAGTGACTAATTTTAGTTAAAGTTATCCTATATAATAAAAGGGTAATATGCAAATTGATCAAATGGCAGAATGACCAGAATGCTCACGGCCCCTCACCCGAGCCAGCCCCGCCCCCCAGTGGGCACCCCCACCCAGATCAGGAGTGGGGATGGCCAGCCCCACCCCCGATCAGCCCCCAACCCAGCCAGCCCGCCCCCAATGGCCCCCATCGGGAGTGGGCTAGCTGGACTCCACCAGTGCACAAATTTGTGCACTGGGCCTCTAGTTTCAAAATAAAGTTTAGTTTTACACACAAAAGAGGAAATGATAAGAGAGTGCCAGTAAGGCCAAGTTAGGCTAAGTCTTCCATAAGTACTAACATTTGTATGTGAAGCAGAACCACTTGATCATACGATGTGAAAATGGAAAAATATGTAAATGACCTTTTAGTCCAAAATCTCCATTTTGGAGATGAGGAGATGAAGACCTAAATACCTTTCTTAAGCACAAAGAGGAGTCATCTGGAGACTTACCCAGATTCCAGATCCTGGGTTCTTTTCCAGTTGAATTGAGGACTACTCACATTAATATGGAAGATGTCAGATTTGTGGGCTACACTCAAGAAACATAAAGTGAGCCCTTGACAAATCAAGCAGACATTCTAGAGCAGTGGTTCTCAACCTTCCTAATGCCGTGGCTCTTTAATACAGTTCCTCATGTTGTGGTGACCCCAATTTCATTGTTACAAATTGAACATAATTAAAGCATAGTGATTAATCACAAAAATAATATGTATTTATATATGTGTTTTCCGATGGTCTTAGGCGACCCCTGTGAAAGGGTTGTTTGACCCCCAAAGGGGTCGCGACCCACAGGTTGAGAACCGCTGTTCTAGAGACTCAGAGTACAGAGAGAGCTTCAAAAACACGTGACCCATTCTTATGTGGGAAAACTGTTTTAAAGTGTCAAGGCTGAGGATGACTACCGTTATGGTGAAGTCCACATAGAATGAAACATTTCCCTGCTCTGTAATATCTCATTTTCTTATCTTTTTAGTGTCTTTTCCTAATTGTGAGTTGATTGTAATCTTAGAAGTAAGACTGATAAAAAGTTTAAGTAATTTTTTAAATAAAATTTTCTTCTTAAAATGTATCTGAAACCCATGTTGTATTCTTTTAAAAAAAATAATGAGTTTCAGAAATGATAGTGTCTAATATTGAAATTTGTTTATGCAACTGTCCTCAATTACCTGTCTTTGAATATGCTTTAAGAGAATTAATTCTGCCCCCCCCTTTCCTCCCTCTTGCAGTTCTTGCACGCCCAATGATAAGGAGTCTGAGGGGCAGTGTAGGCAGAGATGCCCCATTCTGCTCCCAGCACAAGCTATGATCCCTTCAGGGAGTCACAAGAGCTATAGGGTTGGGACTAAGGCAAGAGGAGGAAGTCACTTGTCTCAGGTGCAAATTTTAAGGAGATATCCAAAAACACAGAAATCAAGACATAGTATTTTAATGTTATTTTAAAACTGCATAATGAACAAAGTACTAAAGGATCAGTTAAATAACATGGCGCCAGGCCATATCAGAGCCTCTGGCAAAAGAAAAAAAAATCAATAATTCTGATCTAAAAGATGGAGTGGAACAGGGAATTTTATTTTACTGGAAGCTCGATTTGAATTAGGTAACCACTTCTCACAGAATGTTATAAAAAGATAGAAAGGTAGAAGCATTTATTCAGTCAGTCAGCCTAATCTTTTTGACATTTCAAGACTCCTGATTAAATGTGTGGCCTGAGGGTGACCAGGTAGGGAATGTGCTTGGAAGATGCTGGTAAAATAAAATGATGGGCTTTTATGAGCCAGATATTTCTCTCTGGGAATGTTTTAACAGGACTGTGAAGATATTTGAGTTGGTAAAAAGCAAAATATCGTTGCATTTAATAGGATCATAATAAAGGACAAAACAAATCTTTGAGTTAATTCTCTAAGGTAGAGCCCATGGCAGACTTGCTATAGGTCAAATGACACAGTGAGAAGTGCAACACGGAAATATATCAACTGTATAGCAAGGAATTGCCTTTTGAAGAGCAGTTCTTCTTTGATATCTTAAATTATGTGGTGGGGTTGTTTCTCTTTATCTGGTTAACTTCTTTTCATACTCCAGTACTTAATTCAGGCATTAATTCTTTAAGGAAACTGTCTCTGATTCCCCGGTATAGAACTCCCATTGTGTATGTTCGTTGGACCATGTAGTAGCATTAATCAAAATGAGAGGTGTGTCAGTCAAGGAAACAGTAATTATCTCTTTCAAGTAATTAAATCTTCCAAGGAGAGTAAATGTAATAGACTTAGTTACACAAGTGGTGAGAGAGTTGATTCCATATACTGGTTATTTTCCTATTAAACTGGGACCTATTAAGATTGATATGGGAAATGTTAGATTTGTGGGCTACACTCAGGAAATGTAAAAGCAAGGTGAAAGGTGAGATAACTCAGATTAGGGGTGTATTTGTGACTCCATAGGGTGCCTTAGCAGGGTGCCAGAACTGCCAAAGAGGACAATTTGGCAGGGCTAATGTAGTTGGGGAAATCAGGGCCAATGATAGGACAGAAGGCCGGAGACACCACCACAAGGCAAAGAGAGAGGAATAAATACCCTAGCCAAGAAAGGAAGACCCATGACTTCTCTCCTCCTACCATCTTCTAGTATTATATCAATGCCTTTTATTAGCCAGGCCAAACTGGCAGTCAATTGGCAAAGGATTCCTGGAAATAGAGTCTATAGGGGTTTCTGGCCCTCTGTGATATAGCACAAAATGCTGAGGCAAATAATTAATGTTAATATACTAAATGATTATATATTAATTAAAGCTATTATGATAATGCCCATCTCTCTAGGCCAGGGGTCCTCAAACTACGGCCCATGGGCCACATGCAAATACAAATATTGTATTTGTTCCCATTTTGTTTTTTTACTTCAAAATAAGATATGTGCAGTGTGCATAGGAATTTGTTCATAGTTTTTTTTTTTTTAAACTATAGTCCGGCCCTCCAATGGTCTGAGGGACAGTGAACTGGCCCCCTGTCTAAAAAGTTTGAAGACCCTTGCTCTAGGCAGTCTTTACTTCCCATAGGGCAGGTATGTATTTACCTTATTTACTAATATATTCCCAGCACATTTCACAGTGCCTGGACTATAGAAAATTTTGAGTGAATGAAAAAATATGTGCAGGAATTTTGTCATTCCCACTGTACTTTCCAAAGTCATGATTACCACTGAAAGTTAGTTATGTGCTCCTTCCAGTGCCAGTGTGAACAGAAACTCTGTTACATACCAAGAGATAAAAAAGCCTCCAGCTGAAGAAAGTGGAGAACAGAGATGAGAGAGAAGGAAAGGAAGTGCATGAGGAAGTGATAGAATTTCAGAGCTTAGAAATTTTCTTCTGCCTGAGTCTTCACTGCTTTATTCACCTCACCCTCTTACCTCATAGGCCACTCTGGTACATGTATCACCTTGGGAAGATTTTTGTTGGAAGAGGGAAAACAGACATTATATAAAGAATGGCCAGTGTAGCTCCAATACTCACAAACTAAAATTAAAGGCCAATCTTCTTAATATCTGTTGTAAGATAATGTTTGGTTAACACTGCATTCTTTACCATTATGTTAGGGCAGGATCACTCTTCTCTCTTATGGTTTTAGTTCAAGGGATGGACCACTGACACTACATTTCAAAAACTAGGGACACTTTTCTGTTTCAGTTCTTCTGTGACTCCAATTATATGTACATTAGTCCTCTTGAAGTTGTCTCAGCTCACTGATATCCTCTTAAATTTTCAGACTTTTCATATGTTTAATTTTTAATAGTTTCTACTGTTATGTTTTTAAGTTCACTAATAGAGTTGTCAAATAAGCTATTTACCTAGTGTAATTTTTTATTTCATTACAAATTTTATTTTGTTTGCTAAAACAATAAAAAAACAAAGAGTTTGTTTGTTTATTTATTTACATATTATTTGCTCAATAATTGCTAACCACTACTGGGGAAGCAAATAATTAGAGGGGGAAATGCAGAATATGTAAAACAAGTAACTACAACTGTGACATCAAAGAAATAGAAAATAACCATGTCATTATCATCATTGCTTAATGCGCTCAAAGGCTAAGGAATAGCAGTGTTATTTGTCCAGCTTCTTAATGTTTCCCATGGATACCAAGTTTTTCAGTTCCCTGGCTAGAATTTATATTATCCAGTGTCATTTTCATTTTAGACATTATATCCTCCTTTTTTAGAATTTAGAATTAGGTTTTAAAAATATCTTTCATGTTTTTCCTTAATAGGCTTATGCTTTCCTCTATCTTCTTGAACATATGGAGTATGATTATGGTAGGTGTTTTAATGTGCTTTTTACTGTTGCTGTCATCTGTGTCATTTGTTGCCCAGTTTTCATTGAATGATTTTTCCCACATTATTAGTCATATTTTTCTATTTCTTTGCATGCCTGTGATTTTAGATCGGATTTCAAGCATTGTGCATGCTGGCATTTGTAGTAATTTTTAGAAATATTTTTTTAGCTTTGCTCTGGGATGTACTTAAATTGCTTGGAAATATTTTGACTCTGGCAACTAGCTTTAATCTTTGCCAGGTGGAATCAGAGTAGTCGCTAGTCTAAGGCTAATTTGTGTCCATTAGTAAGGCATTATCCTTCTGAGTACTCTTTTAAAAAAAATCTTTATTGTTCGAAGTATTACATATATTCCCATTTTCCCCCCTTAAACCCCCTCAACCCTGTACCTGTCCTCCACCCTTCCCCCACCCTCCTCCCGCCAGACCTACCACACTATTCTCTGTGTCCATAGGTTATTCATATATGCATATACATTCTTTGGTTAATCTTTTGATGCGTGCCCTATATTACCAAGTCTCTTGCCTCTCCTTCTTGGGAACATAAACCCTTCCCAACTCTGTGTGATCTTTGGAAATTGTTTCTTCTGCTCCTTTCCAGTAGTTCATGCCCCAGCTAAAGGTAGTTTGCTTACACATATGCTTTGATCGGATTTCCGTTGAAGACTCCAAGGGAACCCTCTAGATCTCAGGAGCAACCTCTCTTTGTAGCTGTGTCTGCTCTGGTATTCTGCCCTGCAAATTCCAACTGCCTGGGGCTCCCCAATTCTCCTTCCTGCTCCTCAGTTCACAGCGAACTCTGCGTTCAGTTTGCATTTCCACTCTCTGTGCTGTGGTTTGGAAACTTTCTCCTAGTAGAAAGCTGAAGCAATCGTAGAACGTCCATAGTTTGTTCCTCTTCTCTCAGAGAACATCGCTCTGTGCTGCCTGTTGTTCAGTGTCTGAAAATCATTGCTTTCATATATTTTATTTGACTTCTTTGTTCTTTAAGGTATGATTGTAAATCTGGTCCTTGTTCTTCTATCCATTCTAGCAATGGAAGTTACTGACATTTTTTCTGCACTATAAAGCTCTTACATACATTCTTCCTAAATGTCATTTTTTTAAACTCAAAATTTAATCGAGGTATACTTGGAGAAATCTGAGTATTACTCTGGACCATAATTTGAAATGGTTTTAAGACACATTTTTGAGAAAATGACCGTGGAGAGATCTACATATAAAAATTATTCTACCAGCCGGCATGGCTCAGTGGCTGAGTGTTGACCTATGAACCAGGAGGTCAGGGTTTGATTCCTGGTCAGGCACATGCCCAGGTTTCTGGCTCGATCCCCAGCAGGGGACATGCAGGAGGCAGCCCAGAAAACTGGGGAGGGTTAAGGGGCAGGAGGGGCGGCGGTAAGAGATCAGCCGAAGGACTTTTACACATGCATATAAGCATAACCAATGGACATAAAACACTGGGGGGTAGGGGAGGCTGGAGGATTGTCAAGTGGGGGGAAAGGAGACATATGTAATACTCTTTGTAATACTTTAAGCAAATATATATATATATATATATATATATATATATATATATATATATAAATTTGCTCTCATTATTGATGTTTCTATCTCTCTCTCCCTCTCCCTTCCTCTCTGAAATCAATAAAAATATATAAAAAAACTATTCTACTGCCTGCACTGGGAAAGAATGAAAAATCTTCCAGAAATTTAATTTTTTTAAAACTTCTAGGAACTTATTGAATTAGCATGGATGTCTCAGTGAACAAAAATTTAAAAACCCAGTGAAATGAATCAATTCAGGTTTTGCTTTATCTTATGGATCATTTAATTGGTCTTCTTCATGTTATCTCACACCAGAGATATTCATTTATTCACTATTTCATCCATTAAAAATACACACCTTCCAATTGTGGAAATTTATGTAATCATATAAAGAGACACATACATTTGTTTTGCTGGATGAAAGAAAATTCAATTGTAACAAGTTTTCATTCTTAAAAACAATGCAGTATTAGGATAGGAGGAAAATTCAACTGGAGAGTAAAAATTTCAGTTTCAAAAGCTAATATCAGATTCATGTTCAGATTAATGCTATAAAAAATCTATTTTAAATTTAACTAAGATGGAGCAATTAACCTTTCATAAGAAATTCAGACTTTTTTTTAACACATTTATTCATTTTTAATATGCTAATGATGGAGTATATATAATGCTACATAAAACTTGCTAAAAGTCCACTGCATTAATTTCAAAGGAGATCAATAAAAATACTGTAGTTTGAATAAAATTATGTTTAAAATTTGTAATTTTAAAACCTCAAATGTTGGTTTTGTATTAGTAATTATATTCATTTAAAAGTGGTGCATACCAAAATCAGAATTTAGCAAACTAAGCTTTGAGTCAAGACAAAGCCATATATCACAAGGGCTTTGTTTTTATATGAACAAATATAAATTGAGCGTGAATCATACTCACATGTCTTCCAATCACCCCTACTCTACCTCTGAGTACTATATAAGAACACACAAACTCTTTCTCATATATTTTAAAATGTTAGTTTCACTTCCAGTTAACACAGTATTACAATAGTATTCCCCTAATTCCACACTTTACAAGAAGGTAATGTGGCAACAATATAATGAAACATATTCTCTAAATGTAGAGCTGTCAGGGTTGTTGCTGCTGTTTTTCTTGAATATCCTCAACCATGTGATATGGTACCATGTGATTGTGGTGGTTTAGTTGTTGCACAGGAAGATGGGTTGTGGATTTTTTTTTTTTCTTTTGAGGACATTGATTCACAGCTCTAGTGATTCTAAAATAAAATCCAAGACAAGGTGGCCTGGGATCATTGCTTGTAGTCAACATTGTATTAGAGGCCCCAGAAAGTATAAATTTATTTTCTGACTTCAAATTTAAAAATAGGTTTAATTCATTTTGTTATTAAAATATTCATGAACATCATTGGAAAAAAATCTTAAAAATAGAGAAAAATTGAGAATGGCAAGTCATAGTTCCACTACTGTTGGGGTCCAACCCCAGCAGGTCCAGGGGTCCCCAAAGGTGTGGACGGAGTCAGTGAAGAAGGAAAGAATGACACGGAGACAGTGTTCAGTTGATCAGCAGCTTAGCCAGGATCTCTAGCCAGGATCTCCAGCCAAGTTCTGTCTCTTATTGTCTTGTTACATCTGTATTTATACCAGTTGATTTTAATCCTGTCAATTTCTATTCCAAAGGTTAGGGCGTTTCTTATCTCCATTCCAGGGAGTAAAGATTATGTAGCTTAAGCGTGATTGTTCATAGTTAAAGTGGTTAACTACCCGCCTGGCACTTAGTTAAGGGGTTTTATTCCCTCCCTAACTTCAGGGAAAAAATCCCTACCTGGGGAAACAACCTTTCTCGGAGAGGTGACCTTGGTTAAAACACATAGCACCAAGAAGGGGAGCAAACATATTAAGAACAGTATGCCATATATGCCAGGTCCCTTGAAACATATGCTGTGCAGATGTTTCTTCCCTGCAGCGACTGTGTCAAGCAGCAAGGATGGACCAGCTTCCGGCACACTACCTTCCAATGCTATACACACCTTAGTTCTGCTAGAGCTCATTCTGTGTAAGAATGACATAACCAATGACATAACCAAGAAAATGAGCTCTAGCAGAACTAAGGTCTTCTGATTAACATTAAGCAATTTTAAGTAAGAGAGAGAATGTTAACAGCAAAATTATGCAAGCAAACAAAAGTATAACAAAAAGGAAATTTTAGATAAAGTGTGAAAAATGTCTTGGTCTATTGGAATGTATAATTATTTGGATTTTAAAGGAACAGAAGCAAACTTCTAAATTTCAGAATTAATTTACTTGTTGAGGAGTAAAGATAAGAAGTTTTCTGGTTTGGTCAAATTTCTATTTGGTTGCACATTGGCTATTCTAAAGGAGATTATAATATGGATGCCCTGTTCCCAAAAGGCAAGGAAAAATACAGGAGGCGGTATCAGTAAGGGTGAATTGCTGAATTCAGTAGCACTTAATGTCTCCTTTGGATTTTAGTAGCATTTAATGTCTCCTGAGGGCTTAACATTTGTCTGAAAAATTGTTTTGCTTAATTGGATGTAGAATGCTGGGATTGGGAGAATGAGAGAAAAGAGTGAATTTTTCTGTTGAAATTTGGAGAAATCACCAAATATATCATCAAATGTAAAAAGGCTGTGTTTATCACTGAAACTGGAGAAATAATGACGCTCAAACTTGTATACCAGTCACACTCTCTCCTTGGTTATGTCATTCTTACACAGTATTAGAGTTAAACATTGATCACGGTCTGCCCTCTTCTGTATCTGCAGATTCAATCAACTGTGGATCAAAACATTAAAACAATTCCAGGAAGTTGATTCCTACACAACACAGTGTAACAACTATTTATGCACCTTTTACATTGTATTAGGTATTATAATTAATCTAGAGATGATTTAAAGTATATGAAAGGCTGTGGATAGGATATAGGCAAATACTGTGCCATTTTACATGAGGGCTTAGCACCTGTGGATTTTAGTATCTGGGACAGCCCTGGAACCAATCCCCCCATGGATATTGAGGGGAAACTGTATTTGTAATGTAATTGTTGACATTGATTTTACTTAGATGCCTGTTTTGAGTAACTGGTTGTTAAGTACTCCATGTTCATCATTCAATTTTAGTTCCTCAAACCTTCCTTCTCATAATTTTCTTTGTAATTCTTTTAGTGGGTGTGGGTAGCAAACTATTACAATGTTTATTTGTCTGAAAAATATTTTTATTTCATTTTTGCTCTGGATAGATTCTTGAAAGGCTGTTTTTGTTTTGCCTTCTTCCCTCAAATCTTCAACACTCTTTTCTCTCAGTTGATGATCTTGTTTTCTACGTCAATGAAAACATGATAGTCATTGGAAGAAAACAGATTCCAAACACCATCCTGCCTTTCTAGCATCATCTGCTTTATTTATTTATTTATTTATTTATTTATTTATTAATTTTTCTGTATTTATTTCTCTCAGAATCCCTTTATTTTATTAAATTTATTGGGGTGACATTGGTTAATATGATCATCTGCATTTACATTCTACTGTCCCGGCTGAAAATTCAGCTGAACTTGCCGTGTCCCACCTAAAGGCAAGCTTTCCACGGCATATCAGATCCCTATCCTTTTGCCAACTCCTCCAGCAATTCTTTCCTCGTTCTTCTGCACAACCACTCTTTTTCCCCCTTCATCAGCATAAAGCATGTCTTTATTTCCACAATATATTTCTAGAAAACACACTTTACTCTTATTTGTATGGCCAACATGTACAAGCCGAATTTCTGATATTCTCCATCTTCCTACCAAAGCTACCTGGACCATAGTCACAATGCCGACTGCGGACCCCCTTTTTTTAAATTTTTTTTAGAAACTCAGGAAAAATACTTCCGTTATCTTGATTTCTCTCTTGCCCAATCTGTCAGGAAATTCTGTTGATCCTATATTCAAAATAAATCCAGAATCTAACTACTTTTCAGTACTCCAAGCTGTTCTGAATTTTCTTTATCTTAATTCACTTAAAAGTCTCTTGATTGATTTCCTTACTTGCCACCCCTACCCCACCCCCACCTCACCCACAGTACAGTTTCACAATACTTGGTACGATCCTGTGAAAAACTGTTATTCCACTCTTCACCCACTCCTCATCCTTCATTTCCTGTTTCACTGAGAAAAATATCAAGGCCCTTACAGTGGCTTTCCGTGGTCACAGCCACACTGGTGTTCTGGTCCTGGCATCCTCCCACTACAGGGTTTTGTATTGTCTGTCTTCTTTCTTTGTTTTTTTTTTTTTTTTTTTTTTTTTTTTATTGCTTAAAGTATTACAAAGGGTATTACATATTGTCTTCTTTCTTTGAAACACTCCCCTTAGCCAGAGATCCCTTATATCCTTCATTTATTTGCTTGAATTTCACCTTTTATTTTCCTTCTTCTTTTACTTATTGTTGACAGTATAAAGATGCCCCCACTTTCCACCCCTTCTCCCCTTTCACCCAGTCCCTGGCCCACCCCAGGCCTTCCCCACACTATTGTCTGTGTCCATGGGTTATGCATATGTGCATATATGTTATTTGGTTAATCTCTTCTCACCCCCTCCAGACTTCTCCCCACGGACATCTGTTATTCTGTTCATATCCTTAATGAACTGTATTCTGACAGCCCATTTGTATTTATAAACATCTTCCTTCTCAATCCCAATTCCCTTACCTTGGGCCATTGCTTTCACATAATATTTTAATTGTTTACTATGGTTATTGTTTATTGAATCTTTCTTTTTTTATTTTTTTTATATCATACTAGAGGCCTAGTTCACAAAATTTGTATACGGGTAGGGTGCCTAGCAATTGCTGCCTTCCTTCGTTCTGTGCCGCCTCCTGGTGGTCAGGGCACATCATAGGGAACAGTCAAGCTCCCAGTCAGTTGAACTCCTGCCCGAGGGGACAGTTTGTATATTAGGCTTTTATATACATAGATGATTTTATTTATAAAAAGTTTAGAAGTAAAACTAATGTATGGAGTTAGAAGTCAGGACAGTGGTTACCTTTGGAAGTTAGGAGCCAGAATGCACATGAAGATGGCTTTTGGAGTGTTACCGGTTTTCTATTTTTCTGATCTGTGTGATGGTTCCTTGTTTGTGTTCACTTTGTGAAAATTTATTAAGCTTCATACTTATAAATTGTGCAAAATTCTATATGCATGTTATACCTCCATAACATTTTAATTTAAAAAGTCAACTTGGAAGGCAGAAGCCCTTTTGTCATTATTCATAATCATAGAAAACCAGGAGGAATATTCTGGTAGATGGATCCTGTGGGGTCAATGAAAGGCAGAAATAGAGTGAATGTGAATATGGTGGTCAGAAAGTGCCAATATTGAAAACAGATTCAAATCTTCCTCTTTCCTTGACTTTCTTTTTTGTTGTTGTTAGCTTGTTTTGTTTTGTTAGCTTTCACCTGAGTGTGGGAAGCCACCTTTTTCTGATACTATCATGAGAGTGCACCAAGGAATGCAGAAGGCCGATGGACCTTGAGCATTAGCAGGGCTGATGCTAAGCACTGATTGTTCATGCTGAGATAGTGGTGGCTCGAAACAATTTCCTGACCTGATAGCCTCCAAGTAAATGTTTACTGGACCTTACTGATCTTTATTGACCTTGGAGATGGTCTGTCTGCTACCTGTTTGCTGTGCTTTACTGAGGGCAAGATGTGTATCTAAAACTGAATAAAAGCAGACAGGACCCAGTTTCAGTGTGTCTCTTTAAGAAAGAGGCTCCACCTGGCCCCCACCCCTTAATAATTCAAATTTGTGTCTAGTATTTTCATTTGTACATCGGCCCCTCCTTCAGATCCTGAACCCTGCCACAAAGGTCACGGCACCTGAGGATATTTTTCCATTGATTTTTAGGGAGAGTGGAAGAGAGAGAGAAAGATGGAGAGAAACATAGTTGTGAGAGAAACACATTGATTGCCTCCTGTAGGAGCTCTGACCAGGCCTGGGCCGGGGAGAAGCTTGCAACCAAGGTACGTGCCCTTGACTGGATTTGAACCCAGGACCCTTTGATCCTCAGGCTGATGTTCTGTCCACTGAGCAAAACCAGCTAGGGCTTTTTATTTCTTTTTTACATTTTATTATTTTTATTGATGTCTCCCCTTTTTCATCTCCCCTTTTCCCCCCACCACCTGGTTCCTGTCCCATCTCAGGCCTTTACAATTCTATTGTTTGTGTTCATGGGTAATGCGTATAAGCATAAAAAGTTCATATAAGTTCTTTGGTTAATCTCTTCCCATCCCCACCCTCTTCCCTCTGAGATTCGTTAGCCTGTTCCATGTTGCTGTTCCTCTGGTTCTATTTTATTCATCAGTTTATTGTGTTCACTAGAATCCACAGAAAGTGAAATT
Organism: Myotis myotis; assembly: GCF_014108235.1. NCBI lineage: Eukaryota > Metazoa > Chordata > Mammalia > Chiroptera > Vespertilionidae > Myotis > Myotis myotis. Next base: position 73,754,298 of record NW_023416315.1, read on the forward strand.
ATGTGGTATTTCTCTTTCTCTGACTGGCTTACTTTGCTTAGCATAATACTCTCCGGGTCCCTCCAATGCTGTCTCAAAGGGTAATAGATCCTTTTTTACTGCTGTATAGTATTCTACAGCTTATTTTCCCCCTGATTTGTTAATTTATTTTTAATTTTTTTTTTATTGTTGAAATGTTACAGATGCCGCCCCCCTTTCTTTTCCCATTGACCCTCTCTACCCTGTACCCACCCCTCTCAGGCCTTCACCATACTATTTTTTTTTTTTTATATGACATACATACTATAGCTTATTTTTGTGTCTTAGTGTGGCTTTACAAATTTATTACAGGTTCCTGAACCAGGTTTCAGGCCAGTTTGATACTGGCTATTCATTAAAAAAAAAAAAAAAAAAAAAAAAAAATATATATATATATATGTGTGTGTGTGTGTGTGTGTGTGTGTATATATATATAATTTTAATTAATTTTAGGGAGGAAGGGAGTTGGACAGAGAGATAGAAACATCAATGATGAGAGAGAATCATTGATTGGCTGCCTCCTACATGCCCCCTACTAGGCATTGAGCTTGAAACCCTGACATGTATCCTGACCAGGAAGTAAACCGTGACTTTCTGCTTCACAGGTCAACACTCAACCACTGAGCCATGCCATCCAGGCTTTCACCACATTATTGACTGCATCCATGGGTTATCCATATATGTATATTAAGTTCCCCTGTTAATCTCTGTGACCCACCTCCCACCCCTACCTTCCCTCTGAGATTCCACAGTGTATTCCATGCTTCTGTCTCTGGATCTATTCTGTTCATCAGTTTATTTTGTTCATTAGATTCCAAATATGAATGAGATCATATAATGCTTCTTTTTCTCTGACTGGCTTATTTCACTTAGCATAATACTCTCCATGTCCCACTATGTTGTCTCAAATGGTAAGAGATTTTTTTTTTTTTTTTTTTTTACAGCTGCCTAGTATCCCATGATATAAATGTACCGCAGCTTTTTTATCCATTCATCTCCTGATAGGCACTTGGACTGTTTCCAGATCTCACCTATTGTAAATAGAGCTGCTATGTACATAGGGGTATAAATATTTTTTCTGATTTGTGTTTTAGGTTTCTTAGGTTATATTCCTAGAAGTGGGATCACTGTGTCAAATGGCAGTTCCATTTTTAATTTTTTGAGGAAACTCCACACTGTTTTCCATGGGGGCTGCACCAGTCTGCATTCCCACCAGAAGTGTACTAATGTTCTTTTTTCTCCACATACTCGCCAGCACTTGTATGTCGATTTATGTATGGTAGCCATTCTGACAGGTGTGAGGTGATTCCTCATTGTCATTTTAATTTGCATCTCTCTGATGATTAGTGATGTTGAGCATTTTTCCATATGCCTCTTGGCCATTTGTATGTAATCTTTGGGGAAGTGTCTATTCAGGTTCTCTGCCAATTTTTAAATTGGATTTTTTGTTTTCCTTTTGTTGAGTTGTATAGTACTTTATATATTTTGGAAATTGACCTCTTATCAGATGTATCTGGTGATTGTGGGGGCCACCTAAGCAAGGTAAAGTCTCCCTCATCTTCTTGAAACCACTCCTGCACAATACGAGCACCGTGACATGGCCCATTGTCTTGTTGGAAGAAGCCATCCCCATCGGGATACGCCATCAACATGACAGGATGAACTCAGCAACTATACTTAGGTATGTTGTGCTATTCAGACGTTTATAATGATCTGGCCCTCTAGCAACTTCAGCGCAAAATTATAGCTAATTTGCCTACAAACGTCAGGTGGCCATAATAATCTGGCCACTCAGTGTATATATGTGTGTGTCTGAGAACCGAGATTCCACGGTATATATTTTAGACTATGCAGACATGCGTATCTGAGGTTTGTGGTTAAGAGTTCAAGATAATTAGATTTGTCTGACCTCCATTCAGAGGTAAAACTGCAACAGGCAAGCACCTCCACCGGCTCTGTGAGCCGGCAGCTTCTTTTAGGCACTAAGTGTCCTTTCTTTGGGTGTTCGGCTTTGGTGGGTTTTCTTTGATCCACTCAGGTCCCAGACTTTGCCTCTTGTTCCCCCACTGAGAGCCTATTAAACCTGCTTCTCTGGTTGTTAAAGTTGGCAATCAGTCCAGGGCCAACTCCTGCTCTGGGTGGGGCTCGCTTGTCCTTGGTAACTTGCAGGCTTTTGTTGTTGTTGTGAGCGGTTGGAGAACTCCTTGCCTCTCTTCTCTCCTTCAGATAAACATCGAAATGATTTTTTTCAAATGTTATTCAACTGTATGAGGTATATTATGCGCGTAGGTTGTGTTACCCATTTTCATGTCCTTCAAAATTGCTGGAAACAGAATTCAAACCTTTCATTTGCTATCCATGATTTACCTTTGTCTATAACTTTATTTATTATTATTATTTTTTTAATATATTTTTTATTGATTCAGATATTACATATGTGTCCTTGTCCCCACTTACCCTCTACCCCCCAACCCCCCCCTCCCCCCCCGCTCATGCCCTCACCCCCCCGTTGTCCATGTCCATTGATTAGGCCTATATGCTTGCATATAAGTCCTTTGGTTGATCTTTCCCCCTTACCCCCACCCTCCCCTACCTTCCCTCCAAGGCCCGACAGTCCAATCAATGCCTCTCCGTCTCTGGATCAGTCCTTGTTCATCAGTTTATGTTGTTCATTATATTCCACAAATGAGTGAGATCATGTGGTATTTATCCGCTCTCCAGTTCCATCCATGCTGTGGCAAATGGTAAGAGTTCCTTTTTCTTCTTCCTCTTCTTAAAGAATACCTTTCAGCATTTCATATAATGCTGGTTTGGTGGTGATGAACTCCTTTAGCTTTTTCTTATCCGTGAAGCTCTTTATCTGACCTTCTATTCTGAATGATAGCTTTGCTGGATAAAGTAATCTTGGTTGCAGGTTCTTGCTATTCATCACTTTGAATATTTCTTGCCACTCTCTTCTGGCCTGCATGGTTTCTGTTGAGAAATCAGCTGACAGTCGTATGGGTACTCCCTTGTAGGTAACTGACTGTCTTTCTCTTGCTGCTTTTAAGATTCTCTCTTTATCTTTTGCTCTTGGCATTTTAATTATGATGTGTCTTGGTGTGGTCCTCTTTGGATTCCTTTTGTTTGGGGTTCTCTGTGCTTCCTGGACTTGTAAGTCCATTTCTTTCACCAGGTAGGGGAAGTTTTCTGTCATTATTTCTTCAAAAAGGTTTTCAATATCTTGCCCTCTCTCTCCTTCTGGTACCCCTATAATTCTGATGTTGGTACGCTTGAAGTTGTCCCAGAGGTTCCTTACACTATCTTCATATTTTTGGAATCTCTTTTCTTTTTTCTTTTTCGGTTGGGTATTTTTTGTTTCTTTGTATTTCAAATCTTTGACTTGATTCTTGGGATCCTCTTGTCTGCTGCTGGATCTCTGTAAATTATTCTTTATTTCAGTCAGTGTATGCTTAATTTCTAGTTGGTCCTTTTTCATGTCCTCCATGGTCTCACTATACTTATTGAGGGATTCATTAAATTTATTGGCGGTTTCCATAAAATTCTTGAAAAACCTTATAAACGTGGCCTTGAACTCTATATCCAATCGTTTGCTTTCCTCCATTTTTGCCATTTGTGACCTGTTTCTTTGTCTCCGCATTTTGGCAGCTTCCCTGTGTTGATAGAGTGGCCCTGCGCGCCAGGTGTCCTGTAGGGCCCAGTGGCTCAGCCTCCCCAGTTACCTGGGGTGGACACTCTTGGTGCCTTGGTTGTTGTAGGATCACTGGGAGAAATTGACCTCCAGGGCAATTGGCTGTGAGAATCAGCTGTGTCTAAAGTGGGAGAACTTCTGTGATGAGGACACCCTTCTGGGGCAAGACTTGCTTCAGTGGGGCTTTGGTGCTCACTGAGTCTGCTCCCTGAGTGTGTTCCTTATGGATCTGAGGAGTTGCAATCTGGATGGTCCCCCTCTGACCACTGGGTACAGTGGCTCCTGGATCTAAGGAGGTGCTAATTCAGCCTCTGCCTGAGGCCACACAGCAGGAGCCACGAAGAGGCTCAGCTGTGAAGCAATGCAAGCCACTGCGGGGCCTTGGGCCTTCTCTTGGAAGTTCCGGGTCTGCCTGGCTAGGCTGCAGTTAGGTATATTCACATGCAAAAGCCTCTGCCGCAGCCTGGGTGGGGCGGGGTCTCAGGGAATCAAAGGGCGGATCAAGGAGCTATGGCTGATTCTCCGCCCGGAGTCGTGGGTCTCAGTGACCCGCTAATTGCTGCAAGCACCTCTGAGGGAAAGCCGCCTTCAAGTTCGCCCGCTGCCGGACAGACCAGCTTCTCCCCGTATGAGTCCTGGGTCCCCAGAGACTTCCCGGAACCGGAGTTCAGAGCAGTCGGGAGCTTGTGATTCAAAAAGACAGCCGCGTCCTCAGGTGCCACCCCCTTTACTCGCACGCGCATGCGCGTGCACGCGTGAGCCGGCCGTACCTCTGCACTTGTACCTCTGCACTTCACCTCTGCAGCTCCTCTGGCTCTCAGCGTGCTTTTCTTTCCTTCTAGTTGTAGAATCTACACTCAGCCAGCCTTCCTGTTGTTCTGGATGATGTTTGCTCTGTCCTTTGCGGTAATTTTCAATTGTTGTGAGAGGCGCCAATTTCCCGGTGTTTACCTATGCCGCCATCTTAGTTTCTCCTATAACTTTAAATTTGTTTTCATAGGTTTTGCTTTGAGTTTGAAAATGTAAAGGAAGTGATGATATTGATTTTCATCATGTGTCGTACATGAATTTCAAAGTATTACTTTTTGAGTTATCATAGGATTTATGATATTTAATTTGTAAGCAACCTGAGAGGTTTCGCCTACTCTGGGATTACCTTGTTTTTGTGGCTATCGTGGGTGTTCCTGAGACAATGTGATGGAGGAACTTAGGTCCACATGGGTGCCGATTCAACCTGTCACCTGGACATAAATTAATACAAAGTGACTTGATTACCTGGGAGTATTTTTGAAACTATTAGAGAATTCCTGGATCCCTTAACGAATCAACATTTTACATATTTTTGGCTTCTGAGTCTTGTTACTTGGTTGGAAATAATCTGGTTTCTAAGAATTGCTATAATTTCTTGAGCATTTGTTGGATGTGAGCCTAGTAGCAATTATGATTATCTATATGTGTGCCCCTTCAGTCTAAATGATGTCCTTTTCTTTAGCTGTGGCTCAGAGATGACTATTTCAGCTACTTCACATCAAACAGCAAAAGCAGGAGTCACTATTTATTTATTTTTAAATAAATCTTTATTGTAATATGAAAGTATTACATATGTCCTCCCCCCCGCCACTGCCCTCTTCCCCCCTTCCTCCAAGCCTTCACCATCCCCTCCAAGCCTTCACCACCCCCTCCAAGCCTTCACCACCCCCTCCAAGCCTTCACCACCCTCTGTCTGTGTCCTTGGGTTATGCATGTACACATATGAGTTCACTGGTTGATCTCTTCTCCCTCCTCCACCCTCCCCTGCCTTCCCTCTGAGGTTTGACAGTCTGTTTGATGTTTCTATGTCTCTGTGTCTATTTTTGTTCATCAGTTTATATTGGCCATTAGATTCCACATATGAGTGAGATCATGTGATACTTATCTTTCTCTGAATGGTTTATTTCACTTAGCATTATGCTCTCTAGGTCCATATATGCTGTTGCAAATGGTAAGAGTTCTTTCTTTTTTTATAGCAGTGTAGTATTCCATTGTATGGATGTACCACAATTTTTTAATCCATTCATCTGCTGATGGGCACTTTAGGCTGTTTCCAAATCTTAGCTGTTGTAAATTGTGCTTCTATGAACATAGGGGAGCATATATTCTTTTTGATGGGTGTTTTTGAGTTCTTGGGATATATTCCTAGAAGTGGTTTCACTGGGTCAAATGGCAGTTCCATTTTTAATTTTTGAGGAAACTCCAAACTGTTTTCCACAGTGGCTGCACCAGTCTGCATTCCCACCAGCAGTGCCCAGGAGTTCCCCAGCTCAGGGCAAAGGCACAATTTATAGATAACAGCCTGCTCTCTCCTTACCATGGGTTTGATTAGAAGATAAGATAAGGTGAATGTCACTTTGGAAGGTTGAGAACACAAGGAAAGAAATTCAGGACAGCTAAACATCCTGGGAAAGAAGAGGAATAATTATTTAGTTGTTTGGACAATTTATTGTTGTGAAAGAATAATAATCAAGAATTTCCAGAGATAAGGGAAAGAAGGTGGGGTTATTATTAGGATATAGTTATATTTGTATTTATTTTTACTTTTTTGCTATAGCAAGCCAAGATTGCATTTCCCCCTAGCAATACACTCAGTGTTAGCATTTTCAAGAGAAACAGGATATAGGTATAGATATATATAGATGTAGATATAGATATAAATATAGATGATATACATATAGAAGGAGAAAGAGAAAGAGAAGAGAGAAAGAGAGAGAGGGAAGAGAAGATAAGAGAAGAGAGAGGAGAGAAGAGAAGAGAGAGGAGAGGAGAGGAGAGGAGAGGAGAGGAGAGGAGAGAAGAGAAGAGAAGAGAAGAGAAGAGAAGAGAAGAGAAGAGACGAGGAGAGAAGAGAAGAGAAGAGAAGAGAAGAGAAGAGAAGAGAAGAGAAGAGAAGAGAAGAGAAGAGAAGGCAGGAAATAAGAGGCTGATTGATTTTAAGCCATTGGCTCATGTGATTGAAAAGACTGGCAAGTCTGAAATCAGTAGTGAGTGCAGCGATCAGCCCTGGATGCCAGCAGGCTGGAGATTCAGTTAAGAGTCGGTGTTGTATCTTAAGTCTGAACTCTGCAGTGCAGGCAAGCAGATGAGAAACTCAGGCACAGTGTCTGAATTATAATCTTGAGGCAGAATTGATTTTTCTTTTTACAGGTTTATATATTTCTTTTTTTATTATTTATTTATTTATTTATTTATTTATTTTATTGCTTACAGTCTTACAAAGGGTATTACATATGTGTCCCTTTCCCTCCCCCCCCCCCCCCCCCGCCCTTGACAATCCCCTGTGATTTTTCTTTAGGAAAACCTATGTTTTCTCTTCAGATCTTCAACTGATGGATGAGACCCACCTACACTATGGAGGCAATTTGCTTTACTCCAAGTCTACTCATTTAAATATGAACCACATCTAAAAAATATCTCCATGGCAACATCTAGACAGGTGTTTGACCAGAGGACTGAGCTTGGTAGCCTAGGCAACTTGACACAAAAATTAGTTATCATGAATCCTATAAAATTTTAGTGAACTGCCTGCCAGTTTCATTTAACACGATTCCACTTGTTAAGGCCTCATGCCTTTTGCATCATGCTTTTGCATACCCACATTTAGTAAACCAAATACCATGAGTGATATTCGTGAAGTTGTTGTGCTGAGGTCCTCATCTTTCTTAGTCCTAGAGTATCAGTGAATCATGAAATGTTTACAAAATACCAGGTTGAGGAAGAATGTCTCAGAGTCCTTTATCTATAGTTTCCTCTGAGTCTCTTCCTTCTTTCCCATAATTTTGTGCTAAACATTATAATTAGAGGCCTTGTTCTATGTTTGTAGAGGGGGTAGAGACAGAGATATGTTGGAGGAATATGGAGAGTGGGTTTTTCCTCTTTTCTGACTCCTCTCAGATCCTATTTCAATACTCAGGATTCCATAGTTCCTTAACAAAACCATTGATACCATACACAGCAAGGGGTGATGTGCAGAATTTAGTTTGATGTGACATCTAACAGTTTCTTGATTTAGACTTCAGCAATTTTGGGTCATTAAACATATTTTCTCTATCTGCCTCCAGCTCGGAAGTCCTAGACAGATATGTTTCTCATATATTGTACTTCATTGATTATCATAAAGAGTAGACTTCACGTTTTGAAATTCTAACACTCAACAAAGAGTTCTTTACTAAAACATTATCAACTTTGGTGGGGATGTCATTTGAATTTCAAGAGACTACAGGTGGGAATTTAACCAACTACTTCAGCATCATATAACAATGGAGTCAGCTTTTCATTCTGGGATAAGAATTATCATCACACATGTTTTCCACACAGTTAATTCTGCATTTTCTCTGAAGGCCTGTTATGGCAACCTCTCTGTATTCATTAGGGGAGACTGATCATCTGCAGAAAAAGAGCTCATGATATAAAGGTACAAATGAGATAACAGTTTTTCTCTCTCTCATGTGGGTAGTTCAAAGTTAGGCAGGTGGGGTGGGTCTAACAATACATTCTTTTCTCCTGAAGGTCAGCCAGGTACACTGGTTGGTGGGTTGTCTCTGTCATCGCAGATGCATTTATTTTTCTGGTACAGGGCAGCTAGTGGTCACCATTTTCCAGCCAGTGAGAAAAGTTCAAGAGGCAAGTTCAGGGAAGGCTGCTTATCTAAGGAAGGTAACCGTAAAGTTACATGCATCACTTCACTCACATCCTATTAGATTGAACTTAGTTGTATGGCCATACCTAGTTACAAAAGAAGCTGGGGAATGTAACCTTTAGCTTGAAAATCATGTACCCAACTAAAAACCAAAGGTGGTTAAGTTGGTTGGAGCAGCATCCCATATACCAAAAGGTTGCAGGTTCAATCCCCAGTCAGGGCGTGTACAGGAGGCAACCATGAATGTTTCTTCCTCACATCGAGGCTCTCTCTCAAAAATCAATAAGAACACATCCTCTAGTGAGGATTCCAAAAAAATTGAGAAAGCAGAGGAGAATAATCAATACCGGGTGACAATTAGTTAATTTATGCTACATTTAAACCTGTATTAAATAGTTTATTATGGGTAATTAATATTTTTAAAATTATAAACAATAGAAATACATCTGAGCTGGCCTTAAATGAAAATAGGATTTATTAAAAAGATACAGGAATTTGAGAAGGGGAATGCCTCTGGACACCAGAAGAGATGGGCAACAGGAAGTGAACATTGTCAGGCCTTTCCTTCTGTCTGCATCTCTGCTTCTCTCTGCAGTTCTGATTCTTTCTTTTTCTTTTCTTTTTTTTCATTTCCTGGCTCTCTGTGACCCTTGGGGCATGTAAGAAAAAAAGTGTATCTACAGAGGCCTGAGTTAACCTGGGGCCAATTCCAACTGTATGGAGAATTCATTTGGCTTCTCTGAATCCCAATCCAAGTTTCGGGATGAGAGAATCAGATTGGTCCAATTAGGGTCAGGTGTCTATCTCTGTCCACTTAATTACGGCAAAGGGGTAGGGGCCTTGTAGTGTAATTGTAGCTGGTAGGGCCCAACGATGTGTGGGAGTATATTCTGAAAAATAGGGAGTATTTCCTAAAATGTGTCCACAGTATTCTCAGAAATTCATCACTTCAAATATGACCCTTACCTTTTCTTTCTAGATCTTCCAGGTTACTGCTAAAGCAAACATTCCTAGAGACCAGCAGTGTTCATAGCAAACTGTCCTTGGTTGGGAGTTGTGAAGAAAATGGAGAATTCCTTCTGAAGATTTACATCTTTACCATTTGCACAATCTTTTCATCACATGCATATTCACTAAGTCCATTAATTCCCTTGAAGCTTTCATTAAGTCCCTTGAAGCTCTCATTAAGATCCTTTAGTAACCTTAAGATCTTCGCTTAATCTCTTCCCATCCCCTCACCCCCTTTCCCTCTGAGATTCATCAGTCTGTTCCATCTTTCCATGCCTTTGATTTTATTTTATTCACCAGTTTATTTTGTTCTTTAGATTTCTTGTTCATTTATTTTGATTGTTAGATTCAATTTTGATAGATATGTAATTATTGCCATTTTATTGTTCATATTTTTAAATTTTCTTCTTCTTCCTTTTCTTAAAGAATATCTTCCAACATTACATGTAATACTGGTTTGGTGGTGATGAACTCCTTTAGCTTTTTATTGACTGTGACGCTCTTTATCTGACCTTCCATTCTAAATGGTAGCTTTTCTGGGGAGTGATCTTGGTTGTAGGTCCTTTCCGTTTATCACGTTGAGTATTTCTTGCCACTCCCTTCTTGTCTACAAAGTTTACATTGAGAAATCAGCTGCTTTTAAGATTCTCTCTTTGTCTTTAGCCCTTGGCATTTTAATTGTGCTGTGTCTTGGTGTGGGCCTTCTTTGGGTTCCTCTTGTTTGGGACTCTCTGTGCTCCCTGGACTTGTAAGTTTATTTCTTTCACCAGGTAGGGGAAGTTCTCTGTCATTATTTCTTCAAATAGGTTTTCAATATGTTGCTTTCTCTCTTCTCTTTCTGGAACCCCCATAATGCAAATGTTGGTCCTTTTGAAGTTGTCTCAGAGGCTCTTTACATTATCTTCATATTTTTAGATTCTTTTTTTTCTTTGACATTCTCACTAAGATCCTTGAAATTTTCACTAAGTCCATTAATTCCCTTGAAGCTTTCATTAAGATCCTTTAGTAACCTTATAACCATTGTTTTGAACTCTGTATCCAGCAGTTTGCTTGCTTCCATTTCTTTCATTTGTAACATGTTTCTTTGTCTCTGCATTTTGGCTGCTTCCCTGTGTTTGCTTCTATGTATTAGGTAGAGCTGTTATGTGTCCTGGAATTATTAGACTGGTCTTATGTATTAGGTGTCCTGTAGGGCCCAGTGGCTCAGTCTCCCCTGTGTAGGCTGTGTGCACAGTCTTGTTGTTAAGCCTTGATTGCTTCGGTGTCACTAGGAGGAATTGACCTCCAGGACGACTGGCTGTGAGGACTAGCTGTGTCTACAATGGAAGAGATGCTGTGCAGGAGACACCCCTATGGAGCAGGGGTTGCTTCAGTGGGGTTTTGGAGATCACTGAGTCTACCCCTTGAGTGTGTCACTTGTGGATGCATAGAGTTGTAATCTATTATGGTTTGAAGCTTTCCACCAGGTGCATTGGCTCTGGGGTCTCCAGGGATGTGCAAAGTCAGTCACTGCCTGGGGCAACCCAGCAGGAGCTACAGAGAGATCTGCAGATATTGTATTGGGTTAGGACAGCCGTGGGCAAACTATGGCCTGTGGGCCGGATCTGGCCCTTTTGAAATGAATAAAACTAAAAAAAAAAAAAAAAGACCATACCCTTTTATGTAATGATGTTTATTTTGAATTTATATTAGTTCACACAAACACTCCATCCATGCTTTTGTTCCGGCCCTCTGGTCCAGTTTAAGAACCCATTGTGGCCCTCGAGTCAAAAAGTTTGCCCACCCCTGGGTTAGGAAGTACCCAGGCAATGCCCAGCTGAGAAGCAAGGCAGGCTTGTGCTTGTGCCTGGTCTTGGGCCCTTTGTTGCTAGGTCTGGGGTACGCTGATTCCCGCTGTTGCTTGTTTAAGAGATTTTAGCAAAGTATGAAGCCTGAGCCAGGACAGGATATTCATATGGAAAAGCAGCTGCAAACAGTTTAGGTGGGGCTCAGGGAATCATCAGGGCAGAGCAAATAGTGTGGGCTCAGCTGATGGAAACTCAAATATGGCTTCCAGTCAGCTCTGCAATTGGGGAGGTCCCAGTACAGGAACCAGAAAGAATGTGGCCCCTGAGTTCCTGCTCCAATGTCAGACAGTCCATTTCCTCCCCGTATGTCTGTGTATTCCACCAAAGCTGCCCGGAACTGGAGCTCAGAGGAAGTGAAATCATGTAAGTTCATGCACCGCCCTTTAAGAGGAACTGCATGGGACTCCAGCAGCCTCTGGTCACTGAGACACAATCTTTGCTGGTTTTTACAGCCCAAAGTTATGGAGACTTCCCTTCCCAGTTATGGAACCCTGGTTTGGGGGTCTGATGTGGGGCTGGGACCCCTTGCTCCTCTCAGCTGGCCTCCACAAAGATGATTTCCCTCCCAATTAAAAAAACGGCACACATGAGTGTCGGACCAGCCCATCCATGCCTCCACCTCTCCTATCAGTCTCAGTGTGCTTTCTTTTTTACTTCTCTAGTGGTAGTACTTTCATTCAGCCAGCTTTCAGGTGGTTCTGAATGATTATTGTTCTGTATTTTAGTTGCAATTTTGATGTGGTTGTGGGAGGCAATGAATATAGGCATTTACCTATATCAGGGGTGGGCAACCTTTTTGTGAGTGTGTGCTAAAACCAGGAAAATCTCTGACTCAAAATTCTTATGCGTGCCAACCCTAATTTTTTGAGAACATGTTACGCCTACTTGATATCTCTTAAGGTGTATGCATGTGAAGAACCTTGAAGAAATAACAAAATTCATTTGAGTGACAAAAACACAGTATATGATGATGAAAAATACATTTATTTTTTAATGTATACATGTACACTGATAGTCTGACAGAAAACTTTATGACTCCGTTTGATATTATCAGTGGGACTTTTGCTGCTGCATCACTGGTGACAGAGATTTTAAATCAAGTTTATATTTCGTGACCTTCAGAGATATGCACGAGCTACTACTTTCATCCGTCAGGCTACTCCTATTACGAGACTTAACAAAATTCATCACTGAGAACAAAGATTCACAAGCGTATGTGGATGAAACCAAAACACTGGTCGGATCTAGGAATGCAGGGAGAGTTAAGGCAGAGGCATAGAAATTGCTCTTCCCCTCTCTCGTCAATCCATGTCGATGGTCTTTAAGATAACTCGTTATGTAAAATTGTTTATTTATCTAAGATGCACCTACACTGAATTTATCTGAAAAATAAAAAAGTCGACATTAAGAAAAAAATTGTAAATGGAAGATTATAAGAGAGGGTTTCGCGTGCCAGCAAAAGTTACTGGCGTGCCATGTTTGGCATGTGTGCCAGGGGTTGCCCATCCCTGACCGATGCTATCATCTTGATTCTCCACCCACACTTTCTTATAACATCCAATGTAGAGCTAAGACTGCTTCTTTGTATCCTCCCTAAAAATCACTGCATACAATCTCAGCTCCTATAGATAGCTCCCTGTAGCACCCATGGACTGTTCCATAGCTCCTCATGCATATGGGTTTTCTGGCTATGGCAGCTAGTCAATCCAGCTTTGTTTGACTGCACTGGTGCTTCCATAGCCCTTGGTCAATGGTACGTCTCTAAGAAATGTGATTGAAAGAAAAGCAAAGCCAACAAAATAAGACACTCTAAACGTACTCTAAATTCATATGCACAGAGACATTCTCTGTCCCTTTAATTTTTTGTCCAGTTTTCTGAAGCATGATTTCAGACTACTGGAATTGATTTGTTTAGAAGATGATTATTAAAGATACCTAATCTAATTTGATGAGATACCTATTATAACTTGTTGCACGGGAAAGTTGTTACAAAAAGGCATTTTTTTTTTTTTTTACTTAGCTCTTGAGAATTATTAAAAACTTGAAAAAAATCCCCTTGGGAGGTTATTTATTATTTGTGAGATTAGCATAATGATGAGAATACAGTAGTTTGAACTGCTCCAGCTCTTTTTTACACTTTCAGATATTTAAATTTACTCAAGCAGTGTGTTTGGAAATGGCAATTAGACTTAAATTTTTACTTTTTCTGGCGACATTGTCCCCAACTGACTGATCCCTCCTGCAAAGTCTTGAACAGTTCCTACAGCACTTACTTATTTAGGATGCATTATTAATTAACATATAACACATATACTTCTGTTTATGTACTTCTGTAATTTATTGATTGCTCTATTTCCAGAGGGTGTTGATTATGTAATTTTTTTCAAGTCTTTTACAGGAGTTGGTACTTTATACACAATAATTATCTTATAAGTGGCTGATATCTGGGTGGTGGGGAAATTTGGTGACAGCCCAGGAAGGACACTAGATTGAAAATGCCTTGAGGGCATAGATCATGTGGCATTCAACATTATGTCTCTAGTGGATAGAATAGTGTTGGCACGTCATGGCTGCCCTGGGAAATATTTGCTGAATGACAGGAAGACTGCAATGCTATGGCTTCAAACGTGTGGAGAGTTTGATGAAGGTCACAAAGGGTTAGGGAGAAATTGGAAATAGTTTTCACCTGACTTATCCTTTTGCCTCTAAGGCTGGGTCCCTGGGCTACTGTATCCCTTTAGGCAATATATTTATAAAATAGTTATTGGCATGCATCTGCTGTAAGACACTGTCACTATATCATTGCTTTAGTTTACATTATACATATGTCCTCTTATTATTTCTTTTAATGATATAATAGCTTAAAATGATAAAAAAAAGTTTTCCTCAGTAGAAATTCAGAATATTCAGTTGGATCTACTACTTATTCTAGGCTCCTTCAAAGATGCTGAAATAGTGTCTTGGGACATAAAATATCGTCCCATGGGATGGAGTAACTAAATAGACACATTAATTAAAATGTGTTATTCATTATATAGAATATCAAAGAGAAAATGCAGGTTAAATTGGTTCTATTTTTAGGTCAAGAATGTTAAATTGTAGAATCTAAACAAAAAGTAGATTTTCGTCTTGTCTAAGCCATACTTTTCTTTCATTCATCTCATTTTTTTTTTTTAACCAAGCTTTATTTATCAGATTTTCCTTTTTCTATATGCAACAGCTAAACCTCTGGTCTTGGTCCTTATTGCCACAATGCTAGATTGTTTTAACAGCCAACTGATGTGTTTCCTGGCAATCCTTCATCTCCCTTGGTGAACTCTTTCACTCCTACTTTGACGGCTTAATCTGCTGTGTTTATATGTCTAGAACATTACTTCTATTGCCTCGTGTCTCAGCATAAACACTATAATGGCTCCCCTTTGCTTTTTAAACTTGTGGACTGGTTTCTCTTGAACTTCTATAGTCCATCCTGCTGGATATTATATCCACTTCTGTCTAGATGCCTCTGGATGCCCTGCCCAGCTGGCTTTTCTCGGTCTTCTGCTTATGTGACGATCATTTTTATATCTGTATCCTTTTGTTTGGTGATTTCTCACCTGGTCTCTCCTCTTGCCGTCCTTATTTTCCCCCAGTTCCATGAATCCTTTAAAATTTAGTTCAAGCTCCCACTCCCCTATAAACACTTCTTTTCCAGGACACCAATATAATCTTATGTGAACTATGACAGTAATGATGGCCAGGATCCTATAGTTTATCACTGCATTGTGTTCTACTTGTGGTTTTTTTTTTTAAATTTTATTTGTTTCTTTTTATGATTTGGTTAAATTTCTTAACCTGTATAATAAACTAAATAAATTCAAGGTTCAATGCTTTAAACTTTTTTTGGCATTGCTCCCATTCTTGGCATACTTCATAAATAATAACAATAAAATACTAGGAAGATGAAAGGTGAGCTTTAATCAAAGAAAGCACAATCAAGAAGTGGCTCTTGAATGGAAAGGGTTTGTTCAAAGGCTAGGGACCAGTTAGGAAGCCACGAGAATGCCCCATTGTTCCCACACTGTGCAGGATGGGGTGCTGGGCAGTGAATGGAGGCTGTGACTCTGCTTAGACTTGGCCATTGTTCCTGGGAAGCCCGCTTAGCTCCAAGTAAGAGGTAATTCATCAGAAAGCTCTTGTACTTTTTATTTTTCTCTTGCTCTGGGGCAGAAACTCCTCTGCTTCACAGGCTGAACTTGTTACCTCTTGCCCTGTGCAGTAGAAACACGCTGCCTAAGTGCTTCCATTTGAGACACCTTATTGAATTGCTTTAAAGAGTAGATTCTCAGCCCTCTAGTGAAGCAATCTGCCGGAACAGCCCGAGAGAGTGTTATTTTCCAGTAAGAGGCAGGAGCCTCCTGTGATATGGGCTCACTGGATTTCTGGGGGGAAAAGACAGCATTTTGCAAGCCTACTTCTAAATGAACATCCCTGTGTTGCAATTATTATTGTATTTCACTCTGATAGCCTTTGTTACAGTGTTTTGTGTGTGAATTAGACAGAGCTCTTTGGGTGATTATTCAAGCCTTTACTTTTCTTTTCTTAATTTATTAAGGTTCAAATTATGCAAGGCTCCTGCTGTTAGCAAAGTTGTCTGAACTATTTTGTGTAAATGTTATTCACACTTTGAAATCAGTACAATTAAAAGTTGTGTTAAGCGTTCTCCTTTTCAAAGCTATGAACTTTTTCTCTAAGGATTTTGAACTTGTTTCAGGTCTTTGACTTCTTAAACGTATTTCAGAAAAGAAGATATACACGTTCTTTAATTGCTTCTTAAACTGGCCAAGTTCTATTCTGTCTCTTAGACAAAAATCTTTAAAATGACTGCATTTCTCTGTAGATTAGTAGCTTGTTAATTTTGAGGATGAAATGAGCTCAGGAATGAAAATCATTTGATGAAGTATATCTAAAAATCATTTGATAAAGTATCTTTAAAAATTATTTGACAAGGTATCTCAGGAACTCACTTCAAATAGCAATGGTAGATGCAGATTCTAATAGGACCCCATCTGAGATCAGAGGTTCTGTATGACGTACTGGGGACATCTAGTGGACAAAAGTCAGAATAGAGCATGAACGGTACACCCAAGCTGAATTCTAACTCCCAGGTAACAGTGTGTGCTTTTACAAAATTGAAAAATATATTCTCCTGTATCAAAATCAGCATATTTTCTGTGGAGATAAAATGTCATCTACATTTTAAATATTATTTCAACTTAATGTTGACCTAATTATTAATATTATGGCCTATCTTCCTTAATTAAACTCAATACAGTTTTTTTTTGTGTGTGTGTGGCAGTGTCAGATTTTAATTTAATACATATTATATGTAGAGGGGTATATCCATCAACCTTGGAGAGGTGGGTTTACATAGAACAGATTAATTTTGTATATAGCTAGTTATATAACCCTGGGAAAAGCTGTATGAATCTCTTTTCTTTCACATTTAAAGTATGGGAATAGACAAATGTTTTTTTCTGGTTTGGAAATCTGAAATCCTATGTCTATAATATTATTTTAATTTTCTATATTATTTGACACTTTCCAAGGATTTTTCACAAATATTATCTAAATTTGATACTTGTAAGGATGTCCTGGCTATTTAGTTTAAATTGTATAAATTGATAGGAAGGTAAGGTGATTTGTGTACATAAAAAGAATCCAGATTTATTGAGAGTCCACAGTTCTAGGATATTCCACTGTTGATTTGGTACAAGCAAATTTCTTAATGTTTGTGGGAACCCAGCTAAACTGTCAACAGCTAATAACTGCCAGGTAGCACCAACCATGATCATGTCCTTTCCATACATCATTTTATTTATTTATTTATTTATTTATTTATTTATTTATTTGTTTGTTTGTTTATTTATAAATCCTCACCCGAGGATACTTTTCCATTGATTTTTAGAGAGTGTGGAAGAGAGAGGGAAAGACAGAGAGAAACATCGATGTGTGAGAAACATATTGACTGGTTGCCTCCTGGACGTGTCCTGACCATGGCCCTGGCCGGGAAGGAGCCTGTAACGGAGGTATGTAACCTCGACCAGAATTGAACCCAAGACTCTTCAGTCAGCAGGCTCAATGCTCTACCATCTGAGCCAGACTGGCGAGGGCACATACATCATTTTAAATCTTCTCAATAGCCTTGCAGGAAAGGTAGTTAAACCTCATTTAGAGTTGTAAAAGTTAAGAGCGGAAGAAGTGACAGAACTTGCTCAAGCTCCCCAGAGGGTTTGTGAGCAGGCCTACGTGCCCATGTAGGTCTCTGATTGCCACACATGCTGAAAAGCATCCCTTGAGCGAGTGACCCCTATGCAGTATCTGCTTTACTTTGCTGTGGGTTCGTGTTCCAAAGTCTCAAACTTGACCTGGT
The DNA here is from genome assembly GCF_014108235.1 of Myotis myotis. Taxonomy (NCBI): domain Eukaryota; kingdom Metazoa; phylum Chordata; class Mammalia; order Chiroptera; family Vespertilionidae; genus Myotis; species Myotis myotis. The sequence continues at coordinate 73,771,946 of NW_023416315.1, forward strand.
AAGCATAAAGGAAATACAACTTAGAGTTGAATATCTCAGAGAATTGCTTAACAATTTATTTTGAAAGACAAATTAAAACAACTTGGTGAGTCTTTTATCTTGGGGGAAAGATCATCAAGAAAATGTGTGAAAGTTGCTGGTCACTATGAGATCTATGTTTATGAAGAAATAGTGTTTAAGATATGTCAGAGAGGCAATAGGACATGTAAGTAAGTTTTAGTATTAAATTAGCCAAAGAAAAATTTATGGAAGAAAAAATTTTAAATAGCAAAATTTATTACATTTAAAGAAATATTACATGAAATGAACAATTTTTACACATTTCAATTTGCCACTACCATTAGAATGGATAATGTAATGAAAAGTATTCATTAAGGATCCATTTGGAATAAAGAGAAGGCTCAATTAATTACATGTGGTGAATTAAAAGTTCACATAATTTTTTTTATATTATTATTATTTTTATTTATTGCTAAAGTATTACAAAGGGTATTACATATGTGTCCATTTTATCCCCCCACCCTAGACAGTCCCCTAGCCTCCCCTATCCCCCAGTGTCTTATGTCCATTGGTTATGCTTATATGCATGCATACAAGTCCTTTAGTTGATCTCTTACCCCCCTACCTCCTGCCCCCCAACCCTCCCCAGCCTTCCCACTGCAGGTTGACAATCTGTTTGAGGCAGCTCTGCCTCTGTATCTATTATTGTTCAAAAGTTTATAATGGTCTCTATTATCCATGAATGAGTGAGATCATGTGGTATTTTTCCTTCATTGACTGGCTTTTTTCACTTAGCATAATGCTCTCCAGTTCCATCCATGACGTTGCAAATGGTAAGAGTTCCTTCCTTTTTAGAGCAGCATAGTATTCCATCGTGTAGATGTACCACAGTTTTCTAATCCATTCATCTACTGATGGGCACTTAGGCTGTTTCCAGATCTTAGCTATGGTGAATTGTGCTGCTATGAACATAGGGGTGCATATATCCTTTCTGATTGGTGTTTCTGGTTTCTTGGGATATATTTCTAGAAGTGGGATCACAGGGTCAAATGGGAGTTCCATTTTCAGTTTTTTAAGGAAACTCCATACTGTCTTCCATAGTGGCTGCACCAGTCTGCATTCCCACCAGCAGTGCACAAGTGTTCCTTTTTCTCCACATCCTCTCCAGCACTTGTCGTTTGTTGATTTGTTGATGATAGCCAGTCTGACAGGTGTGAGATGGTACCTCATTGTTGTTTTGATTTGCATCTCTCGGATGATTAGTGACTTTGAGCATGTTTTCATATGTCTCTTGGCTTTCTGAATGTCCTCTTTTGAAAGGTGTCTATTTAGGTCCCTTGCCCATTTTTTTATTGGATTGTTTATCTTCCTTTTGTTAAGTTGTATGAGTTCCCTATAAATTTTGGAGATTAGGCCCTTATCATATATGACATTGGCAAATATGTTTTCCCACACAGTGGGTTTTCTCATTGTTTTGTTGATGGTTTCTTTTGCTGTGCAGAAGCTTTTTATTTTGATGTAGTCCCATTTGTTCATTTTTTCTTTAGTTTCAGTGCCCTAGGAGCTGTATCAGTGAAGAAATTGCTTCGGCATATGTCTGAGATTTTGTTGCCTTTGGATTCTTCTAGAATTTTTATGGTTTCCTGTCGTACATTTAAGTCCTTTATCCATTTTGAGTTTATTTTTGTGTATGGTGTAAGTTGGTGGTCTAGTTTCATTTTCTTGCATGTATCTGTCCAATTTTCCCAACACCATTTATTGAAGAGACTATCTTGGCTCCATTGTATGTTCTTGCCTCCTTTGTCAAATATTAATTGAGCATATTGGTTCGGGCGGATTTCTGGGCTCTCTATTCTATTTCATTGATCTATATGCCTGTTCTTGTGCCAGTACCAGGCAGTTTTGAGAACAGTGGCTTTGTAATACAACTTGATATCTGGTATTGAGATCCCACCTACTTTGTTCTTTTTCAGGATTGCTGCAGCTATTCGGGGTCTTTTTTTATTCCAGATGAATTTTTGGAGAGTTCGTTCTAGATCTCTGAAGTATGCCATTAGTATTTTAATGGGAAGTGCGTTGAATTTATAGATTGCTTTGGGTAGTATGGACATTTTAATGATGTTGATTCTACCAATCCATGAACACGGTATGTTCTTCCATCTGTTTATGTCTTCCTCTATATCTTTTTTCAACGTCCTGTAGTTTTCTGAGTAGAGGTCTTTTACCTCTTTAGTTAAGTTTATTCCTAGGTAGCTTAATTTTTTTGGTGCGATGGTAAACGGGATTGTTTTTATAATCTCTCTTTCTGAAAGTTCACTATTGGTGTATAGAAATGCCTCAGATTTCTTGGGGTTAATTTTGTATCCTGTTACATTGCCAAATTCATGTATTAAGTCTAGTAGCTTTTTGATGGAGTCTCTAGGGTTTTGTATGTATAATATCATGTCGTCTGCAAATAAGGACAGTTTTACTTCCTCTTTTCCAATTTGGATGCCTTTTATTTCTTCTTCTTGCTGAATTGCAATGGCTAACACTTCCAGTACTATGTTGAACAGGAGTGGTGAGAGGGGGCATCCCTGTCTTGTTTCTGTTCTTAGGGGAAATGGTGTTAGTTTTTGTCCATTGAGTGTGATGTTGGCTGTGGGCCTGTCATATATGGCTTTTATTATGTTGAGGTATGATCCTTCTACTCCCACCTTGCTGAGAGTTTTTATCAAAAATGGGTGTTGAATTTTGTCAGATGCTTTTTCTGCATTAATTGATATGACCATGTGGTTTTTTTCTTTCAATTTGTTTATGTGATGTATCACGTTTATTGATTTGCGGATATTGTACCATCCTTGCATCCCTGGGATAAATCCTACTTGGTCATGGTGTATGATCTTTCTGATGTACTGCTGGATCCAATTTGCTAAGATTTTGTTGAGGATTTTGGCATCTATGTTCATGAGGGATATTGGCCTGTAATTCTCTTTCATTGTGTTGTCTTTACCTGGTTTTGGTATTAGGGTGATGCTGGCTTCATAGAATGAGCTTGGAAGTGTTCCTTCCTCTTGAATTTTTTGTAGTAGTCTGAGGAGGATAGGTTTTAGTTCTTCCTTGAATGTTTGGTAAAACTCCCCTGTGAAGCCGTCTGGTCCTGGGCTTTTGTTTGCTGGAAGCTTTTTGATGACTGCTTCAATTTCTTCCATAGTTATTGGCCTGTTGAGATTTTTAGATTCTTCCTGATTGAGTTTTGGAATGTTGTATTTTTCTAGGAATTTGTCCATTTCCTCCATGTTGTCTAGTTTGTTGGAGTAGAGCTGTCCATAGTATTTTTTAACAATCATTTGTATTTCTGTGGGGTCTGTTGTTATTTCGCCTCTATCGTTTCTGATTTTGTTTATTTGGGTCCTCTCTCTTTGCTTCTTGGTGAGTCTGGCTAGAGGTTTGTCAATCTTGTTTATCCTTTCAAAGAACCAGCTCTTGGTTTCATTGATTTTCTGTATTGTTTTTTGGTCTCTATGTCATTTATTTCTGCTCTAATCTTTATTGTCTCCTTCCTTCTGCTCACTCTGGGGTTTTCTTGTTGCTCTCTTTCTAATTCTTTGAGTTGTAGAGTTAGATGATTTACTACCATTTTTTCTTGTTTTTTGAGATAGGCCTGTAGAGCTATAAACTTCCCTCTCAGGACTGCTTTCATTGTGTCCCATAGGTTTTGGATTGTTGTGTTTTCATTGTCATTAGTTTCCAGGATGTTTTGAATTTCTTCTTTGATTTCATTGGTAACCCAATCAATATTTAATAGCATGCTATTCAGCTTCCAGGTGTTTGAGTATTTTGGGTTGTTTTTATTGTAGTTTATTTCTAATATTATACCATCGTGGTCTGTGAAGATGCTTTTTATGATTTCAATCTTCTTGAATTTGGGGATACTTTGCTTGTGACCCAATATATGGTCTATTTTTGAATATGTCTTATGAGCATTTGAGTAGAATGTATATTCCGTGGCATTGGGGTGAAGTGTTCTGAAGATGTCTATTAAGTCCATCTGATCTAGTGAGTCATTTAGGATTGTTGTTTCTTTGCTGATTGTTTGTCTAGAGGACTTATCCAGTGCTGTCAGTGGTGTATTAAAGTCCCCTACTATGATTGTATTGTTGTTGATCTCCCCTTTGATATCTTCCAGGAGTTTTTTTTTATGAATTTGGGTGCTCCTGCATTGGGTGCATATATGTTTACCAGGGTTATATCTTCTTGTTGTATTGATCCCTTTAGTATTATGAAGTGGCCTTCCTTATCTCTTGTTATGGCCTTCACTTTGAGGTCTATTTTGTCCGATATAAGTATTGCTACCCCAGCTTTCTTTTCCTTTCCATTTGCCTGAAAGATATTTTTCCATCCTTTCACTTTCAGTCTGTGTGAGTCCCTTCTGATGAGGTGGGTTTCTTGTAGACAGCAGATGTATGGGTCATGTTTTTTTATCCATTCAGCCACTGGATGTCTTTTGGTTGGAGCATTTAGTCCGTTTACGTTTAAAGTTATTATTGAAAGGTACTTGTTTGTAGCCATTTCTTTTTGTGTGTGGCTGTTTTCTTTCTGAGCTTTTTATTTCTTCTTTTTATACCAGTCCCTTTAGCATTCCTTGCATTGCTGGCTTGGTGGTGATAAACTCCCTTAGCCTTTTTTTGTCTGTGAAGCTTCTTATTTCCCCTTCAAGTTTGAATGATAGCCTTGCTGGATAGAGTATTCTTGGTTTCAGTCCTTTGCTTTGCATCACTTTGTAAATTTCCATCCATTCTTTTCTGGCCTGATGTGTTTCTGTTGAGAAATCATTTGACAATCTAATGGGAGATCCCTTGTATGTAACTTTCCATCTCTCTCTTGCAGCCTGTAAGATTCTCTCTTTGTCCTGAACATTTGCCATGGTCATTATGATGTGTCTTGGTGTGGGTCTTTTTGGGTTCACCTTGCTTGGGACTCTCTGGGCTTGTGTGACTTTTTTCTTCCCCACCTCAGGGAAGTTTTCTGATATTATTTCTTCTAATAGGTTTTCTATTCCTTGTTCATCCTTCTGTTGTTCTGGTACCCCTATTATTCGTATGTTGTTTCATTTCATGTTGTCCCAAAGCTCCCTTAGGCTCTCCTCCTGTCTTTTAATTTTTTTCTCCAATTGCAGTACATTTTGGGTGTGTTTTGCTTCCTTGTCTTCTAATTCACTAATTCGGTCCTCCGCTTCTCCTAGTCTACTATTGATACTTTCAATGGAGTTTTTCATTGCAGCTATATCACTCTTCATTTCTTCTTGGGTCTTACTTAAGTTGTTGATTTTTTCATCTGTTTCTTCTAGCTTCTTCCATATGTTATCGATTTTTTCATCTGTTTCTTCTTGCTTCTTGCAGAGGTTGTCGATTTTTTCCTCCATCCGGTTTATGCACTCTAGGACCCTTATTCTGAATTCTTTTTCTGTCATGTTGCATGCCTCTGTATTACTTCGCTGCTTTTCTGGAGAGTCCTCCTTCTCTTTCCTTTGGGGGTTTCTTTGTCTACCCATGTTTGATCTCACTGACATATCTAGACGTTGAGTCGTTCAGTGGTTGCTCCCTTGGTGGCAGTCACTCCTTGGTCTGTGGTTGCTCTTCGGGCGGTTGCGGTAGCAGCTGCTCTTCAGTTGGCAGCAGCTCCTCTGGTGGGTGCTGTTCACAGCTGTGGTGACTCTTCTGGCTGGTGGGGCGAGGTTTCACGTACAGCTGCTGTTCCTCAGCAGAGGGTGTGGTGCTCAGGAGGTTGCTGTTGCTTGGATCTGCTGCGTTGATTTAAAGGTACAAAATACAACACAACAAGGCACCACGTACCAGGCACTATACACAAATATATTCACGATATTAATAACCCCAAATAAAGGTGACCACCCGAATTAAGAGAATTAGGGGATAAGGAAGAAGGAAGAGAAAAAGATAAAAGAGAAAAAAGAAAAGAAAAATAGGGACCAAAAAAAGGAGTGCAAAAATGAAATTGGGAAAAAGGAGGGGGGAAAATAAAAGCAAGAAAAGAAAAGAAAAGAAAAGAAAAAAAAAAGAGCGAAAAGAGAGAATGAAGTGGAAGAGGGGAAGAGACTTTTTATATGAGGAGAATACTCCTATAGAACAGCCATTAATCCCAACAAATACAGCAACAGCTCCCTGGAGATGAATGCAAACTAGAAACAACCAATAATATAACGATGAAAATAGAATGGAGAACAGTAATCCCAAAATAAAATAAAGAGAAAATAAAATGGTACTTTAAAAAATGGTAAAATGGTAGCAGTAATAATACTGGTTAAAAATAAGAAGGTAGTAATTAAAAGGGTAAAATCAGGCGATGGAAAAAGAAGAAAAAAAAAGAAAAGAAAAAAAAGAAGAAGAAAAAAAAAAGAAAAAAAAATTGGTTTCTTAGTTAAAAGGTGAAAAAAGAAAAAAAAAATTGCAGTAGTGAAGGTCCTTCGGTTCTTCTATTCTTCAGTGTGGCTCGCCTTAGACCTGCCAGGTATTCAGGAGAGTGTTGAGTTTCCCTGCGATACACTGTTCCTCTGTGTTGTAAACCACAGTCCTTATTTTAAAGCAGGCCGCATTTGTTTCCCAGACTGCCTTATTTTGTGTTTAGCAAAGAGTCAGTTTGTGGGTCAGCCTCTGGGTGGCAGTGTTCTGGGGTTGGCCTCTGAGGCTATAGGGCCTCTCTGTCCAGTGGAAGTTCACTGCTCAGAGCTGGCTGCGTAATAGTTAGCTACCGGCGCTGTGTTGTTGCTGGGATTGAAAATCCCTCTATAGGCCAGACCCTGTTAACTCCCAGGGACTGATCAGGTTATTTTAATCCTTGATCTCGTACAGGGTGGAATCTGGGTGTGGCTGTGCTCCTTGCCTGGGGGCTGGGGGGAGGAGTCTCACTCTCTGGAGAGAATGGCTGCCCCAGTCCTGGGCTCAGGGGTGTCTCAGCACTCAATTCGCTGCCACCTCTCCCGGCCCCCCTTATCTCCTCAGTCTCTCCCCAGATTCCACTCCTAGGCACACTCTCCCTCTCTTCAGCACAGGTGAGTGTCTGTATCTGAAATGTCCCATGAACAGGATTCAGTAAAAACAAACTAACAAACGCCGGCCGCGGAAACGGGGAAGGCTTGGTTTCTGTAAGCTTCTTCTCTTACTGGGACTGCATGGTCTGGTCAGCTCTTCAGGCTGCCCCCTTTAGGCTCAGTCCTCTGTGATCACAGAACCCAGCTCTCAATTCCCCCGGCGGTGCCAGGAATCCCGCGGTTCTGCTTTCCCCCGTCAGGGGCTGTGCCTGACCCAAGGGACGCGGCTGTCTGCCACACGGTCTCCCTCCGACTCTCTGGGCTCAGAGGTCTGGCAAACTTTCCTGCCCAAATCCCTGTTTTTTTTTTACCTTTCCAGGGGAGTTCTGCTCTTCCCGGCTGCAAACCGTCTCACCAGCTGAGCAATTTCGCCAGTTCGGTGTGGGTGTTATTAGTTTCAGCTGCACACTCCATTTGCTCCGGGACACGACCTGGGACGTGTCTGCCTATACCGCCGCCATCTTCGATTTTTTAAAGTTCACATAATTTATTTTGATAACATATTGGTTTATTTAATTTTGGCTGGAAAAATATTTTTAAATGTTACTAAAATTAAATATTGATTATTTCATTAGAAACAATGCCTTTTTAGTATTTAACTTATTTTCATATAAATGTTTAGTTTTATAAATAAATTGAGAAACTATTTAGATGAATTGCATTCTATAAATAAAAGTCTAATATGTAAATCGACCGAACGGCAGAACGACCAGTGGAATGACTGGTCACTATGATGTGCACTGACCACTAGGGGGCAGACACTCAATGCAGGAGCTCCCCCCAGCCCGCAGGCCCCAGGCCAGCCAAGGAAGGTGCCAGCAGGGACCCTCCCCCACCCCCGATCGCCCTGCTGGTTGCCCCTCAGAGGAAGGTGACCAGCGGTGGGGGGTGGGGCCAGCAAGCAGGTGGTGCCAGGCTGACCAAGGAAGATCGCCCCGCCAGTTGGCCCTGATCCCTGGCCAGGCCTAGTAACGCTACCAGTGCAGGAATTTTGTGCACCGAGCCTCTAGTATTTATATAAAACAGTACTCAAGGATCAATTGATTTTTGAAAACTTTCCTGTGGGTTGGTGTTCCAAAGTCTCAAACTTGACCTGATAAGCCAATGACTTAATAATTAAAATAACAATATTAATATTAAAATTTCTATCAAGTTTGAATACATGATTCATTCATGGAAAGTGTTTACATTATTATCTTTGACCTACTTAAGAGAAATCCAGTGCGTTCAGTAACTACATTTGGACAGAATAAATCTTTCGTAGTAAAGAGAATCCATTTGTTAGTATGTAATTATAGATTTATCCTCATCTAGATCTCTAACCCTAGACATATGTTGTGGTATGTACAGCTATACCACTGGCTTGATGACATCCGCAGTATTTTACTCAGTTGTTAGTATGTGCTCATATTTGAGTTTATATTCATTTTAAAGCAATGTTTTGATTATTAAATTTTTTGGACTTATTTTCATTAACAAAATTCAAAATACTGCTTAAAATTGTCACCCTGGCCCTAACTGGTTTTGACTCAGTGGCTAGAGCATCGGCCTGCGGACTCAAGGGTCCCAGGTTCAATTCCAGCCAAGGACATGTACCTTGGTTGCAGGCACATACCCAGTAGGAAGTGTGCAGGAGGCGGCTGATTGATGTTTCTCTCTCATCGATGTTTCTAACTCTGTATCCCTCTCCCTTCCTCTCTGTAAAAAAATCAATAAAATATATTTTAAAAAATACTTAAAAAAATTGTCACCCTATTATTTTTTTTTTTCCCTTGAGTAAATTAAATGCACGTCTTGAAACTGAATTCCTACACAATGCATACAATAATCTTAACACCTTCTTGGTAACATAGAGAAACATATAGAAAGGATTGTTGTAATTGAATCAAAGAAAGTGCAGGGATATGCAAAATAAATGTCACATGCATACTAATAAGCTTTAAGTAAGGAAGGCGTTCTTATATTCACTGTAAGGGATGAATCAGTCTTTGCAGGGAACCCTGAAAACGCATTTCCTAAAGCGTTATTTTTGTTCCCATTAATTTTAGTGATCATGGACATTATAACAAGGTAGTAACTAAATAAACATTATTTTAGCTTAACTGGATTGAGAATTAGAAGTGTAAATTCTCCTTGTGCTGTATCTATCAACCCTCATCTCTGTTTTTATGGTAATACTCTTTTATTGGTTAAGCCTATGAAGAAAAAAACACTGAAGATTTTTAACTAGCCGCTTTGCAGGGGGCAGAAAGGAGCAAAGAAGATTTAGTGGTGAAGAGAGCAAATAAATAGGTGCTTCAAGATTAAAAAGAGGGTAGAAGTGCACGCTGAGCGGTTGAAAGACCTCTCTGTGTTTAAAGGAAAATATTGTTTGGTGCTTTCACCAGTGCATGATCAAAATAAGAGGCACAAATTAGTCCGCGGCTGCTGAAGCTACAGAACACCATGCAGAGCGCTGTCTTTGGGAACGTTTTAATGAGGAGAAGAGGTCATCAGACTGTGACATTGCTTTTCAGAATTCTTCAAGAACAACACAGACTTCCTGTTCCAAATGTGGTGGAGAATAAAACAACCTTAGTAGTAATCGTACAACTTTTGAACCATGTTCCTTGGAAATGCTCTACCGTGCTCATTTTGTGGCTTTAGTTAGCCATCTCAAAGGAAACGCTTCCATATTTTCCATGTGCCCTTATTTCAAAAGTGCAGTGAAACGGTGGAGCTTTAACATGGATTATATTTATAAAATAAAGTTTTATTCAGGCTTCTAAGAGATTTTAATGTTTTCATTGCTCCAGGTGAAACGGGACGCGGTGGTTCTGTTCATTAACATTTAGCATCAGTGCAAAAAAAAAAAAAAAAATCAAGGATTACCACATGCAGCATAAAAGGAGGGATAGTATGACTTTGAAATGAAATTCACGACAATCTCAGTTTTGCCACATTTCAAAACGTGATTTTAAAATGTATAAGTTGTTACTGACATTCTAGGTCAAGTATTCATAGCTTAAAATCAGTCTCACGGAGACTGGCGTTATTCAAATGTGCAGCGTATTTGAGCCGAAGCTGAGGAGGTTTTCCTGACACTTAATAAATACGACATTTATTTTGGTTTCAAAGATCAGTATGGTAACATTATTTAATACTTCAAGTGTAGCTTGGTGCATTTTTGCCACTCCACCATGAAACTACAACGTAGCTTTTGTTTTCCATTAATATGGCCACATTTGTAAGCTGTGTATAGATAAAATATTATGTCCACATATTTGATATAATGTCCATATATCAAAAATAAAAGGCAAAAAAAAGCACTTCTAATTTTTCATAAAGTTTACAATCTTATTAATCTCAAAGTTTTCTTATATTTTTTTTCTCCCAAATAAGGGATCCACAAATAATCATATTTTCCTCTTGATGTATAAAATGAATTGTCCACAACATGAAAATAATGTCAGAGACCAAAAAAGAGAAGAGTTTGAGCTGGAGTTGAGATGGGAGATAGGCCATTTCTGAACATAGTAATATTTTTAATTAACTTGGAAATAAGAGGTGATTCAATTTGTGTACAATTAATTGATTTAGAAAGAGCATTTTTTATTCCATTTTATCTTTTTTTTTAGCATAGAACAGAAATCAAGCATATACTCCCTGCTTCATGTATATTAAAATGATAAAAGCTGTCATTCTAGTTTACAGCTTTTACAACTACATAACCAAAAAGTGTCTGAACTTACCTAGATCATTTACTTGATTCAGTCTATTATATCGACTTTATTTATTTTTTTAATGTGTGAAGATTTTGTTGATAAACCAGACACATTTAAGTTGACATCCTTAGCATGTAGAATTTTCTACAAGGACCTAGCGAGGTGTTATTTTTAGCTGAAGCTTTCAGTCTGGTTTGTCTACCTGCTATCCGTTCTGCAGCCTTCTCCTGTCAGTGATTACACAATAGGATTTGTGTCAATCTATTTTTTTTCTGTTGTTATTTTGCGTTATTATCTTTTAGTGCCTAATCTCTTTTACCTGCTCTCTAAATTCAACAGTATTCTATTTGATAAACATTGTTATTAAATCTTAAAGATGTCTTAGGCATCTAAGAAGCTGCTATTCATGAGGTTTTAGTTAATAGGTTAACCCTAAAAAATAAAGCAAGGAAATGAGAAACAAATAAAAGCAAAACTTTAAAATGTTCTTGTAATTATTTCAAAGTATAATTCAGTCAGAATAGAAAATAATGAATTTTGGGGGAAATCAACAGGATTGGCATGAAAAATCTTTAATCGAAATAATTAAATTATGTTATATTTTCTGGGAAACATTAGGAAAGGAAATTTTCTAACTAAGAAAGAAATTATTTTTTATTTGCTAAATAAATATCTGTACTTTTTGTTACCAGGAATTTAAACCCAAAACATTGCAATTTAAAGAAAAATTAAATAACTATTTGTCACAATATAAATCACTATGTAATTTTTGAAAATTGACAAAATCTTAAAAGATTTTAAGCACTTAAAAATTTATAATAGCTTTTATTGCATACATTTATTTCTCTTAATGAGAAATAATGGATTTCTTCATCCCCTAATCTAGGAGAAATCTATTTTGAAGAAAAATTTAAAAGTAAGTGGGCAAAGTCTAAAATTGGCATTGTGCTGGAAAAAGAACAAACAGCAAGTGAGATGAAAGATGAATATAAATGTGATTTACAGTTGGTACATATTGCAGTAAAACCTCTGTGTAACAGACTCATTCAGATGAGAGGAGGGGTCACCGTGACGCCAAAGTCCGTTATGCAGTAAAGTAGGTTTTCTGAAGCGTATGTTACAAAATGGACAAATTAGTTTGTTTACCTGTTTTTACTTATGTAGACAAGTTTGTGTAATTAAAATTAAGTATGGCCCTAACCGGTTTGGCTCAGTGGATAGAGTGTCGGCCTGCGGACTGAAAGGTCCCAGGTTCGATTCCGGTCAAGGGCATGTACCTTGGTTGCAGGCGCATCCCCAGTAGGGGTTGTGCAGGAGGCAGCTGATCAATGTTTCTCTCTCATTGGTGTTTCTAACTCTCTAGCTCTCTCCCTTCCTCTCTGTAAAAAATCAGTAAAATATATTAAAAAATAAATAAAATTAAGTCTGTATGAAAAGTTTAATTTCACAGAAGAGTTTTCTATATGTATTACTGTAATTTTGAATTTATACTGAATAGGTCTAGTAAATGCCTGCAGTCACCACGAGTAAACAAATGCACACGCTGGGGCCTGGGGCAGGGCACTTGGGAACATCTACCGGCACACAGTGAAACTGCAGCAGAAAGTCATGCCATGCGACAACAGGACCAATTACTCCGAGGGACGCAGTGTGATCACGTGCTAATCATTCGCCAAACATTGCTTTCAAGTGGTGACTCTTGTATTAAACAACAGACTATACTTGTAGATGTGTAATATTTATTTATGTTGGCAAAATTACTACAGTGTTTTTTCTAACATATGGTCTATTTGCTAAAATTTGTTAAAAATAACAGTGAGTGAATAAAAAAATAATGTGTTAATTTAATTATAAGCAAATCTTGGTTAAAAGCATTTTTAAGTTAACAGGGTATTAATTTCCACAAATGACATATAGACCAGAAATTTTGTCTGTTAAATTCAGTCTATTAAATCAAGGTCCACAAAATTGAGGGCTAACTGTATATTGGTTAAAGTTTTATATAAATATTTATCATATAAACATTTACAAGAACATTTAAGGATATTTTGCCATTTAAAAATATATCTTTATTGTTGAAAATATTATAGATGTCCACTTTTTTCCCCTCATTGATCCCTTCCACCCCAAACCTGCTCCTGCCCTGGGCCTTCACTGAACTATTGGCTGTGTTCATGAGTTGTGCATATCCTATATAATAAAAGCCCAGCGACCAAATGGTAGAATGACCAGAACGACTGGTCAACCAGTCGCTAAGATGCTCTCTGACCACCAGGGGACAGACACTCAATGCAGGAGCTGCCCCCTGGTGGTCAGTGCGCTCCCACAGTGGGAGCACCAGCTGCTCCCAAGCAGGAGCAGCCTCTCAGAGGGTGGGTCCACAGCTGCTCAGCTGACTGGGATGAGCGGCACTCCCACAGCGGGCAGATCCCTGCAGACCATGCCCCTGACCAGTGCATGAATCCTGTGCACTGGGCCTCTAGTATGCATGTAAGTTCTTTGTTTAACCTCTTCCTGCCCCTTTCCCTCCGAGATTCCAAAGTCTGTTCCATGCTTCCAAGTCTCTGGATCTATTTCCATTACTTTATTTTGTTCATTAGATTCCACATATAAATGAGATCATGTGATACTTATCTTTCTTTAGCTGGCTTATTTTGCTTAGCATAATGCTCTCCAGGTCCCTCCATGCTGTCTCAAAAGAGCATTCTTTTTTGCAGAAGCATAGTATTCCACTGTGTAGATGTACCACATCTTTTTTATCCACTCATCTGCTGATGGGCACTTGGGCTGTTTTCAAATCTTAGCTATTTTAAATAACACTGCATATATTCTTTCTGATTGGTGTCTCAAGATTCTTAGGATCATTATAGAAGTGGGATCACTGGGTCAAATGGCAGTTCCATTTTTAATTTTTTGAGGAAACTCCATACTGTTTTTCACAGTGGCTGCACCAGTCTGAAGTATATTTTCCTATTTTAAAAAAGAACTCTCACTTTTTTCCAGCTATAGTTTAAGTGTTGATTAAATGCTAATCAAGAATGTTCCTTGATCCACAAGGATTCTATAAGACCCTTTCACAAGGCCCACAATGTCAAAATTATTTTCATATTAATTTTATAATGTTATTTACCATTTTCACAGTTTTTATGTTTCTATTAATGGTGCAAACAAAATGGTGAATATAATTGCTGGTGCCTTTTCATTAATCAAAGCAAGTAACAAACTGCTAATAGTAACTGTTCTTCACTGCCATGTACTTATGGTTAAAGAAAAAAAGAGTCAGTTTTATTTAAGAATTCTCTTGAGAGGCAGTAAAAATTATTAACTTTATTAAATCTTGACCATTGAGCAAATTCAGATTTTTATGAGCTGTAGTTAATTGGTGATATTCCAAGCAACTCCTGAATATGGAGCACTAATCTTTTGTGCATTTATATATTTTTTATGCAGCATACACCTAAATAGTTAAGTACTTTATTGATGCTAAATCAAAGAAGCAGCTATTTGTTTTAATATTTAAGAAGACATTGAGCAATGGTATTTTTGAATATTATGGGTGAATAACACTAAAAGATACAGCTCATGGTTGTTGAACAAATTTCCATGAGTAATTTTGATTATGTACTTTTTTGGCGGGAGGGAGGAACTCATGAGTCAACTTTAGTCAGTAACTCCTAAAAATGAAGCTGCCGGCTGCTCTGTAATACATCTCTTCATTGGCTGTGCATGTGATGATGGAACGTCATCAGGGTATAGATAGAACAGTACTACTTTCTGATTTAAAAATCAAGTGTTCTTACCTCTTCATCCAATGTTCTCCACAGACTTTGGGGGCATAAAGTGAAGCATGATTTAGTGAGATGACAGGGAAAAGTAAAACTTCAAAGGAAAATTTTAGGTGTGCAAAAATGGCAACAATGATGAAGTACCTGGGTTCAACCATTTATTGTGCCTTGTAGAAAAAGGTCTTCTCAAACCACTTTGTGTTTAATACGTGTTAACATTTCAAGGGTACTAAATGCCGCAATCATCACTTGCAAGGGGTACTTCCAGGGCAGAGGCTCAGCTTAATTTTATCATTGCTTGGCAAACTCTTATATGGAGTGGAGTCAATATAAAACACACAGAACGTTCTTGAGGAAATAATTTTTTTCAAGTACTCTTATGTTCTCTTAGGAAATATGTTTAAATATAAACACTAAACATTGCTAATTAAAATCATTTTTTTCTATTTACTTTCGAGAACTTTTTCTATGAGGCAGTATTTCATCTGCAATTAGTAAAAATGATATGATTGCACTTATTTTTGCAATAGCTTGAAGGCTAGTAGATTAGTAAATGAGGAATCTGTTCTAGATATATATTTTAAAGATGTTTTTGTGAGCAAAGTAAATATGTATATTCTGGATGATGATATAGTTAATTAATTTTAACTGATTAATAGGTCAGTCTTCTTTTGTTGCTGTTGATTTCAGAGAGGGAGAAGAAGAGGGAGAGGGAGAGAGAGATAGATACCTCAATGATGAGAGGAAATCATTGTTCGGCTGCCTCCTGCAGACGTCCCACACTGGGGATCGAGCCCGCAACCTGGGCATGTATCCTGACTGGCAATCGAACCATGACCTCCTGGTTTGTAGGTCGATGCTCAACCACTGAGCTACACCAGCCAGCCTAATAGGTCAATCTTAATTAATGAATTCATATTACCCTAGAAGGAAGTCTGTAGTGGCTGATATTTGTGCTCTGTACTGATTTCCATCCTGTCCAATATATTTATTAATTATTTACATGATAGTTTAGATAACTTATTGTTGACATATTGACCCAATTTATACATGGTATGAAAACATAGCCATCTGTTTACCATCAATATTTTATATTTAACTAAAGGCATAGTGCACAAAATTCATGCATGGGAGGGGGTGTCCCTCAGCCTGGCCTGCACCCTCTCCAATCTGGGACATCCCTCTCACAATTCAGGACTGCTGGCTCCTAACCACTCGCCTGCCTGCCTGCCTGATCGCCCCTAAATGCCTCTGCCTGCTGGCCTGATTGCCCCTAACCACTCCCCTGCTGGCCTGATCACCACCAACTGCCCTCCCCTGCAAGCCTGATTGCTCCTAACCACTTCTGCCTTGGCCCCCACAACCGTGGCTTTGTCCGGAAGGAAGTCAGACGTCCGGAATATGTCTGGTTGACCCGGTCTAATTAGCATATTACCTTTTTATTAGTATAGATAATTATTTATAAATAATATTATTTTCAAAAACTTGCTGCATATAAGCAATACTGTAAATGAGATTATGTGTCTTAATGTGGTGGGTACGATTGTATAGCAATAAACATTAATGTAAATTCTGTTAAAGTAAAATAAAAACTAATCATATGATCATGTCATCTGGTTAACATAGTGTGCATACTACATTTTGGGAAATTTTGATCTTGGCAAAGGGAATGCAAATGAAGGGTACATCTTTGGGAAGTACTAATGTACAGAGACAGCAGGGCTAGGACACAGGTTAGATCCAAACAGTTTTACAAATGGTAAGTTGATCTACCTAAGGTACATAGGTGGCGCTGTCCATTAGTTGGTTAAAAATATGGCCTTAGGGAGTCAGAGTTGTCACTGGTGTGAAACTTATATTATGCAGTATGTTTGGCTTCATTTGATCGTCACCACAAACCTGTTACCATTCTCATTCACTCATTGATTTATGAACAAATATTTATTAAGTGTCGACATCTGCCAATAATTGTTTTAAATGCTGGGAGGCAACAATTACCAAAATGTGCAAAAATGCCTGCCTTATTGAAACATATTATAGAATGAGAAAAGAAAAGCAGTTTAAAGAAAGATTATGCTAAGCTTGTAAGTGATAGAGTCCAAATTTAAACCCAGATTTTGTTATTTTTAAATCTCAATTATTTGATTTTTTTTTCTTTTCTAAATAAGAATCAATACAAATCAACCCTATCAGACAGAGAGAGAGGAGAGAGGAGAGAGAGAGAGAGAACTACCTAATCATGACTGTTCAAGCATTTTGTGGAAATCTTTTCTTGTATACTAGTAAAATATAACTTCTAAGGCCCCATTCAACATAGAAACAACAGACATTTATGATTTCATTCTGGAATTAACTTTATTATTGCTTCTGCATTACTTTCAAATTTTTGAGATTTTAAAAATATATATTATACAGGCTTTTCAGAACAATAATTTTTTTTTACAATCCTTCTATCTGCTTTTATTGTCTAGATTACAATGGTCAGCAAACTCATTAGTCAACAGTGCCAAATATCAACAGTACAATGATTGAAATTTCTTTTGAGAGCCAAATTTTTTAAACTTAAACTATATAGGTAGGTACATTGTCATTAACTTAATTAGGGTACTCCTAAGGCTTAGGAAGAGCCACACTCAAGGGCCAAAGAGCCGCATGTGGCTCGCGAGCCGTAATTTGCTGATCACTGGTCTAGAAGTTTGATAAAATCTCTATTAACTAATGTTTCCTGTCCTAATCTCCTGTCTTTGAGTGTTTATTGCTTTTTAATTTCTCTCACATCATTTGATATCTTAGAGAGGAATATAAATAAATAATGTCTGATCTTTTGGAATGGTTATCTGGAAATTAACACATTTTTTAAACTCAGAATTCTGAACTATGGTTCCTTACTAGTCTCTCTCCTTGAACTTAACCAAACCTTAATTGTGTAATTTTTAATTTGTTGTTTGGTTATCACATTGCCATTTTCATTTCCTTCTAACTGCATTGCTTAGATATTTGTCTAGCTGTCCTACAATGGCAACTGTGAAAAAGATAGATTAGCGCCAGCTTTCATGGAACTCATAGTCTAGCTAATTGATGGATAAGAAAACAAACCATTAGCACTTTGTGTTAAGGGCAATCTTAATGAAATTATAGGAAACTTATAAGATAGCAACACAACTAACCTACACTTAGAGGAAATTTCTTATAGATAGGCTTCAAATTTGCAAGTGAGCAGAAAGGAGTTGGCCAAGCAAGTGTTTTGCTTTTATTTCTGTGTGTATGTGTATGTGTGCGTGCATGTGCACATGTGCATGTGTGTGTTCTTACTGGGAACCACAAAGGTAACAAGAAAAACAACCTACAAAGAAAGTTTTGTTCTAGACCTTGTTCTTTCACCACTTTATTGGTGAGACTTGGGAATCAATTATATTATCTTTTATTCACAAATGACATTTAATCTTCTCTATATGCTATATTAATCTTAATCAGAGACAACTTATGATAAATTAAATATCAACCTGTGCTTGTTTCCTTTCTATCTCTCAGTAACAACTCTTCCTCCACATTACCTATCCATATCATGCCATGGCTTATCTATGTTGCCGTCCTTCGCCCAGGGACACCCACATACTGCTCTTATATTCTTCACCCACTTGGCTTTAAGTCTTTTTTTCAAGTTACTTTTTTTATTAAAACATAAATGAATATTTGTATAGTCCTTGGGTTTGTGAGGCTTTTCTAAATAAGACCAAAGTGAGAAACCACAAGAAAAGATCTTTAGATGAACTACTAGAAAAGAGTTAACTCAAAGATATAACTTTTATGAAGCATATACTGAACATTCTCTGAATTAAAGTGCAAAATGGTCAATAAGAAAAGAATGAGTACCTTAAAAGTGATGAGAATTAGAATAACTGAAGACTTCTCATCAGCAACAATAGAGGCCAGAAAATAATGAAGTAGCAGAGATAAAAATAATTATCTAAATTTTTTTGCCTAGCTAAACTATTACTCTAGGGTTAGAGCAAAATAAATCTACTTTTAGAAATAGAATTACTAAAACTTATTTATCAAGAAGAAGATTGGTGCCAAAGGGAATGTATGTTTTACAAGAAACAATGATAAGCACACAGATCATAAAATATGTAATTACATATATGACTACTGGCTGTATAAAATAATTTTTATTCTTATGAATCAAAGCTACTAAAACCATACTTCAGTACTACTCAAAGAATGATCATCAGATTAGTGATTGATTGTACATGAACTATTTCTTATTGATCTGCAGTAAGTATAGAAATTAAGAGCAATTGCTTGAAACGTTTTTTTAGACACTTGAATTTGCCTCAACATTATTGATTGGAAGATTCACCTCACCTACTAAAATAAGTGATTACTATATTGCATAAAAATCAAAGTCCAAATATGCATTGTTTTCAAGAGCTCCATCTAAAACAAAGTTACTCAGAAAAGTTGATGTAAAATAAAAAATAACTCAGGAATCTACATAAAGAAATCTAATAACAATATCTATTTAATAGGCATATTTAAATTAGATAAAACTGTCTATCTGAACTGTCCTGAACTCCTAAAATTACTATTTCTCTGCACAGAAGCACTTCCTTTTTGCCCCGCCCTTCCCTCCTGTCAAGCCCCCGTAATTCTTTCAGGAGTCCTCCATTCTCTTACTCCACTCTAGACTGGCTGCTGATGTGCAGACCCAGGGCATGGCAGTCCTTTAGGTACCCTCTGTTCTCTCCTCTGTTGGAGCCCCACTGTTATGTTTTGAATCCCACTTTCCTCCTTTTTTTATTTACTCTCATAGCTGATCAAAGTGCATTATTCAGTAGTAAAGCAGAAGAGTATGCAAGAAAAATAAATAGGTTAGTAAAGAATTCTAGACCAAAAGTCATTTTCCCTCAGATTCTGAAGGCCTATTTCCATTTTGTTTTAGCTTCCCGCGTTACTGACAGTAATTCCATCTGGAGTTCTGGTCCTATGTTCCCTTTTTCTCGCTAACATTTCTTGATAGTGTGACATGTCATTCCTTTAGCTAGGAGTTTGACGCCTTTTATATCTGTAAATTTTTGAGCTTCAATTTTAGAAAATTTTATTTATTAATTTGTTAATTCTTTAATTATATGATTACCCCCTTTTTTCTTTCTGGGACTCTCAGTAGTTTACTTCATGTGCTATTTCCTATATTTTTTCTCCCCTATTCTACCACTTTTTAATTTCTGCACTTTGGGATAGTCCCTTATATTTATTTCTTAAAGTAGTTAAAACATTTTTTAATGGATCCTGATTTTTATCTCATAGAATATATTCTCTTATCATTGTCTCTATTAACTTCAAGTTTTATTATTTTTTCTTTTACCCCATACACATGGTTTCATTTCCTCTAAATTTCTTGGTCTGTCATCGTATTGGACAATTTTTTGTACTTTTAAATTTATTTTTTCTAAAGTATATCTCTCTCACCTCCTACCATCTTGTAAGCGGGCTATATGGGGGGTGGGGACATGGGTCTAACTGCTTGCAGCCGCACTTTCTCATGCTCTCCCTAGTTTCACTACTGTGCTTCTGTGATGCCACATCGGCTCCTCTTCTTGCCTCTGGATAAGCTCTAAGATTACGGTGTGCTCAGTGGTTTTACACTCACTCTAGACCGTTTCCAAATCAGCAACTTCAGCTGTGATTGTAATTGTCCTATGTTGCAATTTTCAACTGGCTATTTCCTCCAGGAAGACATTTCAGGCTAAAAATATGTCTTAACGAAGTTAGCAACTCCACATTGTTACGAACGGTACTGCTTTTTTTAGTTTTTCTAAGTGGCATCATCTCTGAGTTCATTCCCTAGATTACCCTTCATATTTAATCTAGTCGAACGAGTCGCAGTCACTTTTATCTTTGTAGGCTCCCTTGGAATTGCCTCTTTCATCTTGTGCTGGTAACTGCTGTACATGCTATCAACTTTACTTCTTATCGAAACTGATTTGTTATAGCCTCTGAATGGATTCCCCATACCTCCATATTCAAGACCGTTGATTAATTGCCCTAAAATACAACTGTCACTCAGCTGCTCAAAAATGTTAATGACTGCTTGTTTACTAGATTAAAGCCAAATTTTTCAGTCTGAAATTGAGTGTCTTCCAGAGTTCCAACCCAGATTTTTAACATAATGTCCCATTGTCTCATGGAACATTTTCCATACATCGCAGTAAAAGAAAGGAATATTCCATACCCATCCTAGCTCCACTCGGTGCCTTTGCACATGAAGAAATTTCTCTGCCTTGCATGTTTTCTCTAATATACCTCAATCCTGCATATTTAAACCACACCTGTACTTTAAGATGGAGCATAAATTCCCACTTTTCTGTCAAGAAGTCTCTTGTCCCTATTTAAGGGACCTACCTGCCTTACTTCTTATTAGCATACTACTTCCCAGGGTCATTTGAGTAATCAATTCACTTTATATTCCCAAAATACCTAGCGTAGCATCTTGCCAATTGTGGGCCTTTAATATTTGTGGAGCAGTGAAAATATGTATTATCTGTATAATATGTGGTATACTTAAAAGTTTCCATGGAGCCCTGGCCTGTGTTTCTCAGTGGTTAGAGTGTCGACCTGCATACCAAAGGGTTGTGGGTTCAATTCCCAGTCAAGGTCACATACCTGGATTGCAGGTTCGATCCTCTGCCCCCATCAGGGTAAGTGCAGGCATCGATCAGACCATCAAACCTCAGAGGGAAGGTAGGGGAGGGTGGGGATAAGGGGGAAAATCAACCAAAGGACTTGTATGCATGCATATAAGCCCAACCAATGGACACAGACAACAGGGGGGTGAGGGCATGAGTGGGGTGGGGGGTGGGGGTGAAGAGGGGTATAGGGATACATATGTTATGCCTTAATCAATAAAGAAAATTAAAAAAAATGGCAAAAATAAAATAAAGGAGGCAACCAATTGATGTGTCTCTCTCTCACATTGATATTTCTCTCTCTCTCTCTCTCTCTCTCTCTCTCTCTCTCTCTCTCTCTCTCTCTCTCCCTCCCCCCCCCCCCTTCCACTCTCTTTAAAAAAAATCAATGGAAAAAATATCCTCAGGTGAGGCTTAACAAGAAAAAAAAAGTTACCATGGAATAATTTGCTATCTATTAAATATATGCATGCCTCATCCCAGTAAGATACTTGAGGACAGGGACTCTGGCATTTATATATTATTTTCCCTCTACGGTATCTTGAACAATGCCTTGCATTTGTATCACTTTTTTTGTGTGGTAAAATAGTAATATATATAGTATATAAGCAACTGTCTTACTATGGTGTCTTTAAAAATACCAGTTTGAGGAATTGGGGGAGAAATTTACATAAGAGAAGCATATTTTTCCCCCCCATTCTCTCCTCAAGATAGAATCATCTGCTTCCCCTTAAAATAGTCTAATTATTTTACTGGAGGTCTAGTTATAAAACTACTTGCCGTTGCACTAGAAATAGAATTCTGGTGTTGCTTAATGAGATTATTCAAGTTCACATTACTTATTCTGCAGACTTCCTTCATCTGAGTAGATTGTTTAATATTTTATTTGTTTTATTATTCACATTTTGGGGTAAAATATTTCCATTCGCTTTCGAAGTTGGTTGACTTGTAAGTCAGAGTTTGAGTGCAGAGAACTTTCTCTTGGTCCTGTTATTTCCAAGTGTGCAGCCACCGAACCTGTCTGTAATTCACATCCCTGCAATGAGGTTGCTGCTGCTGCTGGAGAAGTAAGACTTTGTCCTACCTTAGAATGCAATTTAACATTTCCTTACCTGCTTAATATTCCCCTTCTTTTTTTTCCCTGAGAAGTGAGCTTCTCTCACTGCCTGCACCCACAGCAACTATATTCCACTGCAAAAATTAATGATTAAATTCCATTATATATTTTGGAATATGTTTAAATGTATCCTGTCACTTTGGGGGATACTTTTTTTTATTGTAAATTTTATTATCTTTGTTGTGAAAGTATTACAGACACCCCCCCCCCCCATTTACCCTCTCCTCCCCTCTCCTGCCCCTTCCCCAGGCCTATATTTGTTACTGCTATTTTACATGATAAAGGTAGATATAATTAATCTTTTTCCATTCATAGAATATAATTCCAACAAGCTTTCCCTACTTGTACTCTCCCTCGTCTTTCCCTGTACCCCTTACCAGACCATTAAAAGCACTTTAATTATAAGAGTCTTCTCTTATCCCTTCCTAAATCAGTCATTTATCTATTGAACTCTCATGTTATGTTTAATGCCATGCTGAGATTTGTGGGAAACACAGATCTATTCAAACCATGGAACTTTCTTTGCTGACACAATACTTATAAAAACCATCAGAAAGTGGCTAAATATTAAACTTGGTGGTCATTACCATGAAGGTAAATAGTTAGAGAAGAAAGCAGTGAGCTTGGCAGGAGTAGGAGAGGAGAACTGGCGGAAAGGGTAGAATTTGAGCTGGGTCAGAATGCTCAGAGCTGGGCAAAAAGGCTGTCTGTGTTTGAGACTTGGGCGTGCTGAAGCGACAGTGAGGGCAATAGCCTAATGGGCAGGCAATGAGAGTGCTAAGCGGACTGCTGGGCAAGGTGGGAAAGGCCAGGCTGACTAAAGGTGACCATAGGATCTACTTAAGCATTCAAGCTTTTAATAGGGCGGTATGACAAAATGGTGTTTAAAGGAAGTGACTTCAGGTACATCTCATAGGGGCTTATGGTATATAATAAAAGAAGAGGAACGGAAAGAGTGACAAAGTGGACAGTAATTGTAAAGATTAAATTAACAATAATTGCAAATAAAAGCTTTCGAGACCATTTAGAATGATAAACTAGGAGAAACCAAGTGCACAGTTGGAATCCGAGGGACAAAAGGAGAAGCATCAACGTTTCCGTACATTCCTGGAACAAACCGGTACTTTTGAGTGTCAGTGAACTTTGTTCAAGTGCAATAATCTTGCTGGGGCCACTAGGTGGTGGTCTTTGTTAATTGGTAGCTTGTGCTTCTTTAGATAGGAGTTCAATTTCTAGAAAACTCATGTGTTTGTTTCATACAAGTCCTGATACATAACATTTATACCTATGGATACACATTCAAAGGTGTTTCCCCTTCTCCTTTATTCTCTTTGGTCTGTGCTCTCCAGGGAGATACGGAAGATGGGAAGAAAATAAATATTTAGATCTTAGTCATCACACGTTTGGCTTGACCACTATTTCTTGGCATTTCCCATCTCTGTCCCTGCGTGAGGGGAATGTGAGACAGGAAAGGGCACCCTCTATTTTTCTGGCCTTCATGGTATCATCTCCTAGGGCAGTGGTCGGCCAACCGCGGCTCGTGAGCCACATGCGGCTCTTTGGCCCCTTGAGTGTGGCTCTTCCACAAAATACCACGTGCGGACACACACGGACAGTGTGAAGTTGACTTAAAAACTTAAAGTAAAGTTTATTAAGTTAATTTTAGGGAACGTTGTGGAGTGAAAGAAGATGTAGTGTCGAGGATTGAGAAAGGTATGTTGAGATGGTTTGGACATATAGAGAGGATGAACAAAAGGAGATGGGCGAAACAAATATACAAGATGAGTGTGGATGGGAGAGTTGGAAGGGGTCGACCTCAGCGAACGTACCTCAATCAGATTGAGGACATTTTTAGCAAAGGCCAGCTTAGGAGTCCCCTAATTAAGTTAATAACAATGTACCTACCTATATAGTTTGAGTTTAAAAAATTTGGCTCTCAAAAGAAATTTCAATCATTGTACTGTTGATATTTGGCTCTGTTGACTAACCAGTTTGCTGACCACTGTCCTAGGGGTTTCCTGCCTAGGGGAAACTAGGGGTTTCCCCAGTGTTGGCCCAGGGAGAAGAACTGGGAAGAGGGGCATGAGGGGCATAGGTGGCTTGGCTGAGGGGTAGTTTCCCTGTCATCTTCTTGTTATACTGGTCCCCAACCCTCATTATGTCTGCTTGCTCCAGAGCAAGCATGTCAAACTCACAGCCTGTGGGCCGCATGTGGCCCACAATGAATATTTTTGTAGTCCAGCCAATATAGCAGTATGTAAGAAACGTTTTAATAAAAATTTCATAACTTAATTTTTACAATATCCTGTTATGCATAATTATTAATAACAAACTACAATGTGCGCTAATGACTGATTACTATAATCATGTTGCATTCATTTCCTTTATGTGCCTTACACGCAGGTGCACCATTTCTCTCCACTAATACCAGCAGCGAATATTTTAGCAGCCGATTGCCACGTCATTAGTCTCGTACTGACTTGTTTGGTGTGCGCAACAGGGAATATTTCGCTTTCAGAGAACAAGAAAAATAGGTTTATTTAAGTGATGCTTATTAATTTGTGCAGTTATTCAGTGTCTGGTAAGTTAATGTTCAAGAAAAAATATTAATTTTTATTAAAATGTTCTATTATTTTATGCTAAGGATTACTCATTTGTTTCAGCCCTTTGTATTCAGCATGTCTCTATCGAAATAAACCTATGTTTCTATGAAAATTGAAGCTTTTGTTTTTTTGCGGCCCACATAAACTTAAACCTTGTTTATTTGGCCCGGGTTAGCCTTTGAGTTTGACATGCTTGCTCATCTTCTGCCACTCTAGAGATCCCACCATAAGGAAGGGTATAAGCTAAGCCACAGGTGCCTACTCCAAGTTGAAGAAAGCCTGCTACCTGGCAGGTGGAAAGGGGGAAGGCTTGTCAAACACTGCCAATGTTTGCTGACTGTCTGACCCAACGATGAGTGAACATTGCTAATGCGGTGGAGGAAGGAGGTGGCCTAGGTCTCAGGATGCCACGTGAAGGCTTAAGTCTTTCACATGCGCATGCTCTTTAGAACTATTGGTGCAGGTCTGTATGGATTACCTGGTCCTTTGTACCCTGCTGACATAGAGCCCAGCTACCATGGCTGACATTCTTCTGGGAGGGAATGCTTTCTGAGCTCTAAACATTCAACATACTGGTGAACTTTTGTTAACCTATGACTTTATAAGAAGTTCTTATTAGATTAAATAATAGCACAGTGCATAAGAGTCACCATGAAGTGCTTAGTCACAGCAACATGTAATTAACAGTGGAGGCTTAAAGTGCAAACAGGGGTTTTATCTATCCAACACTTTTAATGCCAAGCTTTCTGACTATTTTTAATGAACCCTTGCAATTGTAACAACAATTACAACTTCAGTAGCTTCAGTGAGTCTGAAGGCTCCTTGTAAATTTATTTCCAACACCTCCCTGTAGAAAAAAATTTCTGGGCACCTAGCTAAAGTGATACATTTGTTACCTGTCCTGAAAATTAGGCTGTCAGTTTTCTCTTTAGTACAAGAAAGAGGGTTATTTCATTTCCTCCCAATAACTAAATTTTAATGATTTTTTTTTTTATTTTACTGATTTATTCTTCACGGCTTTTTTTCCATCTGACCTTTTGGGCCAATCAGGGCTGTTAGCCAAGGATCAAATAAATCTGAGTCCTGGATTAGGCAAATCCCAGACTCACCTTTTCTCTCTTATTTCCCTGCTTTATCTCAGTCTGGCAGAGATGATCATCACATAATATTAATCATTTGGAACCCTGACGCCTGAAATAGCGAATTTGTAACATAAAATTTCTTGATAGAAAGTTAAGCATTTAAATGCTGCTATATTTTAAAACAGTATTTTACTTTTATTTATTTTTGGAGGTGAAATTCATATAACATAAATTCAATATTTTAGCCATTTTAAAGTGTACAATTTAGTGACTCTCAGTACATTCACAATGATGTGCAAACATCACCACTAGCTAATTTCATCATACCCATTAAGTTGGCATTCCCTACTTCTTCCTTCTGCTAGTCCTTGACAATTACTAATCTTTTTCTTTCTGTGGATTTGCCGATACTGGAGAATTCATATGGAATTATGTAATATGTGGCTTTTTGTGTTTGTCTTCTTTTACTTATAATATTTTCAAGGTTCATCCTTTTTGTATTATGTATCAGCACTTCATTCCTTTTTGTGGCTGAATAATATCCCATTATTGTATATAATAAAGAGGTAATATGCAAATTGACTGTCACACCCTCACACAAGATGGCCAGCAGGGGAGGGCAGTTGTGGATGATCAGGCCAGCAGGGGAGGGCAGTTAGGGGTGACCAGGCCGGCAAGGGAGGTCATTTGGAGGGGACCACACCGTCAGGAGAGGGCAGTTAGGGGCGAACAGGTCGGCAGGGGAGGGCAGTTGGGGGTGATCGGGCCAGCAGGGGAGGAGTTAGGGGTGATCAGGCTGGAAGGCAGAAGCAGTTAGGGGCAATCAGGCAAGCAGGCAGATGAGCGGTTGGGAGCCAGCAGTCCCGGATTGTGAGAGGGATGTCTGACTCACAACATCTCCATAGGGATCGGGCATAAACTGGCAGTCGGACATGCCCTGAGGGGTCCCAGATTGGAGAGGATGCAATCTGGGCTGAGGGACTCCCTTCTCCCACCCCAGTGCACAAATTTTGTGCACCGGGCCTCTACTACATATATAACACATTTTGCTTATCCATTCATCTGTTGATGGGCATTTGGGTTGCTTCTACTTTTTGACTATTATGAATGATGATGCGTCTATGAACATTTATGTTGAAATTTTTGTTGAAATATGTTTTCAATTCTCTTGAGTATTTAATATGTTTAACTATTTTAGGAACCTTTTATTTTTATACATTCTAAATATTGGTTATTCTTCAGAAAGTTATTAAATAGGATTTATTATGCAACCATAAATATTTATACATGATGCATTGGGTTGGAATATTAATCTATTAGCTCCTGTCTCCATATTCAATAGTAAGGCTCCAAAAACACAGTAATTTAGGCAGTTTAAGGAAACATGAAATGGTATTTCTTTAAACAAAATTATTGAGGCATTTCTTTCCCCATTCTCTGCTTTCATTCAAGAAACATTTATTGCGTTACAACTGTGCATTAAGAACAATTTTAGCTAGAAGGGGTCAATGGGGGAAAAGGGCATATCTGTATTACTTTCAACAATAAAGATAATTTTTTTTTTTAAAAAAAGAAAAATTTTAGAAACTGGGAATAGAGGCAAAAAGATTTTTGCCTTCATGGAACTACATGTAAGCAGGGAGAGACTATATCAGATATGAAGAGCTATGAAGAAGATGATGCAGGGAATCGGTACAAGTCTCTATCTTAGACTATGAGATCAGTGCTACTTGAATTTCAGTGTGCACCAGAATCACCTGGGGACGAAGTCAAACCGCAGATTTGAATTGAGTATGTCTTGTGTGTAGTGTGAGATTCTGTCTTTCCAACAAATTCCCAGGTGATGCCCATGCTGCTTTTGGGTGGCAGAGAAGGCCTAACTATTTAGTAAGTGACTTTTCAGCAGGGACACGAATGTGCAACGTGCATCAGGAGGCAACCAAGTCAAAATCTGGGGGAAGAAAGTTCCAGGGAGAGAAAAGAGCTCGGCCAAGGCTCCTTGGAAGGGGTAAGCTTGGTGTTTCTGAAGGGAAGTGATGTAAAGTAGCAATTCCATCTTCTTCCCTAGCACATAGGGACAATGCAAACAGAACAAGCTAGAATACCTTGAGCCCTTGTTGTATCAGTCAAAGCCCATCAACACAGGAATTATTCCTAGACTCAAATGCACCTTTGCATCAGCTCCTTTATCTTATCTAAAATATCTTTGCAAAGATATCATCTTCTCTCATACCATTTATTACAACTCTAATTTTTTATAACCTTTAGTTTCAAGTGTCTTTTGGGGGGGATATCTTGCTCTTTTTACTTAACATTGTGAGCACTTGCAATATAATTAAGTATTCAGAAACATGATTTTTTTAATGGATATATGAAAGCATATTTAGTAGTTCCTGGATTTAAGAAGTTTAAAAATGACTGAGTGGTTTTTAAAAATAACTCACATGATTGTGCATATGTTTAAAAAATTAAATGTGTGTTTAAATTTTTATTATTTGCAATGTTTTGTTTTATTTTGTTGTCTTTGGTTTTCTGTATAGTTATTTGTATCATTTACAATTAATCATGTATTCTTTCTATTAGTTTTTTTTTTTACTTTATTTTTATTGTTTCCACTATTACATATGTCCCCATTCCCCCACCCGCTTTGTCCAACTCCATCCAGCACCCTCCCCCTCCATTTCCCTCTGGCCATCACCACACTATTGTTTGTGTCTATGAGTTTTGCATATATATATTCTTTGGATAATCCCTTCAACTTCCTTCATCTAGTCTCTCCTTTCCCCCTCCCTCTGATAGCTGTCATTTTGTTTTATGTATCCACTAGAGGCCTGGCGCATGGATTCGTGCACTGGTGGGGTCCCTTGGCCTGGCTCTCTGACATCCCCTGAGGAGTCCTGGATTGCGAGAGGGTGCAGGCCAGGCCAAGGGACTCCACCAGTGCACGATCGAGGCTGGGGAGGGACTGCAGGCGGGCTCCAGGGTGTGTCTGGCCTCTCTTGCCCAGTCTCAATCAGCTGAACCTCAGCAGCAAGCTAATGTACCAGTTGTAGCGTCTGCCCCCTGGTGGTCAGTATGCATCATAGCAACTGGTCAAATGGTTGAACGATCAGACACTTAGTATATTAGGCTTTTATTATATAGGATGCCTCTGTTTCCATTTTGTTCATCACTTTATTTTGTTCATTAGATTCCACATATCAGTGAGATCATTTACTAGTAGTATTTGTCTTCCTCTGACTGCCTTATTTCACTCAGCATAATAATCTCCAGGTCCATCCATGCTGTCACAAAAGATGAGTTCCTTCTTTTTTACAGCCTGTAAATAGACCACAGCTTTTCCAACCAATGGGCACTTGGGCTGTTTCCAGATCTTGACTATTATAAATAATGCTGCTATAAACATACAGATGCATATATTCTTTCTAATTGGTGTTTCTGGTTTCTTAGGATATAGTCCTAGAAGTGGGGTTACTGGGTCAAAAGGCAGTTCTGTTGCAGAAATTACTAGAAAACACACAACGGGACTCGGAAGATTCAGGAAAAACCCTTTCATGCAGCTGTACTTGTGCGGCGACTCAGGGGAGTCAGTCTCCAAAGCCCAAGCACCGAATGCAGAGGGTCTCTCCCATGTATCCCCTTGGGTTTTTTCTCTCCCAAATATGGACCAGGCTTCCGGACTTTTCATGGGCTTTGCGGCCTCTCTGACATTGGTAAGGGGGAAGGGAGATTATGACCCACCACCCAGGCTAGCTGGTGCCAGCAGTTGATCTTCCGTAGGGGCTTTTTATGGCCCCTGCAGATAAGCAGGTTCTGCAAGGCTAGCTAGGACACAAGCGGAAAGGGATCTGGGGCTAGCAAGCATATGCATCAGAATGCAGTTTGGGGGGCTCAGGCTGCCTTTGCAGTTTCACTTTTAAGTTTTTGAGGAAACTTCATACTGTTTTTCACAGTGGCTACACCAGTCTGCATCCCCACCAACAGTGCACTGAAGTTTCCTTTTCCCCACATCCTTGCCAGCACTTGTTGTTTGCTGATTTATTAATGGTAGCCATTCTGGCAGGTGTGAGGTGATATATCATTGTAGTTTTAATTTGCATCTCTCTGATGATTAGTGACTTTGAGCATTTTTTCATGTCTATTGACCAGTTGCATGTCCTCTTTGGAGAAATGTTTTTTCAGATCCTTTTTTTTTTTTTTAAATGGGATTGTTTGTTTTTCTGATGTTGTGCTCTTTATATATTTTGGAAATTGACCCCTTATCAGATGTGTCATTGGAAAATATGTTCTCCCATATAGTGGGTTCCCTTTTCCTTTTCTTGATGGTTTCTTTTGCTGTGCAGAAGCTTCCTAATTTGATGTAGTTTCCCTTGTCCTAGGAGATATATCAGCAGAAATATTGCTATAAGAGATGTCTGAGACTTTATTGCCTGTGTTTTCTTCTAGGATTTTTATGGCTTCATGACTTACATTTAAGTCTTTTATCTATTTTGAGTGTATTCTTGTATATGGTATAAGTTGGTGGTCTAGTTTCATTTTTTAAAAATTTAGTTTTAATTGATTTCAGAGAGGAAGAGAAAGGGAGAGAGAGATAGAAACATCAACGATGAGAGAGAATCAGTGATCAGCTGCATCTTGCACACCCCACACTGGGGACTGAGCCAGAAACCCAAGCATGTGCCCTGACCAGGAATCGAACTGTGACCTCCTGGTTCATAGGTGAATGCTCAAGCAACTGAGCCTCACCAGCAGGGCTAGTTTCATTTTTATTTTATTTTTTTTTAATGTACCTCTTTAATTTTCCCAACACCATTTATTGAAGAGACTGTCTTTACTCTACTGTATGCTTTTGCTTCTTTGTCAAATGTTCATGAACCTGAAAGGCCTGGGTTGTTTCTAGGCTCTCTGTTCTGTTCCATTGAGCTATCTGTCCGTTTTTAAATAATCATCTATTCTTTCTATTAGTTCTAACTAATTTCTCTTTCCCTATCTATTGCATTGTCTTGATGCATTTCTTCTCAATTATAGCTAAGAGTATTTTATTACATAATATAGTTATTTAGAACCATCTATTGTAAAGTCAGACTCATCTGGATTTAATATTACACTTAGGGAATGTGTAGCATGGGGCAAATTACTTGTGATTGTTGAATTTCAGTTTCTCTATTGATAACTTTAATAAAGAGATTAACAAATAGGTTTACTGAAAATGTCCAAGGAGATAACAGATATAAAGTGCTTAGCAAAATGTTCAATATATAAGTGGTATTGATTCCTTTTTCATGAGATTTTAAAGATCAATGCTGCTTTGGAAATAAAACTATGGGAAGATGATGCACAATAGAAGACTTGTGCTGCTATTTAACTATGCTCATAGAAATGTAACTTATTGAATAGTTTCTTCTAGACATCCTTGAGCCAGACTGTATCTACCATTTCTACACAGATAGTTATTTTATTATGCTGTCTACCTTTAAAACAGGATCCTATTATGCCAGCTCAGAAATATTGCTGTTTATGTCATTAAAAACCTCCAGAGAATCTGCATGCTCCCCTGGATACCTCACAGAGGTGCCTCACAGCCTTTATAGACATAAATTCTTAATCTCTAAATTAAATACCTCCTACTGTACTTTTGGACTTTTCTCTTTGGTAGTGTAATCTTTTATAATATGTAACTATTGAGTTTATTTTTGTTTGAAAACTGTCAGACTATACTAATCATGTGTAAATCTTTTAAATATGCCTCATTTATTGCAGTGAAAATAATGGAATATCCCTGAACAATTGTGTATAAGTGCACGACTTATCAAGGGGCCAAAGGAGGTGCTGCGCTGCCTTAAAATTAATTTCCTCATTAGGAAAAAATGCCAGGAGGCAGTACCTTGGTAAAAAGAAACCTTTTAAACTTTTTGTGATGCAGACACAATCAGCTGGTTACTTTTAAGATATAATTACACACAAACATTTTAGTGAGTCCTTAATAATAACTCTGAATAATAATGTAGATTATTTTAGAATTCGCAAACATTTTATTGTTCTGAACGTATTTGAAATGGAGGAAATAATGGAATAGAAAGTTTTAGTGTTTTCTAAATGCTGAGAATTTCTTTTTCTTTACTTGACTGACCATCAGCAGCGGTATAAAACAATGATTCAGAGACAGGGTGAGTGACATGTCTATTCTTGTCCCAAGTCAAGACATTCAGTGAAAAATTGCTTCAGGCCATAACTTTGGCATGCCATGGGTTAAATAAAGGTCAACTGCAAGTGAAAAATAATATTCAGTTGATCTTTTGGTGTTAAAGGGGCAAAATAGTTATCATTTTAGATGCTTTTAGTGCTCTTATCATTCAAGGATTTTGCATTTCTTTTTTCCTCAACTGAGAATTTTCAGGCCAGTGGTGTCCATAATGAATACGAGTGCCTTGGGGGCATTTTGAAGGGGAAGAGAAAAAAACTTACCATATTTTAAAAAAATATTCTTACCTATACAGGCTCTTGCATGATACTTAACAGTGATATGGCTAGCCCTCAAGGGCTGAGTACTTTTTATATTTAAATTAGTCAATAGTGATTTGGATAGCAGGTATCTGGAAAACTAGGTTCTAACCCCATCTTTGACTCACTTTATTTCTGTAAAAGATATTTCAATACAGACTTGTAATTACTTTTTAATATTTCTTCTAGGTTGTTTTTGTTAAAGAAGCAGTCAAAGGTTATGGAGGCAGTTTATCAGTCAACAGGGGCTCAAGAGCTTCATGTCCCCTTGGGTTTTAATCTTGGCCTCATCACATTCTTTACACAGCACTTGCCTGACAGGGTATTGAAAGGATTGCTTTTGATGCTTCACATGATGTGACCATCATATAGCAAGAGCTTACTAAAGGTCAACTTGTATTAGGGTTATTTCATTTCTGTTCTGTATCATCTGCAAAGAAAATATTGTAAGTAGAAAAACTCAAATAGAGGAATATCCAATTATCTGGTTAATTCTGACCCATGCTAACAGATGCACAATAAATGCTGCTGAGTGCTGGGTGGTAGAGAGTTTTATGGTGATACAGATGCTATCAGGCACATTCTACTCCGTGGTTGGAGACTTTCTTGGATTACCTGTGTAATTCAGATAATTTTCCAAAAGCAATACCCCGTAGGTGAGAGGTAGGTAGATAGCCTTTTAATGATTTTCAGGTCAAATCAGACAATAGATTTCTACATTAACTAATTTGTTTGTGGGCCCAAAAGAGTAGGTGAAGTTTCTTTGTTGGAGACAATGACAAAGCACAGACTACAGACAGCCATTGAGCCTGTGCTTGAACATCCCAATGAACTGAAAACTTATAAAACTCTGAGGCAGCTATTTTCATTGGTGGGTCACACTAATTATAACAGTTTCTGTGTGTGTGAGCCAGATTTTATCACTGTGCAATTTCCAACCTTTAGTGTGGTTTTATGGGGTAACATTAAAATAAATCTACTTCCCCTTTCGCATGAAAGTTCATTACATATTTCAAGACAGTTAATATGTCCCCATAATTCTTTTCTTTTCCAATCTAAACTACTATTTTCCAGAGAATAGTTTTTCTAGTTTCCTAAGCATCCTTAGTCTTCTTTTCCCTAGTTCTTAGAAGTTTTTGGCCAATGTTCCTAACATACTTATTTGTTTTATCATATACCAGGTAAATGAGTCCATTTTGAACAGCAACGGTGATAGCTACTATATATGTGTATATATATATATATATATATATATATATATATATATATAGATAGATAGATAGATAAAATTTTATTTAATCTTTACACTAACCATATAAAATAGGTTTTTCCCAATAAAACATCTAATAGGGCACTGTTTGAATCTATAATGGCTCTAAGTAACCACCAAACCATGTGTAAGTAACCTACCCTTTGTGTGCCTCAGTTTTTTTCATTAGTAAAATGGGGATGATAATGACCCCTACCTCATAAGGCAGTTGTAAAGATTAAATGAATTATACGTAAAGCAGGTAGAAAAGGATCTGGCCAATAAAAATGATTATAAGTGTTTGTGAAGCAAGCAAAGCTAGGTTACACTTTCACTCTATGCCATAGTTCCTCCCTGTAATGCTTCTTTTGAAGTGGTTTTGGTATGCTGAATAAAGGTCCCCCAAACCTGTCTAAATCCTAATCTCTCGAACCTGTGAATATTACCTTATATGGTGAAGGGACCTTGCAGTTATGATTAAGGATCTTGAAATGGGGAGATTGGCCCAATATAATGCCAACCATTCTTAAAGAGGGACACAGAACTCAGAGTCAGGGAGAAGGACATGGGACCATGGAAGCAGAGACTGAAGTGGCACATGGAGAAGATGGAGGAAGGAGCCACAAGCCGATGCTGGCCACCTCTAGAAGCTGAATGCGGCAAGGAAACGGATGCTCTGCTAGAGCCGCCAGAAGGAACCAGCCCTGCTGACACCTTGACTTTAGCCCAGGGAAACTGATTTCAGATGTCTGTCCTATATGATAAGAGAAAAAATGTGTATTTTTAAAAACATATTTTATTGATTTCAGAGAGGAATGGAGAGGGAGAGATAGAAACATCAATGGTGAGCAAGAATCATTGATTGGCTGCGTCCTGCACACCGCACACCCCTACTGGAGATGGAGCCCACAACCTGGGTATGTGCCCTTGACTGGAATTGAACCTGGGACCCTTCAGTCTGCAGGTGGACGCTCTATCCACTGATACAAACTGGATAGGACAAAAAATGAGTATTTTTAAGACACCAAATTTTCAATACAGTGGGTATCCAAAACTGTCTGAAACCTTGTATTGGAAAATAACTCAAGTATAAAGAATGTGAGTTACTTCTATGTTGTATCTTAGTCAACATACAAGAAAATACATTTTATGTGCAGAAGATACTCAGTTTCATGTGATATTGCTAACAACCTTGGGAAAGAGATTTAATGAACAAAAAACCATACTTAACAGCATTATATCTGCCTTACCTTGCCCCATTTACTTTGGTATCACCTGTGCTCAATGATAATCAGTGTGGGGAAAATTTTCCTCTTGTCATTCAGTGAATGTCATTTCTCCTTTGTTTTCATCCTCTGTCAAGTGCCCTCCATTCTCCCTTATCTTTGGGGCATCCTTTGGATCCTTGAGAGTGAGATGCTCCAAGGTTCTTCCTAGCTAGTGTCCTTCTTGTAGTCCCTCAAATATTTGTGGCCAGTTTTTGCAGTTCAGTCTTCTCTGAGGGAGTCTCTGCTATTTCTTACCACTGCTGCGTTGTGGGGGTGCTGTTTTTAGGAAGCTTCCATTGTTTCTAGGGAGAGAAGAAATGTTTTTCACTCAGATCTATTTCTCTTGGCACAGCTTTGCATGCCTTGGGGACCTACATCCTTCTATCTTTCTGAAGTTTGGATGGGAATATGCAGAAACCCTCCATCTCTTTGGGAATTTCACCCAATTCCCTCCACCATGTAGATCACGGTCAAATGTAAAGTACAGAACTGCTGCTTTTAGAAAAACAGACCTTTTACCTTTCCTCTCCACAAATTATCACAGGCTTACACCCGCCTATTAATTTTTATCTTTTTTTTTTTAAGGTCACATAAACACTGTCTGGAAAGCAGAAGTAGCCAAATCTATTCCATAGAAATTAATGATGAACCTGGACATTCCCCACCTTATATCTATTAAACTTTTGAATCCAAAGGAAATATTGCATATTTTACACTTAAGTGAGTTTGATCTATTATTCTATGTTGACACAGAATCAATAATAACAGTCATTTATTGATTCTGTACTATTTGTCAAGTACTGTCAAGGGTTTAACGTATTAAACTATTATTAATAATGATTACTAAATAATAATAAGATAATAGTAATTTTACTTTTAAATGCTGGTTTTGTCATTCAGTGAATGTTATTTCTTCTGACTTAGTTCTCACCCCCTCCTCCCTCATTTGAGGAGCTTCCATTCCATGTATTACTCTAAGTCCTGTTCAATATGTTAAGCAGCAACAGATGAATGAAGTTACGTGTTCCCATTGATTGCACATGTTACTCAAGGTCAGTTTCCTAAATTCCTGTTTGTGTGCAAAGAGCCCTAAAATTTAGACATCTCAAGCCTGAGAGATATTTTCAATATACTAATAAGTGAACATTTTTGGAAAAATTAGGTGCATGTTGAATTATTAATCAGGCATCCTTGGGAATGGCACTTTTAACAACGTTGACCCTAACTAATAATTGAACTCACATAGGTTTATTTTGTCAGTGAACCCCCGATTCAATTCACATTATGAGACTTGGTGAAATGCTTTGCTCAAATCCAGAATTATAATCCTCCTGACAATCACCTTATGAGGATACATCACTAATATTTTATAGAATAGTTTTCCATAACAAATTACTACAAAATTGATGACTTACAACAACAGAATTTTTTCTCCCATAGTTCTGGAGGCCGAACGTCCAAAATCAAGGTGTCAGCAGGAGTGGTTTCTTTTTGGAAGCTCAGAGAGAGATTCCCATGCTTCTCTCCTGGCACGACTCCAATCTCTGCCTCTATCATCATATGGTGTTCTACCTTGTGTCTGTCTACTCTGTGTCTCTTCCCTCTTTCTATAATGACTCTAGACATATGGATTAAAGACTTATCCTATTTTAATATGATTGCATCTTAACTTGCAATTAAATTAAATCTGTAGACTTTATTTCCAAACAAGCTCATTTTTACAGGAACCAGAGGTTAGGACTTCAACATATTTTTTGGGGGGGTAAGAAAACCCCCCAATTCAATTCACAACAAATAGAGAAAAGAAAAAATGTAGTGAAGTGACTGGGACATACATACAGAACATGAACCCATGACTTTTGTCTCCACACAATACTGTTGACTCCAGCTCCCTTTCTCCTAGTGAATTCTTTATTTTTTCACGACTGTGTAGACTAGCTGTTTAAATATCTGCTGTGGAATTTCATGGGGACTAAAATCAAGCTATTTCTTGGTTTCCAAATCTATCATGTCCCATTTTTAATAAGTTATTCTTATCATTAACTTTGGTTCCTCAACTGCTTTTTTTTGGTTTTGTTTCCAAACTCATATAATTGCTCTGGGCCTGGACAATTTAATTTATTTAAATTGGCTTGCTCATCCCTTACTAATTTTACTCTTATATTGGGCTTTATTTTCATTTTAAGGATTGTTCTATGCATTCTAGTCTAAAGCATAATTCAGAGTTGAATATGTGCTTATATCCATGTTCCTGGGCTGTAGTTTGTCATAGAAATTGTTGGTCTCTTCCTAGATCCACCTTGCCTTTACAGTTCTGCAGCCCTCCGGAAAAGAGCTGGCAATGCAGTGTGGCACAAATGGTTAGGCACACAGCTATATTTAATTGGTTAACCGATTGATAATTACTGAATTTCTATTACGTGCAATGAGGGTTCTAACAATGTAAGAAGCACCACATATGAGATCTTGCCCTTGAGGAGCTTGCATCCTAGTATGGGGGGCACAGTAGAAGAAACAGACAATGCAATAGCGTCTGGTAACCGCCGGGAAAATAGTGGAGCAAGGGTGTTGCATGCATACAGAAGTAGTTCCTTACCCAGCTTTAAGATCACTGCCTGTACCACACTTTTGTAATTAGTTATATTCTCTCAAATACTGTTCCCTTATAATCCTAGATTATTATCTCTTTTTTTTGAAGGCACGTGCTCTTTTTTTGTATCCTGCTATGCTCAGGACTGGAGCATCCAATGTATGTTTTTGCCTTACAATATTGTACACCATACTAATGAAATAATATCCATATTATTAGAGTTGAGTAACATTAACCTCTTCTCTTTACTTGCAGATTCACATCAATGATATCGTTTTCTAGAGAAAAACCAGAAAGCAAAGGTTGGTATGATATCTCATAAAGGAGTAAACCAGAGTTTTTCTAAGTGAGGTTATTTAAAGATATAAATTAGGACATTAATTCTAAATTCCCCGGGGTGCCTTTATTTAATCTAGCCACTTCGCATCATTATCATTTTTACGTGGTGCGAGATTTTATAGGGACTAGACAGAGAAAGATATTTTTCCGGATACACAGAGCAGTGGCATGCGTGGCCATTAGCTGCCCGTTCAGTTCCTCCAGCAGCCTCCTCCTTTCGCTTTCCTGGCTTTTCAAGGGGTTACTTCCAGGACACCGCCGCCCTTCAGTCTGCCATCGTGCAAGTCAGAGAGAGCGGGGGAAATGCGGTGTCCATTGTGCTCTGTTTTCCTGTGTGACAGTTGTTCCTATTTTGTGTTTGTTTCTCCTCTAATGAGGAGACAA
The DNA here is from genome assembly GCF_014108235.1 of Myotis myotis. NCBI lineage: Eukaryota > Metazoa > Chordata > Mammalia > Chiroptera > Vespertilionidae > Myotis > Myotis myotis. Next base: position 73,810,341 of record NW_023416315.1, read on the forward strand.
CTTTCATCCAGGGAGATGTATGGGTCACTTGTTAGTGCACTTAACTTAAATACACGAAGGCACTCCACCAGCTGGAAACTGTGACTTGCAGTTGAATTATTTTCGCACAGCGAATGGTTTTTCCCTTTGACATATTTTAATATACTTGCACACTGAGAGCAAGAGTGGGTGAACAGAAAACAGGCTGTTTTATTAACCCAGCAGTCAACTTTGAGGTTTGTACATGTCCACTTTTTTCTTCCCTTTGTACATAATCTCAAGAGACTGGTACCTGACTTTGCTCAGAATAACAAAGTCAGACACAAATCTCCAAACACAATTGTTAGCTGAATGCCAACTGTTTCTTCTCATCTTTTTTTTTTTTTTTAAACTTGAACATTAAGAATTGTGGTTCTATGGCTGAATGATAACCATTAAAGAATGAGTTTGTTTTTCTTTCAGATGCTTCCCCTATAATTTACTAGATGCATTTTACAATATGTAATCTCAGGTGATAAAGTAAAATAATTTTTGCATGCTTTTTTTGCAGCACACCTTTTTTCTTTTTTTCAAATCCATTATTATTGAGAAGAAAAGAAAAAAATCTATGTTACAAGCTTTAGCTGGACTCCAATTTCAACTGAAACAACAATTAGGAGAAAGGAGAGACTTCCCTTAGCCAGGAAGCTAGGGCCCAGCATACACAGGTCCTCAGGCAATTTTTATACACACCAATGTTTCAGAGACTTTTCTCAGTAAAACCAGAAATTTCTTTAAGTCCATTACCATCCTTTCTCAAGTTATAGTATATCTGTATACATATAGAGCCATACGTTCTAAGTCAATAGTAGGTAATCACCTCTCAAAATCCACACATTTTAATTTCACTCAAAAGTTGAAGAGACCAAAAGAATAAACATCCAGAGACTTCTCCAAGTTTCCAGTAAGTGGCTGGGAAACCCAGTAAGTGGCTCATTTAATAGCATGTAAATGTTAGAGCAGCAAACCATCCAAAATATTTTTATCTTCCCTATCATTGTCATGATCAGCATAATAATATTACTTGATATTTGAGAACATTTTTATTTCACAAAGAAGTTTCATATCCTCTCATTTGACTGCCTAACCATTCAGTGAGGTGTGCCACGTAAGTAGGAAGGTTATTAAAAATGGTAGCTTTCTAAGAGCATCCCAAGATGCCTAAAACACAAGGAAGTGCTGCGATGTATAGAAAAAGATGCTATCTTTGAGCTACAATTCTAAGTTTACATTGTTATCTCTGTAATATTGGGCTTTTTAAAGCATTGCTTTGTTGAGAGGCTCAATGTCAGAGATAATAATTATGCCAAAAGTGGTGATAAAGTTTGAATGAAGATTACATTTTTGTAGAGGGTCTATCTCATTCTGTGTAGGTACCAAGTGTATTTTAGACAGCAGTTTTGCATTGTGCTAAGAGGTTAGAGTACATAACTTTGAAGGACAACACAATGAATATATGACCCTAAGGCTGGTAACTTATTTGAGGGAGCACACCTAGTAAGTGGTGGAGGCAAGATTAGAATCCATTTCTTCTGACTTCCTGTATGCGTCTATAATTCATTTTAACTTAAATATTACATTTTGAATAGCAACTTTGAGCAAGTTCTTGAGCTACAAATTATAGGGTGCAAATACGAAAAAGAGAGACCTTGTTATGAAAGTGTAATAATGTAGAAGGGTGTAGAAATAAGTACAATGAAAGAGAGACTATGTACCATGGGTGTGATGCATAGTACCATATTTTTTCATGTATAAGACACTATTTTTTTCTAAAATCGTTAGACTGAAAATCGAGGGACGCCTTATACACGGAAGTCCCCATCCCCACGCCCCCGAAAAGGGAGCCGCAAGGGTGTGTAGCTGCCCATATCATGTCAAAGAGGCTTCCTCCAATCACGAGCCTTATTGTTACTGATGTCAGCTGATGCCATAATTGGAAGTGCAGGTGGAGAGTGCACAGAAGCAACGGGGACCAGAACTGTTCTGAGCCCATAAATACGTCAAAAAATAAAAAGATAAATACCGGTAAGCAATTGTCTTGCTCTGCAAAATTCAAACTGAATGTAATCAGCTCTGCAAAGGAGCATGGAAATAGAGCTGCAGAGAGACAATTTAGACCTCCTCCCATTGAGTGTATGATCAGACAGTGGAGTAAACAGGAAGAACAACTCCTTAAGTTGCCATAAAAAGAAGGCGGCCGTAAGAGGAAAACCAGCAAAGGGGACAAACTTGGAGCAGAGGCTTAAGGCTTGGATTACGGAGCAGCGCCAGAGTGGCTTATGTGTGTCAACCAAGCTTTTCAATGTCAGGCAAGAATGTCTGCAAGCGAAATGAGCATTGCTGATTTCACAGGAGAGGCAAAATGGTGCTTCAATTTCACGAGGAGAGAAGGGTTGGCCATGAGAACACCAACAAAGTTAGCTCAGAAAATGCCACCAGTTTATGAGGATAATCTCACATATATAGACAGTGACTCAGAAGACAGCAGTGATACAATAGAAGTTGAAGAAATTGATATGTCTGGAAATAAAGTGATGAAGAAGAGAGCAGTGATGCAACAGAGGCTGAATAAAGGGATATGCTGCATAATATCATAGTACTGGTATGTGAACATTACCTGCGGCAATTACTAAATAAAAATGTGTTCTGTTTTATGTTTAAAATATTGATTTCTTAATTTTGGGTTGGAAAAGTGGTGGACATCTTATACATGGGGACATCTTATAATGGGGACATCTTATACATGGGGACATCTTATAATGGGGACATCTTATACATGGGGACATCTTATACATGGGGACATCTTATAATGGGGACATCTTATACATGGGGACATATTATACATGGGGACATCTTATAATGGGGACATCTTATACATGGGGACATCTTATACATGGGGACATCTTATACATGGGGACATCTTATAATGGGGACATCTTATACATGGGGACATCTTATACATGGGGACATCTTATACATGGGGACATCTTATACATGGGGACATCTTATACATGGGGACATCTTATACATGGGGACATCTTATACATGGGGACATCTTATAATGGGGACATCTTATACATGGGGACATCTTATACATGGGGACATCTTATAATGGGGACATCTTATATGGGGACATCTTATATGGGGACATCTTATACATGGGGACATCTTATAATGGGGACATCTTATACATGGGGACATCTTATACATGGGGACATCTTATACATGGGGACATCTTATACATGGGGACATCTTATACATGGGGACATCTTATACATGGGGACATCTTATACATGGGGACATCTTATACATGGGGACATCTTATACATGGGGACATCTTATACATGGGGACATCTTATACATGGGGACATCTTATAATGGGGACATCTTATACATGGGGACATCTTATACACGGGGACATCTTATACACGGGGACATCTTATACATGGAAAAATACAGTAATTGTACATGGGTTTGGTGATGTCATGGAAGTTTTTATTTTGTGGAGGCATTTAAGTTGGACCTTAAAGTCTTGCTACATTCATTCTCAGGGAATAGCTATATTAACCATATTTGCTTTAGCTTTCATATTAAACCTATTCTTTAAAAAAGACTGTTTTATTGCCCACCTGGCATGGTTGTGGTTGAGTGTCAACCTATGAAGGAGGAGTCATGGTTCAATTCCTGGTCAGGGCATAAGACCCAGTTGTGAGCTCAGTCCCCATTAGGAGGTGTGTAGGAGGCAGCCGATCAGTAATTCTCTGTCATCAATGATGTTTCTATCTCTCCCATCATCTCTGAAATCAATAAAAATATATTTTAAAAAAGGACTATTTCATTGAAATCTAGTACACTTTCAACTAAAAAACTTATTTATTGTAAATTAAGCTTTAAAATTGTTTCTTAAGGTAATGGATATGTCTTGTTTATAATAATTTCTAATTTTATTACATTTTTGTTTTTAGTCCTTTTAACTTCCTTTACTAAAATATGTTTATGCAGACATGCTTTTGTTTAGTATTTTATTTTATTATTTTTTAAATATATTTTTATTGATTTCAGAGAGGAAGGGAGAGGGAGAGAGAGGTAGAAACATTAATGATGAGAGAGAATCATTGATCAGCTGCCTCCTGCATGCCCCATACTGGGGATTGAGCCTGCAACCCGGGCATGTGCCCTTGATCAGAATTGAACCTGGGATCTTCAATCCGAAGGCCAACACTCTATCCACTGAGCCAAACCAGCTGGGGCCAGACATGCTTTTAATGAAAAAAAATCACATTCTGAGTACTATAATTTTTGTCTTCTTAGTATCATCGTCATCATTTTCACACCCTCATTATCAGAAAGATAATTTTTAGCACTTATTAAGCTAGTGTTATAAGAGGACCATCATACTAAACACTTTACATACTTTTTCCCTGTATATTTCAATAATCCAGTAGTGTGGCTACAAGCCCCATCTATACTAATAAAAAGGTAATATGCTAATTAGACCGGATGTCTTTTGGACAAAGCCACGGTGGTGGGGGCTGAGGCAGAGGTGGTTAGGGGCAATCAAGCCAGCAGGGGAGCAGTTAGGGGGTGATCAGGCTGGTAAGGGAGAGCAGTTATGGGCGATCAGGCCAGTAGGCAGAGTGGTTAGGGGCATCAGGCAGGCAGGCAGAGGGGTTAGGGGAGATCAGGCAGTTAGGCAGGTGAGCCGTTAGGAGCCAGCGGTCCTGGATTGCGAGAGGGATGTTGGACATCCCCTGAGGAGTCCCTGATTGGAGAGGGTATAGGCTGGGCGCAGGGACACTCCCTGCCACATGCACAAATTTTGTGCACCGGGCCTCTAGTTTTACAGATAATGAACTGAGGCTGAGACATTTTCTTTTTAATTAGCTCAAAATCACACAATTAGCAAGAATGCTATATGACCATGACAATGCTGGCAGTTATTATTCTTCACTTAGTTGAGGCTTACACTTTCTCACTAGCTTTATTGGGAGGACTCACATGATTTCCAGTAAGAAAAACCCAGTTGAAAGTAGAGTAAGCCACAGAGAGCACTTGTTGGCTCCTGTTACTAGGAAGGTTAGCTGATATCAGAGGTGACTGGAACCACCAGTCACCTCTATCGTTAAGAACATATCTATCTCTCATCTCTGCTTTCCTCTGCATGGTGTCTTTGTTCTGAGACCAGCTCCTCCTTGCAGCAGACTGTGTAGGCTTCCTTCTCTCTAGTTCACATCTTCACAGCTTCCCACCTGGGAAAAAACGGGGGCTAATGTTATTCGGCTCCATTGTGAAACATTTCCAGGTAAAGGCTTGCTAGGATCACAGTTCTAGCTCTTGGTCTGGTCATTAAGGTGATGGTGAGTATTGTGCTCAGTTTTCATTGATCAGATGTTCACTTTTATGAATGGAGAAGATATGGAAAGGAAAGTATGTTATTAGAATTGGGAGGGAGTGCTCTCAGACATAGTCTCTAAGAAATTAGTATAAGCCAGGCAGTCATCCAATTTGTGGCTATTAATTGTAATTAATTGTAATTTGGGTGTTATAAATGTGTTAAATAACCTGTAGGTTTGGTCATTTCCTCCATATATAAATCTCATTTACATCTATGATGAAACTTTTGAAGTTGTCTATCTGAGAGGCTTCTTAAAACCATAGATTTTTTTTTTAATCCTCACCAGAGGATCCCGAGGATATTTTTTCCATTGCCTTTTTTTAGAGAGAGTAAGAGGGAAGGAGGATGGAAGAGAGAGAGAAACATCAATGTGAAAGAGAGACATTAATTGGTTGCCTCCCGCACGTGTCCTGACCGAATGGGGCAGGGATGAACCTGCAACCAAGGTATGTGCCCTTGATCAGGAATTGAACCCTCGACCCTTCAGTCCACAGGCCGATGCTCTAACCACTGAGAAAAGCCAGCCAGGGCTAAAACCATAGATTTTTAATTAATTTCCGAGAAAAACAAAAAAAGGAAATTATGCTAAGTGGCCTGTGTCATGTATTATGCTTTACATATTTTAAAAGTTCCTCCAACCCTACTGTTAATAAAAGGGATGAAAATTACAGAAGCCATAGAGCTGAAACACATAAAATAATAGCCATTCACTGCCTGTAAAAACTTAAAATAACAAAAAACAAAATACGGAATGAAGGAATTTCTTTCCCTCAAAGTTCCTTTTTGTTGTAAGTACAAGGAATGCATGCGTTAGAATAAGCAAATGTAGCTATTAGTATCTGATAATGAGTAATAGATGAATTGAAATAAGGCTGTGGTCTATGCTAAATTCATATAGAGTATGATCAATTTCATAATCAGGAAGCCTGAAGAAGACACCTAGTGTCCTTAGTGTTGTATGCATAACACATTATGTGTCTGAGACTCATAGCATCTCACAGCCTGTGGAAAAGCGTATAGCCCCAGAGCTTACTGCTGGAGGGTCATGGCTTACTGCAGCCAAGTGGGGGAGGAGAGGGAGGTGCCTGTTCTCTTGGATTCCTCAAGTGTAAGACAGTCTGGTACCATGATTCTTATTAATCAGTACTTGCTCCTCGGTGTCTGCCTTGATTTTAGGTAATAAAGCTGAGAGAATTATGCAACCTTTTGGGTAATAACATCCGGAGAACTTATAATATTATTGTTCTTCACAATGATTGGCATATAATTTCAGTCTAATTTATTTTTACTTACCTTGAAACATTGAAAACTGGTCACCTTTAACTTTATAATCTCCCTCCACAAATGTGAAGACTATTGTCCATCTTCAACTTTTCATTATCTGTCTCCTGTTTTTGAACCTTTTAATGAATTATTATGACTAGTAGTTACCTCTTCAAATTTCTCATAGCTACTTGAAAATGTGCATCATGGGTATTGGCCAAAAATAGATTTTATTGGAGTTTTAAGATAATATAAACTTAACATGTAACTTTGTTTCACTAATTTTTAGTGGCAATAGTATTATCTTCATTTTCAATTATTTTTAAACATGTAAGTCCAGATATATAGATGCTGATTACTTCTAGTAGCTTCCACTAGATGAATAATATTGTCTATATGTGGTAACTGACCCTGTGGGTAAAATCTCAAACATGAATAATTGAGAAAAACAGGAATAGTATACATTTCATTCCAAGTTACATTATTTAATATTAATATGTAACTATATAAACTAAGAAATTGGGCACAAGATTTAAGGCAATGTCTTGTCTTGGTGTATTAATTGTTTTAGCTCACTAGATTCAACAGTCCCCAATCCCTGCACTTTCAACTTTCTAGAGCTTGGGTTCAAAGCACTGTCTTTCTACAACTTTTTTGAGACTTGTACAGTGTGATTTCAAGCAGCAGTTTGGGCAGAAACACTTTCTGGTGGCTTTATTAGAGAAAACTAACTTTCAGTGTCCTGCCCCTTAGTTGCCACTGAGTTATAACAGTTTCCCTTTGTCCATCAAAGACCTATGCCTATTCCCCACTCTGCTTTTTCGGGGCTTGAAATGTACATCCTACTTTTTTTCTTGAACAACAGAAATTTATATTCTCACAGTTCTGAAGTCTGGAAATTGGAAATGTGCCCTCATGGGTGGTTTCCCTGAGGCCTCTCTCCTTGAGTTGTGATGGTCATCTCCATGTCTTCACATGGTCTTCCCTCTGTGCCTGTCTGTGTCTAAATTTCCGTTTTTTTTTTTAAAGGTTAAGAAATGAGGGATTTTTCTTTCTTTCTTGTTGTATAAGTTTCATGTGCACAACATTATAATTTGACATCTGTAAATACTACAAAGTGATCACCCCCCAAGATCTAATTAGTATCCATCACCTTACAATTTACCCTCTTCACCCCTTTTGCCCAACTCCTTTACTATCTGGAAACCTCTAATACGTGCTCCATGAATTTGCTTATGTTTTTTTTTGTTTGTTTGTTTGTTTTTTTTGTGTTTCTTTTTTTTTTTTTTTCTTTTTTTTTAAGATTCTACATATGAGTGAAATCACAGTGTTTGTCTTTCTTTATTTGACTTATTTCACTTAGTTTAATACACTCAAGGTCCATCTGTGCTATTGTGCATAGCAAGATTTCATTCTTCATTAGGGCTGAATAATATACACACATCCTCTTTATCCATTCATTTATCATGGACAGTTAGGTGCCCATATGTTTTGAATTAATGATTTTGTTTTCTTTGGATAAATGCCCAGCTATGAAATAGCTGGATCATATGGTAGTCCTATTTTGAAATTTTTGAGGAATCTCCATACTGTTTTTCATTTAATAGTTGCACCAATTTACATTCCCACCAACATACTGATGCTGATGTAATAACCTGGTTATTATTAAACAGCAAAGTAGGAAAGGGAAGACCAGTTTACATGCATGCCTAGTAAGGTCTGAGTGAGGTGGAAAGGTGCTTTCCAGTCAATCACAGCTGAAAACGTGTCAAGATGGGGGTGGCCCCCATTGAAGTCCTTCCCCCCCATCCACCCGCCCCCCGCCCCCCGCCTCCCCAGGCCTTCACCACACTATTGTCTGTCCACAGGTTAATATATGCATATAAATTCTTTAGCTAATCTCTTCCCACTCTCCCCCCTTCCCCTCCCCTCTGAAATTTGTCAGTCTGTTGTATGCTTCAATGTCTCGGGATCTATTTTGTTCATTAATTTCACATATAAGTGAGATCATGTGATACTTGTCTTTCTCTCACTGGCTTATTTCACTTAGCATAATACTTTCCAGGTCCCTCCATGCTGTCTCAAAGGGCAAGAGATACTTGCCTTCCTTCCTTAACAAATTTGCTTCCTTAAATTGCTTTAGTAAGTTGGCTTTATCACAACTCAATCTCTCATTTAGATTCATTTATACAAGAAGACAAGAACTGGGGAGAAAACAGCCCTCTCCCTTTGACTCGGGGGCTATCCAATGACACCTTTTCTGGGGACCCCGGGCTGCCTGTAACAGTACCCTTCTCTCAAACAAGCAAAGATATGGGTTTCCTATTTCCGTTAAGATAAAGTTCAAACTCCTTAAGTTGCCTGGTGTTGGGGGAATATCTTCATTCCTCTTACCTCCCTTGCTTTGAGTACTCAGAAGAATAAACAATGGAATCTTAGGCAATTTCCTCTGTATTATACTTTTCTCAGTTGGACTGTAGCTATTAGAAAAATTCCTATATAAAAGGCTGATATGCAAATTGTCCCCTCGGGAGTTCGACCTACAGGGAGTTTGACTTCTCGCTATGATGTGTGCTGACCACCAGGGGGTGGCGTGGAACTAAGGAAGGCAGCCAGGGGAAGGAAGGACCCGGCTGGCCCTGATTGCTGGCCAGGCCTAGGGACCTTACCCGTGAAATAATTTTGTGTACCCGGCCTCTAGTTTAGATTATATCCCCCAATAAATACTTTGTTTCTTTTTTTTCATTTTAACAATTGAGGGTGGATTGTTAAACTTTGAAGAAAGAGGAATGTGGTAGTGAGGAGACAGAGGGAAGCGAGGTAGTCAGGTGGGAGGTGAATAAAACCTGAAAACCCAGCTGGGCGGAGTTACTAGAACAACCTAGCTGGGCAGGGAAGGAAGGGTACATGCAGGAGACAAACTTTAAAATCTATGGCTGTCACTAAGACAGGCAGCTTGCAGATAACCAATCACAAAGTAGTAAGGTGTATAAACCAATCCCAAGGATATTGTTAAGGCAAAATTCTTCTGAAAGGACCAATCGGGAACTAACAAGCATATATACAAAATAGCAAATGCTCCTCCTCTTCTCTCTCCCCTGCATGCTAGAATCTTAGGTTGCTGGCAGGAGATGCTCTCCCCATCGCCCACATGGCTTAGGGCCATGTGGAACTCCACGCAGGGACTAACAGGCTTTAACTAGCTTGGATGTTGAACTGCTCCCGACTGTAACAGGGAAAGGAAGCTCTGGACAGGACTCCTGCTCCTGGAACCCCAGCTGCCCCTTTTCCAGGACTGGCTTCTCTTCATGAACTTCGGTTCCATTAACTATTTTTGTCTGAGACTTCATTCTTAGATTTCGTGAGATAATGAACTCGGACTCAAAAACCCCCCATTTTGGTTTCAGTAGGATTAATAGTTTATGATAAAGGTACATTCATTAAGATTAAAATAAATGCAAAGGGCTATTAGCAAGCAAAGCTTAAAATTTTCCTTAAGAATCGTATTTGGATCTGTTCCAAAACATGAACAAATGCTTCACTGAATCAGTTTTCAGACAGTATTAAGTGGCCAAATAATTTTTTCTAGAAAATTTTCACAGCACTTATTGCATCTGTCCCATTATAGCCATAGAAGTGTGTCAATAATACCCTCAAGCATTTTCTAAGTCTGAGATGTCACTTAATGACTTTTAATAATTTAAATATTTTTATATTGTCTCCCACCCCAAGCTTTTTTCCTGCAATCAATGCTTTTTTAAAAGTAAAAATTTCTTTGCTGGTTCTTGTGAGTAAGAACAGTCCTTCTCTTTCTCCACCCAGTTATCTGGATAGTCAATCAGGTCTGCTATTGGGGCAAATCGTTTAAATGTTTTTAAAACTTTAATTCTTGTATTGTGCAATGTGTGAAAGCTACATATATGTTAAACTTATTTAAAATGGTTACTTCTCGGTTCTACCTTCATCTTCTTTTCTTCCATTACCATTGCAGCATATTGCAATTGCCTTCTTTCTTCACCATTATTAACTTTTCCCTTTTTATCAGAAAAAAGATCTTGCTTTCTTTGATTCTCTTATTGATATTTTAAAAGAACTTTTTTCCCTCTCTTGCTGTCTCTCTCAGGCAAGTCACATATCAATTGTACTTTATCATTTCATTGTCAGTCTTTGTGTCCATTCTCTTATCCCAGCAGAGTTTTTTCCTTTTTCTATTTTTTTTGGGGGGGGAGGATAGGGGGAGGGATGGCACTGGTGTTGGGAGTTTCATATCAGTTTCAGGCCTGAAGCAAAATTCATTCATTTCAAATGGAAATTGCAGTGTGTATCAAAAAGGCAAGGTTTCTTTTTTTTTCTTCTATAAAATGGAGCCTGTGCAATTCATACTCATCTAAAGAAATTTTCGTATAAAACTTCTAAATAACGAATAACTGGGAAATTCTTCTTTGGGCTTCAGTCACTGAAGATAAGGAAGGACACCTGCTTCCACACCCCCATCTGGCTCTTACACACGCGGTTAAGACTCAGTTGGCTCTTGCTCTTTCTTTTATCCATGCCCATCTGCTTGCATGCTGCGTTCCCACCCTAACATATTTCCAGACCCTTGCCATAGGGCAGAAGTGCCAAGCAATTATTTGTTGAGATAGATAGCCCACATAATACTGTAAGTGACATCTGTTTTGTAGGAAATCCCTCCCTAGTGGCAGGAGTGTCATATTGGCAGCTCCTAGGAATATTGGAATTGACATACGGGAACAATTGAATGTTTTATCTTATCCTGAATTCTCACTCGGAGAGTATCTAATACCAGATGCTTTAGAGGACGGAGTAACCCCCTGACTCTTTCTCTTGTTCTCTTTACACCTCTGGTAATCGGCAGCACTACACTATGGGGAACATTGCTTCCTGACCCAGCTGGTAGTCAAATTGTGCCCTACAGCATAAAGATTGGCATATTTTAAAGTTTATTATAGTTAAGGTGGTGAAAATGAGATTTTAAAATATTAATGTGCCTACTAGATTGTTTGATCTAAATGGTAGTTTGAATAATAAGTTCCGCAAATTACTCTTAATAAGTTATATGGCAAAATTAAAATGGCAGATGGACATTTAATCTTCTAAGAGTGTGGATCCCCACGTTTGTCAGTGGTTCTGCTTTAAACTGTTTCAGACAGATGATAAGAAAATAGCTCATAGTCCATAATGGTTCAAGACTTGAATCTTTGCATAAAGGTGTATTTGGTAAAACATATTCGTTGGTTCTGAGTAAACTCAGAAAGAATTTATTGATTTTTTATCAATTGGTATTAAGAAGGCAGGCAGAATTTGGAACCAAAATTGTTATTGGCGTACTTAAAGTAATAAATGCAAGGTAGGTTCTGGATAAATGTACACTGAATTCAATGTTCCAATTTATGTACATTGATATTACCATCTCCAGTGATCCTTAGGACACCGAGAACTACTTCAGATTCAAAAAGTTAGAATAGAATTATTATGAAAGGTCTTTAAAGTTTTAGTCGAAATGAAGATACTCAATTACATAATTCAACCTATTAACTTGAGTTGAATTAAGATTTAAACATTTAGCAATAATAAGCTGTATCAGTTATGTGTTGTTGCAATACCTACTACTATGAAAATTAGTGACCTAAAATAACAACCATTTTACTTTATGCTTATCTGGGTCAGCCATATGGTCTGGGTTCATTTTAGTGGCTCTTTTGCTGCTCATTCTAATCACTGTCTGATCATTATGCTGGGGATTGAGAGTCTAAGATAGCCTCACTCAAAAGCCTGGTTATTGGTGTTGGCTAACTGCTAGACTATTTGTCTTTCATAGAATAAGCTGACTTCTTCATATGTACAGGGTTCTAAAACCAGGACCTAAGGGGGCCAGCCTTAGTGTAGAAATATTTTAAATTTCTGCCTGCATGATGTCTCATCAGCCAAGCCAACATGACTAAGCCCAGAGGCAATGTGGGAAAATACTACTTAATGGAATAGATACAGAGAAGTATGCTTATTTTGGGTGCTCTACCTGTAACAATCTACTACATATTACTATCCAGGATTATCAGTTGCAGAATCTTACCTTCCTGAATACTTAATGCAGTACAAGCCATCACTAGAATATTGTGCTACATTCTATAACTCTATAAGAGAAGAGAATTGCTTAAATCACATAAAGTTTATCTGTCCTCCCTTCTATATATTTTAAATACAAGTCCCTTTCCATACCAGGATATGTGGTTTGCAAATACTTTCTGCAAGTCTATAGTTTGTCTTATTATGCTTTTAATAAGATCTTTCACAAGGTAAAATTTTCAATTTTTACAAAATCTAATATATCAGTTATTTATTTTATGAACAGTATTTTTGGTGTCATGTTTGAGAATTTTTTTCATACATTGCTAGATCCAATTTGCTAATATTTTGTATTTAAGTCAATGAAAGATATTGATTTATAGTTTTCTTTCTTTCCTTTTCATATTATTTCTGTCTGACTTGGACATCAGGATAATATTTGATATTGGAAAATGTTAGTTCCTCTTCTGTTTTCTGGGAGAGATTATGTAGAGTTGGCCAATTCTTATTAAAAGATTGATAGATTCTTCCATTGAAACCATCTGGGCCTAATGATTTATTTTTAGTAAGTTTTTGAATTATTAATTTAATTCATTTAACAGTTATAGGGTGTTGAAATCCTTAATTAAAGGTGTGGACTCATCTATTTTTTTTTTTTTTTAGTTCTATCAGGTTTTTTAAAATTTTATTTTATTGCTTAAAGTATTATAAAGAATAGTACATATGTTTCCTTTTTTTCCCCATTAACCTTCCCCCAGCCTCCCATACCCCTCTGTCTCTTGCATCCATTGGTTATGCTTATATGCATGCATACAAGTCCTTCGGTTGATCTCTTACCTCCCCCCCAACCCTCCCCGGCCTTCATGCTGTAGTTTGACAGTCTGTTCGATGCTTCTCTGCCTCTGTATCTATCTTTTTGTTCATCAGGTTATAATGTTCTTTATTATCCATAATTGAGTGAGATTATGAGGTATTTTTCTTTCATGACTGGCTTATGTCACTTAGCATAATGCTCTCCAGTTCCATCTATGCTGTTGCAAATGGTAAGAATTCCTTTTTTACAGCAGCGTAATATATTGTGTAGATGGACCACAGCTTTCTAATCCATTCATTAACAAACGACAAGTGCTGGAGAGGATGTGGAGAAAAAGGAACCCTCCTGCACTGCTGGTAGAAAAGCAGACTGGTGCAGCCACTGTGGGAGACAGTATGGAGTTTCCTCAAAAAATTAAAAATAGAACTACCATTTGACCCAGTAATCCCACTTTTAGGACTATATCCCAAGAAACCAGAAACACCAATCAGAAAGGATATATGCACCTCTATCAGTTTTTTATTTCTTTACATTTATCTTGATGCTCTGTTGCTTGGTGCATACACATGTAGGACCTCTATTTCTCTTTGGTAGATTTGATCCTTTAAGTATTATGTAATACCTTCTTTGTCGCCGGTGAATTCCTTTGCTCAGAAGTCATTTAACCTAATATTAATAGAGATAATCTTGCTTTTTCTTTTACATAGCTAAGATTTGCATTGTATATTTTTGCTATCTTTTCAATATGCCCAGATCATTTTGAAGGAAGTTTCTTGTAGACAGCATATAGTTTAACTATGTTTTCATATAATCTCTGTCTTTTAATTGATATATTTAGAACAATTATAATTAATGCAGTTATTGATATGTTAGGGGATAAGTCTTCCATATTATTTGTTTTCTATTTGTTCCCTCTGTTTCTCATGTTTCTGTCTCTTTCTCCTTTCCTTCCTGTGGATTGCTTGAGCATTTTTTAAGAGTTTCTTTTTAGTGTTTACAGTGTTTTTGAGTAGATATCATTGTATAGTTTAATGGTTGTGCTAGGTATTACAGTATGCATATATATACTTTCATAGTCTACATATGTAACAGTCTACTGGTATTGACATTTTACTACTTTGACTAAAGTGTAGAAAATTGACTTCCATGTGGGGCCTTTACCCTGCTCACTTTTAAAATGTGATCTTCTTAATTAGTTTTTCTACCTACTTTGAGCACACATCAGATGGCATTTTTACTTTTGCTGGAATGATTAACTGTATTTTAAAAACTCATGAAGAAAGAGCTCTTAAAATGTAATAATAAGAAAACAAATACCACAATTAAAAGCTGAAAAAAGATCTGATTAACCTCAACATAGATGGTACATAGATGTCAATTCAGCATATTAAAATATGCTCAATATCTTACATCATTACGGAATTTCAAATGAAAACAACAATGAGATAACACTACATAACTATCCGAATGACCCAAATCTAAAACACTGACAATACTGAATATTGTCAAGAAGGCGAGTAACAGTAATCCTTATTGATTGTTGGTGGAAGTGCAAAATGGTACAGTCACTTTGGAAGATAGTTTGGTAGTTTTTTACAAAACTAAATATACTTTTTTTTAGACTTTTTTCCATAGATGACTAGGTCATCTGTGAACAAATACAGTTTTATTTATTCCTTCTCAAACTGTATTTTAAAATTCCATTTCTTGTCTTACTGAATTAGCTATGATTTCCAGGAGGATGCTGGGAAGCATTGGTAAGGAAAGACATCCTTACTTTGTTCTTGATCTTATTGAGAAAGCTTTGGGTTTCCCATCATTAACTAAGATGTTAGCTGTAGGTTTTTTGTAGACATTCTTTATCAAATTGAGGAAGTCCCCCCAATTGCTAGTTTGCTGAGAATTTTTATTATGAATTGGTGTTGGGTATTGTTAAATGCCTTTTCACATTTATTGATATAATTATGATTTTTCTTTTTCAGTCTATTGAAGTGATGGGTTACATTAATTGACACCTGGATTAAATCCAACTTGGTCATGTTGTATAATTATTTTTATACATTGTTGGATTCAATTTGCTAATATTTTGTCGAAGATTTTTTTCATCTATGTCCATGGGAAGTATTAGTCTGTTTTATTTTTTCATAATGTCTGCTTGGTTTTGGTATTAGGGTAATACTGATCTCATAGAATGAGTTAGGAAATATTCTCTCTACTTCTATTTTATGAAAGAGATTATAGAGAATATGTGTAATGTCTTCCTTAAATATTTGTTAGAATTTAACAATTTAACAACCCATTGGGGTCTGGTGCTGTGAAAGGGTATTAGTTACTGATTCAGTTGCTGTAATAGATGTAGGTCTATTCAGATTGTCTATCTGTTCTTGTATGAGTTTTGGCAAATTAAGTCCTTCAAGGAACTGGTGAATTTAATCTACTCTGACAATCTCTTAATTGGTGCATGTAGATATTAGTGTGAAAAGTGAACACTGATATTATTAAATTACTATTTATCATATTTGTTAGTTTTATGTGTGTTGTCTTTGTTCTTTTTTCCTATTATTGTCTTCTGCTCTTTTTCTGCTTTTTGTGGTTTTCACTGAACATTTTATGTGATTCCATTTTCTGTCCTTTCTTAGCATACCCATTACACCTTTTTTAGTGTTTGCAATACACATATACAACCAATCCAAGTTTATTTTCAAATAATCCTATATCACTTCATGGTAGTGCATGGAACTTATAATAACAGAATAATTCTAATTTCCTTCCTCTTGTTCTCTGTAAAATTTTTGTCATTTATTTTACTTATATTCAAGCATACATACACACACAAGCAAATAAAATCAAATACATTGTTGATATTATTATTTTGAATAATCTGTTTTATGTTAGACCAATTAAAAATAAGAACAATAAAGGTTTTATTTTACTTTCCTTTACTCCTTCCCTGATGCTCTTTCTTTCTTTATGTAGACTTGAGTTTCTGACCTATATTATTTTTCTACTCTGCTATTTCCATTATGTGTATGTTACATTTTTTTTGTAGTTGTCTCACAGTTCTTGAATTGTCTGTCCTGCTTTTTTTCAGACTTGGTTCTCTTTCCTTTTCAGCTTTGGAAGTTTCTACTATCATATCCTTAATCTCAGAGATTCTTTCCTCAGTTATATTCAGTCTACGAACGAGCCTACCAAACATCCTTTATTTCTGTTATGGTGTTTTAGATTTTTAGCATTTCTTTTTTATTCTTCTTTAGATTTCTATCTCCTTTCTTATAGTATACTAGTATATCTATTTTTGCATACTGTTTACTTTTTCTACTAAAACTCTTAGCATGTTAATTACAGCCTTTGTTTGTTTTTTTGATTCCTGGACTTATAATTCCTATACCCATGCTCTGACTCTGTTCTGATGCTTGCTCAACCTCTGCAACTGTGTTTGCTTTTTGGCCTTTCAGTGTGCCTTGTACTTTTTTCCTGAAAAGTGGGCATGATGTATTAGGTGAAAGAATCTGCTGTAAACAGGCTTTGATTAATAGAGCTGTAAATTGTGGAGAAAGGGAAACATTCTCTTGTCCTGTGATTAGTCTCAGCTTTTTGGTGAGCCTGTGCCTCGGGACTGCAAATTTCACAGCTCCTCAATCCTCACTCCCACTTACCTTAGGTGGGATAAGTATGCTAGAGGAGGCTGAAGTCGAGTATTTCCTTTTATCAGGTAGTTTAGGATCTGATTAAATAGTTTTTCCTGAGAGAAGGTTAGGAATAATAGAATGATCTGGTGCATTTCAAATTGGTTGCTTTCCCCCTACCTCCTCAGGAAGCCGGAGGGAATTATTTTCCTGATTATTCATCGTGAGAACCTGGTAGAGTTCCTGGAAGTAAATCTCATAAAAGTGGAAGGGCCTCATATATCTGGGTACCCCTAGAGCTCTTCACTCTCAGTCTTGTCCTCACCAGGCCTCCAGCAATTCATCAATTAAAATTTAGGTTTTCCTACCTTGGCGCTAGTTCCCAGGGGGTTTCCTGCTATGGATTTCTGCATGGATAGGTTGTCATTCTCTGTATCTGCCTGTCTCTCCAGTTTGGGGCCAGCAGTTTGTTTGCCCTATAATCTCACTTTCCTGATGGATCCATGAAGAACTGTTTATTTTCCATTTTTCACTTTCCATTTGTTCTTAGGATAGAATGGCTACTTCTAAGCTCCTTACATTCTGGACTAGATACTGAGAGGGCAGATAGGGCGGGGTCCACCGGGAAAACAAAGGCAGGTGGAGCACAGGCAAGGGAAGATGTGGCAGTGTGAGCAGCCTCACCACAGACACCAACCGAGCAGAAATAATAAAATGTGTCTGGACTCAAAGCAGGCGTCATGGGAAACCAAAGGAGGGCCTGTGGCAACAAGGAGTAAGAACACCAAGACACAGAAAAAGTTCAGCATAGGAACAGAGAAAGAACACACAGAAACAGGCAAAGTTCTGGTCCATTTCTGGGCAAAAACAACTGAGGGAATCTGCTGGGGCTGACCGGCTGGCCCCGAGCGCGACAGATGAATGATTGCTCTAACACAGGTTTCTGTGAAAGAGAGGCGAAGGCACAACTTGGCTGTCACCACCAAGCAGCCCTGTCCGCCTACCTCCTTTGGCTTTTATTGTCATAACAGCTTGAACTAAAATTAACCTCTAGATACAATCAGCAGGGTAGGCATCCTTGAGAAAGCACATGCTTCTACAAGGTCAGGTCTAAAAGACAAAACATAGATATTCTAGCAAAACACCCGGGGGATCAGACTTGTTTGGAAAAGTCAAGGTAGGGGCTGCCGCCTTCAGCAAGGTCCCTTCAGAGGCCTCCGGCCTTTCGGAAAATCCTCCTTACAGACTTTCCAACCCAGTTCCGTGCTTTCCCACAGGAATCAATCAGGTGATGGTGCAGGTAGACATAGAGCAGGCTTGTAGCAAATACATACCCCTGGACCACAAGGCTTTAATGGGCAGCCCATTATTGGGTTCCCCTCCCCTAGTGGGGAGTCTGAATCTGCTTGTAATAAATTTTCCACTGTTCGCTTACATCTTCTGGTCCGTGGAGCTCAGTCTTTGGCATCATGAGACAGGACCCCGGGAAAACATCTCGGCTCACCTCTCCGGTGATCACTACCAGAAGTCACACACTCACTTTTGTTTCTGCAGTGGGTATAGTGGCCTTAGTGAAATGTTTTCCATTTTCAGTAAAACAAACAGTTCACTGAGCAAATAGGCGATAAGGTGAGCTAAGGCAACAAAGGTTTAAAAATCCAGATATAGCCAGTTGGCCTGGAGGTCAAATCCCCCCAGTATTAACTACAACAATCAAGGCTTAACTACAACAAGACTGCACACAAAGACCACTAGGGGGTGCACCAAGAAAGCATAAAAAAAATGTGGAGACAAAGAAACAGGACAAAATTGTCAATGGAAGATATAGAGTACAGAACCACATTTTTAAGGTCTCTCAAGAACTGTCTAGAAGCTGCCGATAAACTTAATGAGATCTACAAGAAATCTAATGAGACCCTCGATGTTATGATAAAGAACTAACTAGAAATTAAGCATACACTGACTGAAATAAAGAATACTATACAGACTCCCAACAGCAGACCAGAGGAGCGCAAGAATCAAGTCAAAGATTTGAAATGCGAAGAAGCAAAAATCACCCAACTGGAGAAGCAAAATGAAAAAAGAATCCGAAAATACGAAGATAGTGTAAGGAGCCTCTGGGACAGCTTCAAGCATACCAACATCAGAATTATAGGGGTGCCAGAAGATGAGAGAGAGCAAGATATTGAAAACCTATTTGAAGAAATAATGACAGAAAACTTCCCCCACCTGGTGAAAGAAATAGACTTACAGGTCCAGGAAGCACAGAGAACCCCAAACAAAAGGAATCCAAAGAGGACCACACCAAGACACATCATAATTAAAATGCCAAGAGCAAAAGACAAAGAGAAAATCCTAAAAGCAGCAAGAGAAAGAAACTCAGTTACCTACAAGGGAATACCCATACGACTGTCAGCGGATTTCTCAACAGAAACTTTGCAGGCCAGAAGGGAATGGAAAGAAATATTCAAAGTGATGAATACCAAGAACCTACAACCAAGATTACTTTATCCAGCAAAGCTATCATTCAGAACTGAAGGTCAGATAAAGAGCTTCACAGATAAGGAAAAGCTAAAGGAGTTCATCACCACCAAACCAGTATTATATGAAATGCTGAAAGGTATCCTTTAAGAAGAGGAAGAGGAAGAAAAAGGTAAAGATACAAATTCTGAACAACAAACATGCATCTATCAACAAGTGAATCTAAGAATCAAGTGAACAAATAATCTGGTGATCATAATAGAATCAGGGACATAGAAAGGGAATGGACGGACTATTCTTGGGGGGGAAAGGGGTGTGGGAGATGCGGGAAGAGACTGGACAAAAATCGTGCACCTATGGATGAGGACAGTGGGTGGGGAGTGAGGGCGGAGGGTGGGGCGGGAACTGGGAGGAGGGGAGCTATGGGGGGAAAAAAGAGGAACAAATGTAATAATCTGAACAATAAAGATTTAATTAAAAAAAATAAAAATCCAGTGGTTTTATGGCCAAATATTAGACAACATTTTGAAAAGGTCAAGCTCTAAAAGGGATATTAAGTAACTAACTATGTTTTATGAACTCTGTAAATCTTGAATACCATTTTAATGATATCTTTGCAAGGGGGTATTAATTAAAGTTGAAAATATAAACAATATTCTCCTAATTAATATATAAAAGTAGCAATTCATCTGCTGGGTATCACAGGCATATATATTTAAAGCAGTGTGCTACATAAAGTCAGTGATAGTCAGTTTAATTAGCATCTGATGAGAGTTAGCAATTTAACTTCAATTTACAGCATAAAGGTTAGGTGAGGGGAGCTCCTGCTATGATAGTGGTGCTATTCTAATACCGAACAGTAAATTGACCACTGAATAAAAACATTGGAGTGGAGGAAAACCTTACACATGTGGGTGAAAAGGGGCCACATGCTAACCTAACTAACTCAGGGACGGTCTGAAATTAAAACCTTTTAATTAAAAAGCAGTTTACTAGTGTAGTGGGTAGTCCTGTCCTCGGCCAGTATCTTCCCTGACAAAGATCAACTTGGATCTTCACTGAGCCTATTGTCTTCTGTATATAAGATAACATACCTGTGGAATGTCCCTTGGAACTTCCCTTCTTCCAGGCCCCTTGGGGCACAACAAATGGCCCCAGGGTGAAGACCACTTGTCTCCTTCATTTTTTAAAAATATATTTTTATTGATTTCAGAGAGGAAGGGAGAGGGAGAGAGATAGAAACATCATATAAGATGAGAGAGAATCATTGATCATCTGCCTCCTCCACTGGGTTTCGAGCCTGCAACCAGGGCATGTGCCCTTGACTGGAACCAAAACCAGGACCCTTCAGTCCACAGGCCGACGCTCTAGCCACTGAGCCAAACCAGGCAGGGCTGTGTCCTTCGTTGTTGTTGTGATCATGTTAATTGTTGACTGTTAACTATCCTGCACCCACCTATGTAAAAGAAGCATGTGTCTATCATTTTACTTTTTATCCAGTTCCAGAGGTTTCCTCCTGCTTTGCTTCCTCCCACCTCCTAATCTATCTCCGATGGATTTCTTGTAACCTCCTTTATGGTAATTTATAAAAATTGGTGACAAACCACCATTCTCAGGAGCATTATCCCAATACGTTCAGATTTTGTCTCCTGGCAACAGTTTGGATCAAATACACTCACAAAAATCCTTTACTGGTTTGAATATTTTTTACGTTAACACACAAGTTTGCTAATTTATAAAGCTATTATATCCCAATTAAAATATACTCTAATTTTTAAGTATATTTGTCAGGCACAGTAATGCTTATGGGAAGTTAAACCTGATATCTATGCCAGACCTCAGTAAAATGAGAAAAAAGCAATCACATTAATAGCAGTTGATCTTACCAATCTGACTTCAAACCAATTCTGATTTTCATAAAATTAGTCTGGTTACCAGATGCTGGGGGAAAATTTTCTGTAATGTTTATGATCTCACACTCAGAAATCAGAATTATATATGTCTTCTTCTACCTCATTAATATATTTAAAAATACCCCATGTATTATCGTACTGGTCTCCAACCTGTCTCAGTAGTTTCTCTACGTGTTCTCTATACTTTTAGATTTCTCTTGTGGTATTTGTTTTTGTAAACTCACCTCACTTTTATAATAAATTCTATGGATTTTTACAGCCTGAGGGTGGGGGGGAATGGATAATGAAACAAAACAGCAAGCCCTAGTACAATAGCTTTGTGACTTTTAAAGTAAAAATGGGTACCTCAATAAGATTGAACAAGTGAACATACCAAATTTCTGATACCGATTTTTTCTGGGGTTATGTCTACACAAACTTTTTTAGGTTGCTCTCCACCCCCTAAGGTATATCCACATATGAATATATTTTCCTAACATATACTTAGACCTTGTATCACTATCAGAGCTTCAGAAATCAATAAAGTCATTATGAGGAAAAAAGGTAGCAATTTTCTAAAGAAAGCGAGAGGCTATTTTAGAAATAAGTAGATGTGAAGAAAAAGGTATGGAATATGAAGCTACGAAGAGATATTCATTTGCTCTACCTGTTTTGGCTGGGTAGATAGAGTGTCAGCCTGTGGACTGAAAGGTCCCAGGTTTGATTCCAGCCAAGGGCACACACATGCCAGGGTTGCAGCCTCTATCCCCAGTAGGGGGCGTGAGGGAGACAGCTGATCAATGACTCTCTCTCATTGTTGATGTTTCTATCTCTCTCTCCCTCTCCCTTCCTCTCTGAAATTCATAAAAATATATATTCTTTTAAAAAGATATTCATTTGTTAAGAGCACAATGACAAAACAATAAAGTTAAACAAAAAACAAACTAAAAAAAACAAAAGCAAACTTACTCTAAAACTATCTAACAGGGTAAGTCTGTTATAGGACAATGAAAAGCTAGGAAAATTTGGGGACAAGTGGGATAGGGAAACTGAGGTAGGAAAAGAAAACAAGGCCAAAGAGTTTTGCAGGCTGCCTGTAGCAGGAGCTTATCTTGAGAACAAAGGGTTAAAAACCTGTCCTCACAAAGGAATGCAGGAGAGGAGGGGCATGAAGCTGTTAAAACTACCAGATAAAAGGAGGGGAAAGAAGAGTAAGAAGGGTATAGTCCTATCTTATCCCACTCACGGATTAAACAGAAAGCCAGCAGTTTTGCTTTTGTCAAGATAAAGTTTTCGTGTGCTTCTCATAAATTGTGGCAAAGCCGTGGCAAAGAAAAGGGGGGAACTTTCGCGTTCACCCAGACCAGGATATCTAGCAGAGGAACGAAAAAGGAACACTTATAGACGGGAGGGTATAGGAGCCAAAACCCCTCCCCCCCCCACCTGCTCTCAGAGTAGCTGAGAGCCAATCTGAGCTTCAGAAGCCAGATGTATCGATTTGCTTGCCTTGCTTCTTTAATAAACGTGCATGCTTTAATTTTTTTTTTGATAACTTCACTTTATTTACATTTTTAAATAAATTCACTTTAAATAAACTCACAACACCTATTTCCCGAAGTCTCTCATTTACATTCCGCCCCCTCCCACTGACTCAGACCTCTCTGGTGTCTGTGAGAGGTGCTTGTCACAGGTCAAATACTAAATTGTTGGTTAAGTAAATTTAATCTTCAGAATTCAAAGCCTCAGATTCTACATTCTGTATTGTTTTTCCTGGAGCTTCCTTGCCCATTATGTTGCCTTGTGCCTTTATGATCTCTGGTCCTCACATATGTTATTGAGAAATTTTCTTTTGCTTTAAGAAACAAAAATGAAGGCCTCTTTTATGAACTGTACCTGTAAATTTTTCTTTTACTTTCCATTGTTTAAGCATATATAGGGTGTCCCCAAAATATATACACACTTCAACAGCTGATAGCTCAATTTTGAAATGAAATGTATTTTAATAAACACTGCCTTTATAATTATTCAAAGTGTGTGTGTACACGTTTGGCACACACGATACATTCTCTAGACCACATTAGAGAGTTCATATATTGTCTCACCGTGATTTCATGGATGTCACGTCTTGCCTCTTACTAGGAAATTTTCCCTTGAGGACAAGGCCAAGTCTACAGCTTTCTTTTAAACTTCAAAGTGTTCAGTCTGCTGATGTGTTAACTCAATAGGTACTCAGTAAATGGTAATTGGTTGAATAAATAAGCAATTAAAGTAATGCAATTTTTTTTTTTTTGCCTTTGTTAAGAATGGTTAATCTATTCCTTCTTTGGACAGGTTTAAATTGCTGAGGGAGTGTGTTGGGACTGTTTGTAAACTTCAGTTGCTTTTTTTGTAGTCTATGGAAGGTGGCTGGTTTCCTAGTAATGATCATACTCACTTTTGAAATATACTTTTTGGGCACAGGATTAGAGAGCCAATCTGGCAATTACTCAGTGATTCTTGAGGTGACCTACATTTTCCACATTAAAAAAATGAATAAAGAGAACAGTGATCATGGAAATCTGCCTTTGTTACTTGGTAGATTTTGCCCAACTCAAACAAATTAAATGTATCAATGTAGTATCAGTTTTTGCCATGGCCTTGATCTTAAATCAGAAGACTACTACCAAGGGTGTATATTGACTAAAACTTCAGTACACACACACACACACACACACACACACACACACACACACACACCTCTATCCATCTTTCTTTTTAAATTTGTTTTTTAAGACTTCACCACAATAGGAAAACATATTTTAGTTGAAAACTAAAGTACTAAAATATCTGATTGTGCTTATTTTGCCCCGGGTAACATATTTATTTTGAATTAATGGGTGCATGAAAGATGTATTTGCCAAGATTTTTGTCTGTTTAATCTGCAGTTTCAAGGCAGTGTCTTAATCCTATTAAAACTAATTTAATGGAGCGGGTAGGCTTTTGTCAGGTGAAGTTCAAGTTGTAACTAGTATTAAAGGAAGAAAATGTAAGAAACCAACAGTAATGTTCAACTTTTGTTGTTTATGCTCTTTATGTTTCATTTATTCTTATCACTTGCGTATTAGGGCAACGGGAAAGGGTGCCTTCTGAGTTCCCAGGGCAGTTCCTGGAGACCGCAGTGAGCTCTTACCTTCCAAAGAACAGTCAGTGGGTAAAAACGCCCCTGTGTTTGGAAGTTTAAATTATGTCTCTATGGGGCACCTAGTAACTTTATTGGAGACAAAGGTCTCACAATATTTCCACTAAAGCAGCACTTTCCAGAGCAAACAATGTCAGTGTAAAAATTTGCTCTGGGCTAAAGTTGGCATCAAGATTCTAGCCTTGAAGCTATTTTGTTGTAGAAATTCCGTTGCACCAGGTTAGCTTAGCGGTTGAAGAGGATGAAAATACGAGTTCACTTGCTTTTTATTTTTTTAGTGCAGTTAAGAAATTATTTTGATGACTTTTGCAAATGTGCAATTTTTTTCTATACAACTAAACAGATGCATGTTTCTAAAAAGAGGAGTTTGACCCAGGCACATAATCCATCATAGAATTTCCATTCTATTTCAGTGCAAGGAGTTTACCAGTAGCTTACATGCAAGAGGGACGTTTTAAAATAGTGACTAGGCTAGACATTCTCCTTCCCTTTCTGTTGAATATGAGTTACCATTCTTCTAGAATCTGACTCCAAGGGGTAAGATCTAACTTTCTCAAAGTATTAATATGGTCACTTTGCATTTGCTAGCAATTCTTTGGGATTTTTACTTGGGGGAAAGGTGGTGTCTTGTAGCATTACAACTTGAGAAGCAGTGGGGAGGGTAATGGTAAAGACATATTCCAGATCTTAAAAAGTGAGAGCAATAACAATTGAATGATCATTTGGCGTTGACCTCCTCAGAGTTCCTGGTCATTAATATGGTGTCATCATATTAGAAAAGGGCCATGACAAGCCAGAAATAGAGAGAGAGTAATACATAGTCTGACAAACGGGACTAGAGGAGATGAAGAGGATTGGAATGAAGTAATTAGTTCTTTGAATTCAAGGTGGTGGTGGATAACATCAATCTAGAGCACCCTTCTTTACTGTAAGTATGGAGCTTTGAGTTTAGAGAAGAAAATCATTAGAATAAAACTACTTTTTAAAATTGTCATTTACCTATAATTTATATTAAGAAGAATAGCTTACTATCTTAATAAATCATGTGTGAGAGAAGTTAAATTTAAAAGAGAGTAATGGCATTCTAAAATGAGGAATAGACAAGCTACCGGCTCTGAAAGATATATTTTTGCAGATGTTATGTAAGAGTCAATTAATTCATGGAACTATTTTTGCCAACCTAATATTAAGTTGGAGCATCTTATGAAAGAGAGGTTTAAAGGATACATTTAATAACTATGGCATTATGGTTGGTTATTTTTGTGTTAGCTTTATCAAAAGGTCAATGAAAAGTTCTGTCATTGATAACACTGTGAACTAACCAAATACATTTAATATACAGTTCCAGTTAAAGGCTACATCTATGTAACGTGGAATGAATGATAGGTCTAACTTTACTAGAGCTAATAATGTTATCTTAGATTTATATTTTATTCTTGTGATATTTAATGAAATCTGTAAACAAAAAAATCTTGTTCAATAATTGTATACTTTGGACTATTAAACATATTTTTATTTAAGCCAAGAAGTTGGCCTGTTCTTTTGACACAACTGCTTGTAGAGTATTGGGTTCTATCATGTGTTTAATGGATATTAACAAATGCAATCCATGTGGTCAAGTTCTATAAATTAGACTTTTAAATAAAGTTTTATGGGTATGTGTAAAGAACAGAACGCTCTCTCCCACAGAACTCATTAGAGGATTTATGGGATTTTTAGTTAAAAACTGATCCCTGGCTTCACTTCTTTTTTAATTTAAAAACTATTTGACATGTTTTTCTAAGCCGTACAAAATCAATGATATCACATGTATTGTTCCTTAAGTAAAATATAATTTCTAATCATAGTCTAAACCTTCTGAGAGATCTCGGTCTTATCCATCTGCCTAATCTAGCTCAGAGGTATTCTCTCTCTCTCTCTCTCTCTCTCTCTCTCTCTCTCTCTCTCTCTCTCTCTCTCTCCTACAAAGGAGTCTTAATCCAGTTTCTCAAACTCAGCTTACTTCTGTGTGTTTTTTTGCACTTTATTATTTTTAATTAATGTTTTTCAATTACACTTTACATTCAATACTCATTTGCATTAGTTTCAGTTGTACAACATAGTGGCTAGACAATCATATACTTTACAAAGTGTTCTGTTTGATATTTCCAGTACCCAACTGGCACCATACATAGTTATTACAATATTACCACTATTATTTTAAAATATATTTTTATTGATTTCAGAGAGGAAGGGAGAGGGAAAGAGAGCTACAAACATCAATGATGAGAGAGAATCATTGATCAGCTGCCTCCTGCACATCTTACACTGGTGATCAAGTTCACAATCTGGGTATGTGCCCTGCCTGGGAATCGAACCGTGCACAACCTCCTGGTTCATAGGTAGATGCTTAACCATTGAGCCATGCTGGCTGAGCTTATTACAATACTATTGACTATATTTCCTATGCTCTACTTTACATCCCCAAAATTATTTTGTAACTCTCAGTCTGTACTTCTCAATGCCTTCACCTTTTGCACCAAATCCCCCAACACTGCTCCCCTCTGGTAACAATCAGTCTTTTCTATGTGTCTGTGAGTATGTCACTGTTTTGTTTGTTTGTTTATTTATTTATATTATTCTTTAGATTCCACATACAAGTGAAATCAATGGCATTTGTCTTTCTCTGACTGACTTATTTTGCTTAGCATAATACCCTCTAGATTAGTGGTTCTCAACCTTCCTAATGCTGTGACCCTTTAATACAGTTCCTCATATTGTGGTGACCCCCAACCATAAAATTATTTTTGTTGCTACTTCATAACTGTAATTTTACTACTGTTAGGAATCGTAATGTAAATATCTGATATGCAGGATGTATTTTCATTGTTAAAAATTGAACATAATTAAAGCATAGTGATTAATCACAAAAACAATATGTAATTATATATGTGTTTTCCGATGGTCTTAGGTGACCCCTGTGAAAGGGTCATTTGAGCCCGAAAGGGGTGGCGACCCACAGGTTGAGAACCACAGCTCTAGATCTATCATGCTGTCACAAATGGGAAGATTTCTTTATTTTCTATGGCCAAACAATATTCCATTGTATGCATGTACCACTACTTTTTTTAGGGAGTTATCTATTGATGGGCACTTGGTTGCTTCTATAGCTTGGCTATTGTAAATAATTCTGCAATGATTATAGGGGTGTATATATTCATTTGAATTAGTGTTTTGGGTTTCTTCAGATATATACCCAGAAGTGGAATTGCTCAGTTGTAAGGCAGTTCTGTTTTTAATTTTTTGAGGAAACTTCATACTCTTTTCCACGGTGGCTGCAGCAATCTGCATTCCCACCAACAGTGCATGAGTGTTCCTTTTTTTCCACATCCTCACCAACACTTGTCGTTTGTTGACTTATTAATGATAGCATTCTAACAGGAGTGAGGTGATATCTCATTGTGTTTCAAGTTTCATTTCTCTAATGATTAGTCATGTTGAGCATCTTTTCATGTCTACTGGCCATTTGTATGTCCTTTTGATACTGTTATAATAACCTGGTTATTATTTAACAGGAAAGGAGCACAGGGGAGACTGGTTATCATAGGCATGTCATTTCTACAGCTTTGACAGGAAACTACAGTTAATATTCTCTAAGTCTGTTTCCCTCAAATCAGCAAATCACTGGAGCAAAGGACTGGACAATAGACACAGGCCCAGTAAGGTTTGGGGTTTGGGTGACCTGGGAAGATGCTTACCTGTCAGTCACATCTGGGAGCGAGTCAGTGGCCAGAATAGGTGGGGCCACCGCAAGGGTGTGAAGTCTGAGATACTTAATTCCTGAACAAAGAATCTCTTTCTCTTTCTCTCTCTCTCTCTCTCTCTCTCTCTCTCTCTCTCTCTCTCTCTCTCTCTCTCTCTCTCTCTCTCTCTCTCTCTCTCTCGCTGTTTCCTTGTGCTCCTGTATCTCTTGTTGCAGAGGGCACACTCCCCTGCATTCACCAAAATGACTCACCACCCTGTGGGACCCAGACAATGGACTTTAATTAGCCTAATACTACACCAGACTAAATTCTCTCATGGGACAGAAACTCTGGACACTGGCTTTGCGTTTTATCTCTACTAAAGCCCCAGCTACATATTTTCAGGACTGGGTTAAGGGACATGAGACTTTGCAATCTGAGAAATATAATTCCATGCCAATGAAAAACATTCATTCTCTCATGTGACTCTTAGAAAATTCATTTTCTCAAAATATAATAAGAAACCCACTCCCACTAACAACAGAGAAATCCCACCAACCCAATCCTCTGGGAACACTTTTTTGAAGACGTGTCTATTCAGGTCCTTATTTTTTAAATGGAATTGTTTGGGGTTTTTTGGTGTTGAGTTGTAAAAGATTTTTATAAATTTTGGACATGAACCCCTTGTCAGATGTATCAATGATGAATATATTCTTGAATTCAGTGGATTGTCTTTTCATTTTGTTGATGGTTTCCTTTGCTGTGCAAAAGCTTTTCAGTTTTACATAGTCCCATTTTATTATTTTTTCTTTTGTTTCCCTTGCTTAAGGCAATATATCAATAATATTGTTATGACAAATGTCTGAGATTTCACTGCCGCTGTTTTCTTCTAGGATTTTCATGGTTTCAATTCTAACATTTAAGTCTTTAATTCATTTTGAGTTTATTCTTGTGTATGGTGTGGGAAGGTGGTGTAGTTTCTGTTTTCTTGCATGTGTATGTCCAATTTTCCCAACACCATTTATTGAATAGACTATCTTTACCCCATTGCATGTTCTTGCCTCCTTTGTCAAAATTAATTGATCATATAGGCATGGGTTCATTTTGGGCTCTCTTTTAAATTCCATGGATTTTTTATATCTGTTATTATGCCAGTACCATACCGTTTTGATTATGGTGTATTTTATAGAACTAGAACAAATAACTCAAAAATTTTATGGAAGCACAAAAAGACCCCAAGTAGCCACAGGAATCTTGAGAAAGAACAAAGTTGGAGGGATTACAGCTGATGCTACCAGGCCATACTAATCAGCTTGCTTTCTTCTGATGAGGAGCTTTTGCATCTGCTCTTTGTATGCCTGGTTCCTTTCCATTCTCCAAGTTAATGGTTCTGTTTATCAATTGGCGTTTTCTTTCTTCAGTTAGCATTTAATTTGTTGATCTTTTGACAACTCTGTTAAGCTAGATTTCTGTGAGGGCAGAAACTCTGATTAATCCACCCTTTATTCACAGAAGTTAGCAAATGCTTGATAGGTAGTAGCTGTTTAATAATTACTAATTGATGAAAATACAACAGCAATAACAAAATAAATTATGTACTTACTTTGTGCATAGCTCTGAAATAGATGCCTTTAAACAATTGCCAGATTCTTACTGAAACTGATATATAAAAAAGCAATGAAGGACGTGCAGGCGGCAGCTGATCAATGATTCTCTCTTATCATTGATGTTTCTATCTCTCTCTCCCCCTCCCTTCCTCTATGAAATTAATAAAAAATATATTTTAAAAAAGATACCGGCCCTAACTGATTTGGCTCAGTGGATAGAGCGTCGGCCTGTGGACTAAAGGGTTCCAGGTATTATTCTGGTCAAGGACATGTACCTTGGTTGCAGGCACATCCCCAGTAGGGGATGTGCAGGAGGCCGCTGATTGATGTTTCTCTCTCATCGATGTTTCTAGCTCTCTATCCCTCACCCTTCCTCTCTGTAAAAAAAATCAATAAAATATATTTTTTTAAAAAAGAAGTAAAATTATTTAAAAAAAAAAAGATACTGGAATGCCAAGCAAAAATTTCAAGAATAGGTTAATTGGTATAATGCAAGGTAGCTGGGTACAACCGGGGAAAGTGTCAGAGTAGGGAGAATCCTTACTAAGAAAGATGGTTTGTGCAATTAGCTCTCTGAACTTTAACCCTTCCAGAATAATTAATGAGTGACAGAGGGAATCAAGACAGACACAAAGTAACGTGGTAGGTGCTAGCAATGCATCAGAGAATGCTTTTAATTGGCCCTGTGGTTTTCATTCTTTACCCTATTTCTTTCAATTCATTAATTCAAAATAATGGGGTCAGGTTCATTATCAACAGGTTTTTAGCTGTAAGAGTACAACATGACAACAAAGCTTGGGTTATTGCAGTGTTGACGGCTAAGTAAGAACTTGTAGTTGGTAACCGCTCTTTGAAGAGGGAAAATAGACTCCTTCCAAATGAATCAACAGCTTTTACACACATATTCAGATTCTTAAAAGCTTTGTTTTCTCCAACTCTACAATGCTGGAATATGGTTGGTGTGGGCAGGTATGTATACCAGTATTTACATTTGAATGATGTTGGAGGCTGCGCTGAAAGGTTTGTACTTCCTAGTACAAATGAAACTGAATTATTGAGACTGAATTATTGGCATATGACATGTAAAGAAACCTAGGGTTTTGTCACTCTAAGCATGGAATTGTCAATTGTTTATTATATTTTTAAATTATATAGTTTGAAGAAAAATTTTATTCCCTTTGATTATTTACTTTACTAAGGAAATAATCAAAGGGAATATTGGAGAAAAAAGTGGAAAGTTACCTGGAAAATTTCTGACAATTTTTCTAAATTTTTTTTAATTTAGTAAGCTAAATTTGTTTTATGTATGGATATGTTTTAATAGCAACTTATGTTGTGCATAAAACATATAAATAATTTCAAAATTTATGCTTTACTATTTGATTTCTGTGGTGATTATGTAAGATAGGGCAAAGTTTCATTTTTGTACATAGGTACCTAAAAATATTTTTTGGCTAGTTAAAGTCTTTTGAAGTTAGCATTGTAGTTATTAATTTACATTACATAGTAGTATAGCTGATTTCAATTTTAGACATTGATAGGTATAATGCAATTGCAAATATCAGTCTAAACTAATGAATCTGTCTAGCATTTAAAATGTCAATTATTTTCATAGCACTTATTATTTATCTAAGTCAAAACTTATCCATGTATTTTAAATTAGAATTTTATTAAAAGCTTCTATATTTTTAGTTATTTATTATATTTTGTTTTGCGTAAGCATACTGTATATTTGTAAATAGCTTTATATTTGTTTTAATGAAATTTCTCTCAAACAAGAGACAAATTGAAATTAAATTCCAAGTATGAAATTGATTGAGTTAGACATTTAGTTTTGTGATTCTGAGTAATTAGATATCTATTAAAATATAGTGAAAATGATTGAAGGAGATGAAACTGACTTGAAATATATATATATATATATATATATATATATATATACACACACACATATAAATATATATATGTCATTTTATACTAGTCTAGTATGTATTTGCTTAGAACATAATTTGAAACAAAACTTTTGATGTCATTACTAATTCATATGAGTGTATTGTTGGAAAATCATTATGAGTCACTATAATAAATTTATAAATCTATAAATTTAGCTTTTACATTTCCTGGTAAGCAGTGTTTACTTTAGGATATTTTCTTTTGTTTTATATCATAACAGTGCCTTAAATTTTAAATGAAGTAGAAACTTATTATTATTATTTCAATTCTTTATTGTTTAAAGTATTACAGATAGTATTACATATGTCTTCTTTTTCCCCTATTGCCCTCTCCCTAGCCATTCCCACCCTCAGCACATGCCCTCACCTCCCTAGTGTCTGTGTCCATTGGTTATGCTTGCATGCATACAAGTCTTTTGGTTGATCTCTTACCTCCTCCTCCCTCCCCTGCCTTCCCCCTGAAATTTGACGGTCTCTTTGATGTTTCTCTGTCTCTGGCTCTATTTTTGTTAATCAGTTTATGTTGTTCATTATATTCCACAAATCAGTGAGATCATGTGATATTTATCTTTCTCCCACTGGTTTATTTCCCTTAGCATAATGCTCTCCAGTTCCATCAGTGCTGTTGCAAATGGTAAGAGTTCTTGCCTTTTTTACAGCAGCCTAGTATTCCATTGGGTAGATGTACCATATTTTAATCCACTCATCTGCTGTTGGGCACTTAGGCTGTTTCCAAATCTTAGCTATTATAAATTGTCTCCTATGAACATAAGGTTGCATATGTCCTTTCAGATTGGTGTTTTTGATTTCTTAGGATATATTCCTAGAAGTGGGATCACTGGGTCAAATGGGAGTTCCGTTTTTAATTTTTTTAGGAAACTCCATACTATTTTCCACAGTGGCTGTACCAGTCCGCATTCCCACCAGCAGTATATGAAGGTTTTTTTTTTCCTCCACATCTTCACCAGCACTTGTCGTTTGTTGACTTGTTGATAACAGGCATTCTGACAGGTGTCAGATGGTATCTCATTGTCATTTTGATTTGCAACCTATTATTATTTTTAATCCATAACACAAAGTACCTTTTCATTTGGGTTAATGAATAATTTATTAATACACAATATTGGCTAAATATTCCCTGTTTGAGTTAGAATATTTAGACTTATAATTTTAGAGTTTTAAGAGTTATTAGAGAACATCTTTTGACTTTAGTTTATCAAGTTAACCTAACAAACGGTCCTCTTAGCTCTAATATGCAATGCTAAATCTGGGTGAAGTAGTCAATTTAGGAGTGAGGCTTTGGGAAAAGTCTTTAATCACCTGAAGTAAATGTGTATGTATACACATTAATTGCTCCCGTATACATTACATGCTTAGCTAAGTATTAACTAAGCATTTCCTAACATAAAAACGATTGCAATAGATGGATTGGAAAAATCAAATTGAGCCAGGCTGGGATGGCTCAGTGGTTGAGTGTAGACCCATGAACCAAGAGGTCACCAGTTCAATTTTAGGTCAAGGCACATTCCTGGGTTGCGGGCTGAATCCCCAGTAGGAGGCATGCAGAAGGCACATGGTCAATGTTTCTCTCTCATTAGTGTTTCTATCTTATCTCTCTATCCCTCTCCCCAACCCCCCCCCAAAAAAACCCCACACCAATATAACAATAAAAACATTAAAAATGAAAATCAAAGATGACTGAAAGTATCATTAGTAAGTTATTGGTGAGTAAACAAATAAAAAAAATATAATAATGTCTAACGTTATAATAAAGATATGAAAAAAATTCTTCCCAAGCAGAGGCACTATGCCTGAGAGGTCTCCTCGAGGACTTCAAAGAAAAGGTGGCATGTAAACTACAGGCCTGAGAGGGAGGTAATCAGGCAGGAAAAGCAAAAATGGAGGAACGTATTAGACTAAGTTACAAGGGCATAAAGAATACACTGTGTTAAAAAAAAAAAGCAGCAAGCTAAGTTGAGTACTGAGTACTCATTGGGAAGTTGCAGGGATATTAGTCTAATTTACTGTGTGGATTGAAAAGTACCTTTTCTTTCTATGCTAAAGATTTTGGACTTAATTCTGGGAATTATTGGGGAACTTTGTAACATCTTTAAGAGCATGTGCTTTAGGAAGACAAGAGTGTAGGCAGTGAGAGGTGATCTGAAGGGAGTGGAAGTTGGTGGCTTGCAGCAAGAACTTCCGGGAAGCTGTTGTGATTATTTGGACAATGTACTATGACCTACTCAACAAGATAGGGGCAGTGGACATGGAGAAGAGTAGAACTGATTTAGAGAGGACGCCTGAGATAGATTCCCGGGATTTCATACTGCCCGGTAAAGAAGTTGATGTGGTTGAGGGAAAGCCCCAAGATTTACATTTGTGTGTGTGTGTGTGTGTGTGTGTGTGTGTGTGTGTGTGTGTGTTGGGACATTGAGGGTGTAATATTTCTTTGTGGAACGATAAGGATATGCACATTTTATAAAACGCCTCATTGAGATATAATTCTTATACCATTCAGTTCACTCACTTAACATGTACAATTCAGTGTTTTTTAGCATATTCAGAGTGTGCAAACAACATCACAATTTAAGTTTAGAATATTTTCATCACCCCCCAAAACCACCATACCATTAGCAGTCACTCCTTATTATCCCCATTTTTCTCAACTTTAGGCAACCATTACTCTGGTTTCTATTTTTTTTCCTACTCCAGCCATTCCATATCCATGGAATCGGCAGTCTTTTGTGACTGGCTTCTTCGACTTAGCCTAATGTTTTTGAGGTTCATCCAAGTTGTAGCATGTGTCAGAACTTCATTCTTTTATATTGGCTAGTGATGTTTCACTCCATAGGGATACTGTATTTTATTCATCTGTTAATAGATTGATGGGCATTTGTGTTGCTTCTACGTTTGTCTATTGTGAATAATGCTGCTATAATGTACATGCATGAGTTTTGAGTAGATGTATGTTTTCATTTCACTTGGAATATTATATATCCCACGTTCAAAAGCTGTTAAATTGCGTTGTTTATCCATATCTTCAGAAAAAAATCACTTCTGTCTTGGTAAACAACCTGTTTCCCTATTTATAATGGTCTGGCCCTCTAGCAACTTCAGTGTGAAATTATAGCTAATTTGCCTACAAATGTCAGGTGGTCATAATAATCTGGCCACTCAGTGTATATACAGGAGATAAAAATTACAGAGTCATATAGTCATGTTACATTTAATATTTTAAGGAACTGCTA
This sequence comes from Myotis myotis, assembly GCF_014108235.1. Taxonomy (NCBI): domain Eukaryota; kingdom Metazoa; phylum Chordata; class Mammalia; order Chiroptera; family Vespertilionidae; genus Myotis; species Myotis myotis. The sequence goes on from NW_023416315.1 coordinate 73,845,624, forward strand.
AATTGTTTTCTAAGTGGCTGCATAATTTTACATTTCCACCAGAAATATATGAAGATATCAGTTTCTTTGCACCCTCACCAATGTCTGTCATTGTTTCTTTTTTTGTTATAGCTATCCTAATGTATATGTGAAGTCGTTATGGTTTGGTTTTACATTTCTCTAATAAATAATGATGTTTTGCAACTTTTCACGTGATAATTGGCTATTTGTATATCTTATTTGGGGAAATATCTATTCAGATTATTTGCCCATTTTAAAATAGTGTTCCCTATTTTTTAATTGATTTTATAGAGAGGAAGGGAGGGAGTGAAGGAAGGGGAGGAGAGAGAGAGAGAGAGAGAGAGAGAGAGAGAGAGAGAGAGAGAGAGTTTTGTTGTTGCACCTATTCATGCATTTATCAGTTGATTCTTGTATGTGCCTCACCGGGCTCAAGCCTGTAACCTTGGTATATCTGGAGAAGGCTCTAACTGAGCTACCTGGCTGGGCTCCCTATTTTTATTATTAAGTTGAAAAATTGTTTATATATTTTGCATAAAAGCCCTTTTTTGAGTATATGATTTGCAGATATTTTCTCCTATTAGTGGACTGTATTTTCAGTTTTTTGATGGTGTGTTTTGAAGAATATTTTTGATTTTGTCTTTGTCACTAGTGCTTTCAATGTTCTATCTAAAAGCATTGCCTAACCAAGGCCACAGAGATTTCTTCCTATGTTTTCTTCCAAGAATTTTATAGTTTTCACTCTATGTTGTGGACTATGAGCCATTTTAAGTCAATTTTTGTGTTTGGAATGAGGAAGGGGTTCAGCTTCATTTGTATGTGGAGATCCAGTTGTCACAATACCATTTGTTAAAAAGATTATTCTTTCCCATTTTATTGTCTGAGTAACCTTGTTGAAATTCAATAGACTGTAAATGTAGGAGTTTATTTCTAGTTTTCACTTCTGTTTCTGTGAAGTATTCTTCTATTCCTAGTTTGTTGATTTTTTAAAATTATTATTTATTATAAAAACTAGAGGCCTGGTGCTCGAATTTGGACATAGGTGGGGTCCCTTGGCCTAGCCAGCGATTGGGGCCTGCTGGCCGGGAGGAGGGACTGCAGAAGGTTGGTTGTGGGAATACACTGACCACCAGGGGGCAGCTCCTGCATTAAGCATCTGCTACCTGGTGGTCAGTGCATGTCATAGTGACCAGTTGACCAGTCATTTGGTACACTTCTCATAAGGGTTGCTTAGGCATTTATATATATAGACTAGAGGCCTGATGCATGAAATTCGTGGATGAGTAGGGTCCCTAGGCCTGGCCTGCGATCAGGGCTGATCTTCGGGGTGACTGGTGGGGCAGTTGGGGGGCCCGCCTTGGTTGGCCTGGGGCCTGCAGGCTGGGGGAAACTCCTGCATTGAGCATCTGCCCCTGGTGGTCAGCGCATGTCATAGCAATCAGTTGTTCCACTGGTCGTTCTGCTCTTTGGTCAATTTGCATATTAGGCTTTTATCATATAAGACTAGAGGCCCGGTGCACAAAAATTTGTGCACTAGGGGGGAAGGGGGGTCCCTCAGCCTGTCCTGTGCCCTCTCGCAGTCTGGGACCCCTTGGGGGATAACGACCTGGTGGCTTAGGCCTACTCCCAGGTGGCAGAGGACAGGCCCAATCCCTAGGTGCAGCCCCTGGTCGGGCTCAGAGCAGGGCTGATTGGGGAGTTGGGGTGCTACCCCCTGTCATGCACAGAGCAGGGCGATCAGGAGGTTGCGATGCCACCCTCAGTCACGCTCAGGGTATGGCCGATGGGGGGTTGGGGCACCGCCCCCTGTCACACTCAAGGCAGGGTCGATGGGGAGGTTGCGGCTCCACCCCCTGTCATGCACAGAGCAGGGCCCATCAGGGGGTTGGGGCTCCGTACTCTGTCACACACAGAGCAGGGCCCATCAAGGGGTTGGGGAGCTCCCCCCTGTCAGGCACAGAGCAGGGCCCATCAGGGGGTTGAGGAGCTCCCCCCTGTCACTCACAGAATAGGGCCGATAGGGTAGTTGGGGCACCGCCCCCTGTCACACAGAGCAGGGCGGATCAGGGGGTTGGGGCGCCGCCCTCTATCACCCACAGAGCAGGGCCGATCAGGGGGTTGGGGCACCGCCACTGTCACACTCAGGGCAGGGCCAATGGGGAGGTTATGGCTCTACCCTATCACACACAGAGCAGGGCCCATGGGGTGGGGGTGGAGGCACCACCCTCTTTCACCCACAGAGCAGGGCTGATCAGGGAGTTGGGGAGCTCCCCCCTATCAGGCACAGAGCAGGGCTGATCAGGGGGTCGGGGTGCCTTCTCCTGTCAGGAACAGAGCAGGGAGGATAGGGAGGTTGTGGCCCCGCCCCCTGTCACACACAGAGCCGCAGGGCAATCAGGGGGTTTGGGCGCTGCCCCCTGTCACACTGATCCCGGTGCTGGGAGGCATATTACCCTTTTACTATATAGGATAGAAGCCTGGTGCACGGGTGGGGCTGGCTGGTTTTCCCTGAAGGGTGTCCTGAATCAGGGTGGGGGTCCCCACTGGGGTGCCTGGCCAGTCTGGGTGAGGGGCTGAGGGCTGTTTTCAGGCTGGGACTAAAGCTCCCAACTGCTCCTTTTTTTCTTTTCTTTTTTTTTTATTCTGGGCCACCTTTAGCTTTGAGGCTCCAGCTCTTAGGCCTCCACTCCTGAAAGCAGGTATCTGGTTTGTTTCGGTTCTATAATCGAAACTCTGTATCAACTCCAGCTCTGAGATCCCTGGCTCGCTGAAAGCAGGTTTCTGGGGTTTTGTTTAGCTTCCAAATGTTACTATGTTTCTTAAACTGCAAGCTCAGAGGCCGGCAAGGCAGGTGGGGAACGTTGCAGTCCTCCGTCACTGAAGCAAGCAAGCCTCATGTTCAGTTTAAGCTGCCTGGCTGCCGGCTGCCATCTTGGCTGGCAGTTAATTTGCATATCGCCCTGATTAGCCAACGGGAAGGGTAGCGGTCATACACCAATTACCATGTTTCTCTTTTATTAGATAGGATGCTTTGGATTTATTCAGTTGCATTTTCTGCATCTATTGCGGTGATCATGTGGTTTTGATGAATTTAAAATTTTAAATATTTAGCAATCCATAAATATAAGTATAGTCTGTTAAAATCTCAGTTCAAGATAAATATTTCCATATTGCTACATACCTGAGTTGCCTTTTAAATGCTTAAGACCTTGATTCATATTCAAGTTTTTTTTTTTTTAAATTTTAGTCTGCCTGCAGTGATGAGTCATATCATCTTGTATTAATTTCATTTGATATACAGAATATCATTATGTCATAGTTGTTGGGATAAAGTTAAATTTCAGAGAATCTCTAAACTTTAAAAGTACCATTTGAGGCTTTATTTGTGTTGGGAAGATTTTTATTTTCATTAAGATGAGTTATTTTAGCAACACCTAAATATAGTAAAAATTGTTAACCTGTTACCCTGGCTGGGTAGCTCAGTTGGTTAGAGTATCGTCCTGATATGCCAAGGTTGTGGGTTTCCCTCTCTCTCTTCTCTCTAAAATCATTTTTTAAAATGTTTAAAAATGTTAAGTTATTGATCAGCAAAATATTTCAATTTAAAAATTCCTTTTCTTACACAATTACCATATACAATAACTTCAAATGTGTATGTGCATGTATTTTATCAATTGAATCTTTGCCTGTTTTTTCTTTAATCATTCTGCACTGAGACTATAGGCCATGTTCATATTTATAGCTTAGAGGAATATTTTAAGTCAATTTCATTGTGCATGATTTCAGAGAGGACATGTGTGTCTATGTGTTGCTTTGGGGTTTGTACTATTTTTGTTGTATCATGCCCTTCTTAGAGTATTGTTTTTTCAAATTCATTTTTGAAAAAAAATATTTTTTTCATTCTTTTCTGAAAAAGACTAGCATGAATAGTTAGTTACATTGTTAAATTTGAATTTAACCATGTGATACAGATATCTCGCATTCCATAATTTGGCCATAGGAGAATGTTGTTACTTTAAAACTAAATTTTGTCATTGAAACTTAAATTTAGATCTAATGGCACTGGTGTTTATTGTGATTATTAAAATATGGTGTTCAGACCCACTACCAAAAGGAAGTGTACATTGAATGTGTTTCCTTTTGTTTCCATTGTTTTTAGATTTATGCTTTCTTTAGATATACCTCATAACCCAGTGATACTAATTTCTGAAGGTATTTGTAAGTACTGTACCAAAATACTAAAATGACTGACACTATAATTTTGTGTTTGGTGATCTTAGAAAACTTATTAGTTCAATATTTGTTCATAAATATTAGATTTATACAAAACCTTATTTTTTTCATATAAATATATATTAGGGCATTTTTATATAAATAAATAAAAGTGATCCGTTTGTTTGTTTTACAGATTAATTTGATCTCTTGCTTTATCTGGTATAAAAGAAGTAATAAGTATTCTTGATATTTAAATACAAATAAGCATATTGAATTGAGTAGGCTTTAATGAAGCATTAACAAGGTTGATTTTTTTTGATATTTTGAAAATGGTTGTACATTCTATTTTTAAGAAATATTTATTTTTATTGATTTCAGAGAGGAAGAGAGAGGGAGAGAGATAGAAGCATCAATGATGAGAGATAATCATTGATCATCTGTCTCCTACATGCCCCCTACTGGGGCTCAAGCCTGCAACTCCCACATGTGCCCTGATCGGGGATTGAACCGTGACCTCCTGGTTCATAGGTCCATGCTTAACCACTGAGCCATGCCATGGGTGGATATATATTCTAGACCAGTAATCTGAGTTAAATTTTTAAAAAAATATATATTAATTGATTAGTGGAAAGATTAATTGTGGTTGGAAAAGATCATTTGGGAAGCTTTTATAATTCTTTAGACAAGAAATCATGAACCCATCAACTAAGTCAGGGGCAATGAGTAGGAAAAAGTGAGATTTTTAAACTACTGATTAATATATTACTGGTATAAGATTAACCATTAATTATGACTTCTTTGGAAGCAGAAGCAATGCTCACTAAAACCTACATGAATAAATCATGTCAATCTAAAATTATCGTTAGAAATCATGATAGCCGACTATTACATTATTGATTAACAATGTTCTATCAACCTGGAGGAAAGGCTTTAGCTGCATTTCAGATAATACATTATTTGATCTTTTCCTTGTCCACATTTTTGTCAGCAAAGTGAAGAGGAGAAATGTATCAAATAAGTACATAAGATTACTCAAGCCCTCCATTTCTTATTGAGTCAATTCTGTTGAGACATGTTTAGAATTCATAAATTTTGTTTTCCAAATCAATATAGGTATTGATAATATTCTATTATCTTTTAAATCTCTTCTTTATGCTTGATTATGTCCCTATTTTAATTCATTATATTTTTTATGTCTTCTCTATTTTTTGGTCAATTTTGCCAGAGATTTATCTGTTTTGTTAGACGTTTCCCCATAAGAACTAACTTTAGCTTTGTTGATCTTCTGTAGAATACTTCTTTCTATTTTTATTGAATTTAAAAAACAGCCACTCTTTCTATGAATGAGAACTCAGAATGTTAGCCAAGAGTCAAGTACAGAGAAATGTAATGTTTATAAACCCCAAATTAACAAATCTTAACAAATTACATTTATATATTTTTCCTATTTTTGAAAAGTCGTGTTCTTATTTCTAGTACTTCTTAGTGTTTAGTTTGTATTGATTTTTATTATTTTGCTTTATTCAAGTTCAGTATATTCTATTCTTGTAATCATCCTTGGAAAATATACATGTTATTATAAAAATTAGAAAGTGGATTTTTGTTAAGTAGCCTGCTTGTAAATTAAAGAACTAGGTATATTTAATAGATTTTCTCCAGTTGCTCTATGAATATTAGGTATATATTTTTTTCTTTTTTCTTTTAGGTTTATTATTTATTATTAAGACTTGTGAAGGCAAAGCATTCTTTTCTGGTAGGGTCAAAATAATCATTAAACATTTTAAGGATAATTTATACACTGGTATAAATTAAATTTATTTATTAAATAAATTAAATGTTAAATTTATTTCAGGAATCTCCAGTCAAAATATTCAAAGACTTATAGGTATAATATATTACAGATATTATTTGGGATATTAGAACTTTTTAGTGTCAGAGACTCAGCTTAATTATTTCTTAGACATAGATGTGTATTTTCCTTTTTTTGCCCTCACATTTACATATACACCCTCACTGTACACTCAAACTTTACTGTCTTACCCTTTTAAGTTTTTAGAATCAGATTATTCAATGCTTGTTTTTAGGTTGCATTTAATGTAGTAACTTAAAGTTGAATGCTTATAGTTGTGGATATCTAAAGTTCCTGACAACCATTTTTCCCCCCCATATATCTCTTGTTGTTTTTATTTTTTATTTCACCTTCTTTTCTATAATTAAGAGCCAAGAATGGACATCTCACTGGAGCCATTGTATTTTCACTGAAATCACAGGCATTTCAAACATTCTCAAAGTAACACTGGATAATTATTGATTGATTTCTGCCTTACACTTGGGAATATCTATGAAAATTAGGTCTTGCATAATTATCTAAAATGAGCAAAACAAATTTTGTGGAAAATCAGGGATTAATATAAGCTATGAAAGATAAAGAGCTTTCTCAGGCCCTGTCTGTGTTTTATGGTGTTGCCTGTCTGGGCAAGAGTGGTTGTCTCAAGGATCCTTCAAACTCTTGCCTTTGTGAGACTTAATATGTGATAGTTAGATTCTAAGAGATGTTAGCAGACAAATAAGGTGTTGAATATTCATTGAAAATATTTTGTATTTTACATAAAGGTGGTCTAAAAGCTCATGATATCATTTTATTTTTTTCCTTAAATTCAAATAATTCTTAGGTGAGAGAATTACTGAAGTCCTACTCTTTCAACTGAAATTACCACTTGGCCAAAATGAATTACGGTCTTTACATAAATTGTACTTTGACTTCAATAGGACATGTACTCCTGTGTAAACTGTGCTTGGAGAATAATGTAGCACATTGTAAGCTGCATTATCTTTCTAAGTCTACCAGGGCACCATTCAGCTTCCTGAAGAGGCCATTTATACAGGAGGCATCCATGTTATGTATTTAGGTCCAGATATATAATTTTACAAAGTTTAAGTGTACTTTTTATTTTTATTTATTTATTTATTTTTTCCTCTGAACAAAGCCAGAGTCGACATCACATGCAACTTTATTGGACTTTTCAAAGAGATGAATGTGTACTTTGTTCCTGAATTAAAAACCTACTTATTCCTTTTTTCTCTTGTTCTTTTTTTTTTCTTTTTTTGGAAGCTCTAAAGAAGTCAATTAATGGCCTTCTCTTGTTCTTATCAGATGCGCTGAGACAGTATAACAAATATGGACGTAAGAATATATTAAGGTGAGCCCCTCAAACATAGGTACCTGATATTTAGTGCTCAGGGGCACAGAACATGACCAATTTTAATTTAATTCTTGGAGATGGGTTGTCCACAGACTGAGAGACCTACTTAGGACTCTGCTCTCACACCCACCCCATGTCTCTTCGGGAGACAACATACTTTGGATTCTCACTTGTCTCAGATTCTCACTGTATCTCCCAAGAGAACTGGTAATTTGCACATGTCCCATTGCTAGACACTGAGCAATTTCTGATTATGGACTGGGTCTTTGCATTCTCCTGCTTTGGTGCTGAACACATAGTGGGGATTGATTAATAAATATTTGTTGAGTGAATAAACCTTTTGTATCTAGAAGATGGTGATGAAATTAAGAATTAAGTCTTTGCTCTTGAAAAGTTACCAGTCTATACATCTTCAATGAAACAGGAATCTTACTTAAGGCAAAACAACTTCCTACTGTTAAAACACTCGGAGCCAAAGTTCCAAGTATCTGACAGTTACGCAGTTTTGCACACACTCAGTTTAACCAACCTCTCCTCCAGCGCTCACACCTTCAGGTGATGTCTGTGACATGGTTCTCTCTGCATTCTCAGTGTACCTTTTCGTGTATTTGATGGGGTAGCTGATGTTTTCTCTTGGAAGTCACCCTACTGTATGCACTCTTCACCCACTGTCTCCCCATTAGGTATCTATCCTAAGGCCTCTCCCATCCCAGATCAAAGATTTAAAGCTTCTAAGCAGGGAACAAAAAAAAAGTTTGCCGCCTTGGCCGGTTTGGCTCAGTAGATAGGGCGTTGGCCTGAGAGCTGAAGGGTCCCGGGTTCGATTCCCGTCAGGGGCACGTGCCCGAGATGCGGGGAGTGTACTTTTTAAACACATGAAACAATTATAATTTGGCTTAATTGCTTTATTTAAACTTAGTTTAATACTCCCCTCATTAAATTTAAAGCTCTTAAGCATTTTAAATGCTTCCCAGGCTCATTACAACTCAGAGAAAGAAATTTTTTATGCTTGAAAGGTAATTTGATATTTTAAAATTAGAAGACATGTTACTGTTTAGATGGTCTCATACACATATTCTCTGACAGGTTTTAAAACATGATCCCCTATTTCATCTCCGCTAACCCAGAAGTATAAACTGAAAAGAGAACTTAATTTCTAGCATATTAAACGTTGGCTAGTCTCTTAGGAAGGAAACCACATTAACCTAGATAAAAAGAAACATGTAAATTATATTAATTTCCATGAGAAATGCAACTACCAAGGGTGTTACATATTTGTATCCTCTGACATGCAGGGATGATCTTTATAGCTGTGTGATGGGCCTGGGTTCAGAATAAAGGGGAGTTGGTTAAAGTGACTCAAATATTTAATGGCAGCAGATAATGAAAAATGGGTGAATTCATTCTCTCAAAAGGGAACATCAGTCTGCGTCACGTAAGCAGAGCATCTAGTTCCTTGGACTTATTTGAATGGATATTGTCAGCATTTCCCAGGAGGATTCTAATTTTGTTTCCTTTGCTGACCAAGATTCCTTCTGTTTGATGTATTTTTTCTGTAGGTAAGATGTGAATCTCAACCAGGTCAAATTCAAATTTTTATCTGGCTGTGAAGCCATTTTCTCTCCTTGAGATGACACTGTGTTATGTCTCAGTTCTGTTGCAGGGGACACTCTGATGTTCCTCAGGAAATATCCCCATCAGATCCATCTATAAGTATGCACATGTGTATAGACACTTTTACATTAGCCACTATCATGCAGTAGGTAATGAATAGCATTTCCTTGTATGGATTAATTTATTGAAGGGCATTTGCATTGTTTCCAAGTTTTTGTTTTTACAAATAAAGCTATTGTGAGTATTTGTGTACAAGTCTTTGCATAAATACATGCTTTCATTACTCCAGAATAAATATCTACAAGTGAATGGCTGTGTCATATAGTTGATGAATGTTCACCTTATGACTTTGCCAAACTTTTTCTGTAGAGATTATACATTTATATTCTACCAGCAATGTATGAGAGTTCTGGCTCTTTCACAATCTTGCTAACACTAAACATGGTCAGTCTTAATTTCTGCCATCCTAATATGTGGATAGGTGCATAGTGGTATCTCACTGTGATTTTAAATTAAATTTCCCTTATTGACTATTGATATTGAACATCTTTTCTTTTTATTGCTTAAAATATTACAAAGAGTAGTACATATGTCTCCTTTTTCCCCCCTTTTGACTTTCCCCTAACCCCCAGTGTCTTGTGTCCATTGGTTTTGCTTATATGCATGCATACAAGTCCTTCGGTTGATCTCTTACCCGCCCCCCAGTCCCCCAACCCTCCCCGGCCTTCCTGCTGTAGTATGACAGTCTGTTTGATGCTGCTCTGCCTCTGTATCTATTTTTGTTCATCAGTTTATAATGGTTTTTACTATCCATAAATGAGTGAGGTCATGTGGTATTTTTCTTTCATTGACTGGCTTATTTCATTCAGCATAATGCTCTCCAGTTCCATCCATGCTGTTGCAAATGGTAAGAACTCCTTTTTTACTGTTGTGTAGTATTCCATTGTGTAGATGTACCACAGTTTTCTAATCCATTCATCTGCTGATGGGCACTTAGGCTGTTTCCAAATCTTAGCTATGGTAAATTGTGCTGCTATGAACATAGGGATGCATATCCTTTCTGATTGGTGTTTCTGGTTTCTTGGGATATATTCCTTGAAGTGAGATCACTGTGTCAAATGGGAGTTCCATTTTTAGTTTTTTGAGGAAACTCCATACTGATGTCCACAGTGGCTGCACCAGTCTGCATTCCCACCAGCAGTGCACAAGTGTTCCTTTTTCTCCACATCCTCTCCAGCACTTGTCGTTTGTTGATTTGTTGATGATAGCCATTCTGACAGGTGTGAGATGGTACCTCATTGTTGTTTTGATTTACATCTCTCTGATGATTAGTGACTTTGATCATGTTTTCATATGTCTCTTGGCTTTCTAAATGTCCTCTTTTGAAAAGTGTCTATTTAGGTCCTTTGCCCATTTTAGATTGGATTGTTTATCTTCCTTTTGTTAAGTTGTAAGAGTTCCCTATAAATGTTGGATATTAAATCCTTATTGGTGGTAACATTGGCAAATATGTTCTCCCATGCAGTGGGTTTTCTTGTTGTTTTGTTGGTGGTTTCTTTTATGTAGTCCCATTTGTTTATTTTCTCTTTAGTTTCCAATGCCCTGGGAGCTGTATCGGTGAAGAAATTGCTTCGGCATATGTCTGAGATTTTGTTGCCTTTGGATTCCTCTAATATATTTATGGTTTCCCATCCTACATTTAAGTCCTTTATCCATTTTGAGTTTATTTTTGTGTATGGTGTAAGTTGGTGGTCTAGTTTCATTTTTTTGCATGTATCTGTCCAATTTTCCCAACACCATTTATTGAAGAGACTTTCTTGACTCCATTGTATGTTCTTGCCTCCTTTGTCAAATATTAATTGAGCATATTGGTTCAGGTCAATTTCTGGGTTCTCTATTCTATTCCATTGATCTATATGCCTGTTCTTGTGCCAGTACCAGGCAGTTTTGAGAACAGTGGCTTTGTAATACACTGGTATTGAGATCCCACCTACTTTGTTCTTCTTTCTCAGGATCATTGCAGCTATTCGGGATCTTTTTTTATTCCAGATAAATTTTTGGAGAGTTTGTTCTAGGTCTGTGAAATATGCTGTTGGTATTTTAATGGGGAGTGCGTTGAATTTATAGATTACTTTGGGTAGTATGGACATTTTAATGATGTTGATTCTACCAATCCATGAACATAGTAAGTTCTTCCATCTGTTTATGTCTTCCTCTATCTCTTTTTTCAATGTCCTGTAGTTTTCTGAGTAGAGGTCTTTTACCTCTTTAGTTAGGTTTATTCCTAGGTATCTTAATTTTTTTGGTGTGATGGTAAATGGGATTGCTTTTTTAATTTCTCTTTCTATAAGTTCACTATTGGTATATAGAAATGCCATAGATTTCTTGGCGTTAATTTTGTACCCTGCTACATTTATTAAGTGTAGTAGTTTTTTTTATGGAGTCTTTAGGGTTTTTTATGTACAATATCATGTCATCTGCAAATAAGGACAGATTTTACTTCTTCTTTTCCAATTTGGATGCCTTTTATTTCTTCTTCTTGTCTAATCACAATGGCTAATACTTCCAGTATTATGTCGAACAGGAGTGGTGAGAGTGGGCATCCCTGTCTTGCTCCTCTTTTTAGGGGAAATAGTTTTAGTTTTTGCCCATTGACTATGATGTTGGCTGTGGGTTTATCATATATGGCTTTTATTATGTTGCGGTATGATCCTTCTTTTCCCACCTTGCTTAGAGTTTTTATCAAAAATGGGTGTTGGATTTTGTCAAATGCCTTTTCTGCATCAATTGATATGACTATGTAGTTTTTATCTCTCATATTGAACATCTTTTCATTTGCTTATTGCTATCCTTAACTTTTTTGATGAAGTGCCTGTTCACATACTTTCCCTCCACCCCCTTTCTTACCATGTTATTTCTATTAGCTTTTGGGAATTCTTTATGCATTCCAGGTACATGCCTTTATCAGATATCTAATCTCCAAATATTTTGTCCTCATCTCCTAGTCCAATTATTTCATTATCTTAATAGCATTTTGTTGAAGAGGTTTATAATTCACTGTATTCAATTTATCAAAATTTTCTTTTCTGGATCATGCTTTTGGTATCACATCTAAGACATCTTTGCTTTAATCTAAAATTACAAAAAATTTCTCCAGTACTCTCTCCTCCCCACCCTCAGTACTTTCTTTGAGAAATTTAGTAGATTTAGGTTTTATGTTTAAGTCATTAATCCATTTTGACCTATTTTCTGTTTATGGTGAAAGTTATGGAATGAAGTATATTTTTGGCATTTCTAATTTTTTCAAGGCAATTTATTGAAAAGACTACCTTTTCTACTCTAACTTGCCTTTACACCTCTGTTGAAATCAGTTGTCTATATCTGCATGGATGTATTTCTGGACTCCCTATTTTGTCCCATTGCTCTAATATACATCTTTTTACACCAAATCTACATTGTTCTAATTATGGTAACTTTACAAGTTTTGATGTAAGTTTGCATTATTATTTCAAACTTCATCTTCTTTTTCAGTTATTTTAGTATTTTTACATTCTTTTCATTTCTATAAGAATTTTAGAATCAACTTGGCAATTTCTACAAATAACCTAAGTGAATTTTAATTGATATAGTGTTGAAGCTATGAATTAACTTGGGGACATTTTGACATCTTAAATATTGAGTCTTTTGCCCCTTGATCATAGTGTACCTCACTATTTAGGTCTTCAATTATTCTCAGCAATGTTTTTTAATGTTAAATATACTGGTAGTTCACATATTTTATAAGATTTATTCCTAAATATTAAATTTTTGTTGAGATTTAAATATTTTTGCTTTTTAATTTCTATTTCCAATCATTTATTACAATAGTATAAAACTGTCATCGGTCTTATGTTGATTATTTTTTAAATATGTTTTTATTAATTTCAGAGAGAGAGAAAGGGAGAGGGATAGAGAAATAGAAACATTGAAGAGAGAGAAACATCTATTGGCTACCTCCTGCATGCCCTGTACTGGGGATTGAGCCTGCAAGTAGGGCATGTGAACTCTTGATTCATAGGTCGATGTTCAACCACTGAGCCACACTGGCCGGGCTATATTGATTTTTTTATATTGATGTTGTACCTTACAACCTTGAAAAAAATCACAATAATTCTAGTGGTTTTTTTGTTGTTGTTTGTTTTTTGTAGAATCAACTGGATTTTTTACATAGGTAATTGTGTCATCTAAGAATAAAGACAGTTTTACTTATTCCTTTTCAATCTACATGTCTTTTATGTTGTTTCCCAACTTATTGGACTTGCTAAAAACTTCAGCATAATGTTAAATAGAGGTTTTGAGAGTGAACATATTTGTCTTGTTTCTCATCTTAGTGACAAAGCATTCATTATTAAGTGTGATGTTTACTTAAATGCCTTTTGATCAGGTTGAAGAAGTTCCTTTTATCCTGTTTGCTGAGACTTTATATCAAGAGTGGTTGTTTTATTTTGTCAAGTGATTTTTGATGTCTATTGAAATGATCATATTCTTTTTCTTTTTAAGTCTGCCAATATGGTGAATTTCATTGATTGATGTTTCAATGTTAAACTAACTTTGTGATCATAGGATGTACTCCAATAAATCATGATTATTTTTCCAAATGATATATTATTGAATTAGATTTACAAAATTTTTGTTTACTGTTCTTGCACTTATGCTTATAATGGATATTGATTTGTTGTTCCTTGTGTTGTAAAATCTGGTTTTGGTTCTGAATAACACTGGCCTCATAAAATGACTAAGAAATAATTCCCTCCTTTTCAAATTTCTGGAAGAGTTTGTTTGGAAATAGTATAATTTTATTCTTAAAACTTTGGTAAAACTCACTAGTAAAGCCATATGATCTTGGAACTTTCTTTGTGTGAAGGTTTTTAACTTTATACATTTTTTTCTTAATAGGTATAGGTTATTCAGGTTATCTATTTTTGCTTGAAATCTTGTTTTTCTCTTTTAAAGAATTTGTCCATTTTATTTTTCAAATGTTTTAATATTTTTGGAACAATGTATTTTTTTGTAATATGCGAGATTATTTTCTTAATATCTATAGTTATGCCACATTTTTACTTCCTTATTAAGTTATTTGTATTATCTTTTTTCTTCTGATTAGTCTGGATAGAATTTTGTCAATTTTAGTGATTTTATCAAATAACCAGCTTTGGGATTCATTCATTGATTTTCTTTACTTCTATTTAATGAATTTTCACTATAATTCTTATTTCTTTTTTTGTTTTACTTACTTTGGATTTAATCACCTTATCTGGCTTTTTTTTTTTTTTCTAGTTCCTTAAGGTTTAGAAGCTGAGGCCTTTGATATGAGACATTTATTTACTTTTTATCAGAGGCATTTAGTGGTAAAAAATTCCTTCCTAAGTATTGCTTTTCCAGCATCTCCCAAATTTAGCTCTGTTCTATTTTAGTTTTCATTCAGTTCAACATACTTTCTAATTTCCCCTTTGATTTCTTTTTGGAAGATGGTTTTTTGAGAAATATATATTATTTTGTTCCAAATGTTTGGTGATTTTTCAAAGACCTCTGCTTTGAATTCTAATTTAATTATACCATGCAAAGAACATATTTTTGTATAACAGTATTCATTTTAAATTTATTGATATTTGTTTTATTGCCTATAACATGGTCTATCTTGGTAAATTTTCCATGTGCACATGAAAACAATCTATATTTATTGTTGGGTGGAGTGTTCTATAAATTTCAATTAGGCCAAGTTGGTTGATAATGTTCAAGATTTCTATGTTCTTGCTGATTTTCTGTCTTCCATCATTTCTGGAGAGAGGCTTATTAAAATCTCTGACTCAAACTGTAATTATTTTTGTTTCTTTTTTTTTTTTTTGCTTTTTAAAGATGATGTTCTTTTTTTATTTTTATTTTTTATTGCTTAAAGTATTACAAAGAGTATTACATATGTCTCTTTTTTTCCCCCCGCCCTTGACAATCCCCTGGCCTCCCCTACCCCCCAGGGTCTTATGTCCATTGGTTATGCTTATATGCATGCATACAAGTCCTTCGGTTGATCTGTTACCCACCCCTCTCTTGCCCTCCCACCCTCCCTGGCCTTCCTGCTGTAGTTTGACAGTCTGTTTGAGGCAGCTCTGCCTCTGTATCTATTTTTGTTCATAAGTTTATAATGGTCTTTATTATCCAGAAATGAGTGAGATCATGTGATATTTTTCCTTCATTGATTGTGGCTTATTTCACTTAGCATAATGCTCTCCAGTTCCATCCTGATTATAATTCTATTATATATTTTCAACCTCTGTCATTTGGTGCATAACTTTATTGATTTGTTTTTCTAACTTTAATTTTATTGTTCTAACTTCATTTTTATTTATTTTTAACTTTATTTTCAACTTTAACTATTATAGATGCCCCCATCACCCACCTCTTTGCCCACCTTCACCCTGTCCCGCTCCCCTTTCCCGCTAGCCATCACCGCACTATTGTCTTTGTGTATGGGTTATTCATATAGTTTACTTGGCTAATCCCTTTACCTTTTTTTATTCAGTCCCCCATACCATCTCCTTTCTGACAGCTGTAAGTCTATTCCATGCATCCATGCCTCTATTTCTATATTGTTTTTCAATTTATTTTGTTCATTAGAGTCCATATACTGTGTAAATGAGATCATACAGTATTTGCCTACATCCATGGGATTGCAAAAGGTAAGATTTCCTCCTTTTTTTAAGACTGCATAGCATTCCATTGTGCAAATGTATCATAGATTTTTTCCCCCCTCCTCTACTGATGTTGCATTTGGGCTGTTTGCATATTTTAGCTATTGTAAATAATTCTACTATGAAGGTTGCATATGTTCTTTCAAACTGGTGTTTCTGAATTCTTAGGATATATTCCCAGAAGTGGGATCACTGGGCCAAAAGGAAGTTCCATTTTTAAGTTTTTGAAGAAACTCCATACTGTTTTCCACAGTGGCTGCACCAGTTTGCATTCCCAACAACAGTACACTAGGGTTCCCTCTTCTCCCGATCCTCACCAGCACTTGCTGTCTGTTGATTTATTGATGGTGAACCCTGAATAGCCTCAGCAATGCAGAGAAAAGAGAACAAAGTTGAAGGTATCACACTACCTGATATCAAACTATACTACAAGGATATTGTAACCAAAATAGCCTGGTACTGGTATAAGAACAGGCATGCAGATTAATGGAACAGAACAGAAAGTCCAGAAATAAGCCCAGGCCTCTATAGTCAATTAATATTTGACAAAGGAGACAAAAGCATGCATTGGAGGAAAGACAGTCTCTCTTATAAGTGTTGTTGGGAAATTGAACACCATTCAATGAAAAAATGGTGAAACTGGACTGTCAATTTATAGCAAACACAAGAATAAACTCAAATTAAATAAAAGACAAATGTAAGTCATGAAACCACAAAGATCCTAGAACACTTAGGCAGCAAAATGTCAGACATCACTCATGGCAATATTTTTGCTGATATGTCTTTTAGGGCAAGAGAAACAAATGAAAAAAAATAAACAAGTGGAACTAAAAACTCAAAACCTTCTGCACAGCAAAAGAAACCATCAAGGGCATGAAAAGGAAACCCACTGTATGAGAGAACATATTTGCCAATGGTCTCATTGGGATCTGATAGGGATAATATCATATATATATATATAACTTATTTAACTCAACATCAGGAAGACAAACAATCTAATCAAAAAATGGGCAAAGTACTTGAATAGACACTTCTCCAAAGAGGACATGCAGGTGACCAATAGATATATATGAAAAAATGTTCAATGTCACTATTCATCAGAGAGAAGCAAATTAAAACCACAATGAGATACACCTTCTACCTGCTAGAAATGAAGAATGACATAGCAGAAATAAATAAGAAAACACTGAAAGGAATAAAAAGAAGATTAGAGAAAGCTAAGGGTCGGATCAGCGAATTAGAAGACAGGGTAGAAAAAAAAAATTAACAGAACCCAAAAGAAAAACAATTAAAAAACAGGAGGACAGTTTAAGGGAGCTGTGGGACAACATGAATCATAACAATATCCACATCATCGTAGTTCCAGAAGAAAAAGAAAGTGAGCAAGGCATAGAGAACATATTTGAAGAAATAATGGCAGAACATTTATCTAACTTGGTAAAGGAAAAAGTCATGCAGTTCAGGAGACACAGAGAGTCCAAGCAAGAAGAACCCAAAGAGGCCCAATGCCCAGACATATCATAATTAAAATGCCAAAAATTTAAAACAAAGAGAATGTGAAAGCCTGCAAGAGAAAAGCAAACTGTTAACTACAAAGGAGCTCCCATAGGCTGACACTGATTTTTCATCAGAAACTCCACAGGCAGAGGGAATGACATGAAGTATTCAAGGTAATTAAAATCAAGGTTCTAAAACCAAGTATGTTATATCCAACAAGGCTATCATTCAAAATAGATGGAGAGACAGAGAGCTTACCTGACAAAAAAAACCAAAAACCAAAAAACAAAACCAAAAAAAACAAAACAAAGAACCAAAACAAAACAAAACAAAAAAACTAAAGGAGTTTATCACCACCAAACCAGCACTGCAAGAAATTTTAAAGGAATTGCTATAATAATAATATTAAGTAGAGATAGATAAAGAGAAACATAGGCATAAAGAATAAAATGGCAATAAATAAATACCTATCAATAATAACCTTAAATGCAAATGGATTACATGCTCCAATCAAAAGACATAGGGTAACTGAATGGATATGAAAACATGACCCAAATATATGCTGTCTACAAGAGACCAACCTCAGAACAAAAGACTTACACAGGATGATTGTGAAGGGATTAAAAAATTTTCCCATGCAAATAGAAATGAAAAAATAAGCTGGGGTAGCAATACTTATATTTGACAAAGTAGACTTCAAAATGAAGGCCATCACAAGAGACAATAAAGGTCACTACAGAATACTAAAGGGAACAATCCAGCAAGAGGATATAACCTTGATAAACATATATGCACCCATGATAGAAGCATATATATATATATATATATATATATATATATATATTTTACTGGAAGATTTAAGGGAGAGATTGACAGCAATATAGTCATAATAGGGGACTTTAACTTTAACACCCCTGCTGACTTCACTGGATAGATCTTCCAAACAAAATATTAACAAGAAAATAGTCACTCTAAATGACACACTATATGAGATGGATTTAATTGATATTTACAGAACATTTCACCCCAAAGCTGCAAACTACACATTCTTCTCAAGTGCACATAGGGCATTCTCAAAGATAGACCACACGTTATTACACAAAACAAGTCTCCACAAGTTCAAGATTGAAATCATATCAAGCATCTTCTTGGATTACAGTGGAATGAAATTAGAAATCAACTACAATAAAAATTCCCCAAAACATTCAAACACGTGGAGGCTAAATATTATGTTATTAAACAATGAATGGGTTATAAATCAGATCAAGGAAGAAATAAAAAACAAATGAAAATGAACATGGAACCATACAAAATCTATGGGACACAGTGAAAGCAGTTCTGAGAGGTAATCCATAGCACTACAGGCCTACCTTAAAAAATATTAATAAACTACCTAACCCTACAACTTAAAGAATTAGAGAACAGCAAGAAAAGCCCAGAGTAAATAGAAGAAATGAAATAATAACTATCTCTATGAAATAAATTACATAGAGACTAAAAGTAAATCATACAAAAGATCAATGAAACCAAGAGCTGGTTCTTTGAAAAGATAAACAAGATTGATGAACCTTTAGCTGGACTCATCAAGAAACAAAGAGAGAGGACCCAAACAAATAAAATCAGAAAAGAAAGAGGTAAAGTACAACTGACTCCACAGAAATCAAAGGATTGTAAGAAAATACTGTGAACAACTATATGTCAAAAAGCTGAACAACCTCGATGAAATGGGCAAATTCCTAAAAAAATACAATCTTTCAAAACTGATTCAGGAAGAATCAGAAAACCTGACTAGGCCAGTCACAACTGATGCAATTGAAGCAGTGTTCAAAAAATTCATCAAAGAAAAGCCCAGGTGCAGATGGCTTCACGGGGAAGTTCTACCAAATATCCGAAGAACTAACACGTATCCTCCTCAAGCTATTCCAAAAAATCAGAGGAAGGAGCACTTCCAAGCTCTTGTTATGAGGCCAGCACTATGCTAGTTCCAAACCAGATAAATACATGACAAAGAAAAAAATTACAGGCCAATACCCTTGATGAATAAAGATGCCAAAATCCTCTACAAAATATTAACAAATTGGATTCAGCAATATATTATTTATTCCAGGGATGCAAGGCTGGTACAATATTCACAAATCAATAAATGTGATACATCACATAAAAAATTGAAAAACAAAAGATGACATGATCATATCAATAGTTGCAGAAGAAGCATTTCACAAAATCCAACACCCATTTTTGACAAACCTACAGCCAACATCATACTCAATGGGCCAAAACTAAAACCATTTCTCCTAAGAACAGAAACAAGACAGGGATATCAACTTTCATCATTTTTATTCAACATGGTACTGGAAGACCTGGCCACAGTGATCAGATGAGAAGAAAAAAAAGTCATCTAAATGGAAAAGGAAGAAGTAAACTGTCATTATTCAAAGATGGCATTATATTGTACTACTAGATTTAATAAACAAATTTGGCAAAGTAGCAAGATACAAAATGAACATCCAGAAGTTGATGGCATTTTTATATATCTATAATGAACTCTCAGAAAGAGAAACTAAAAAACAATCCCATTTACCATTGCAACAACAACAAAAATTAAAGTACTTATGAATACACTTAACCAAGGAGGTAAAAACCCTGTACTAAGAAAACTACAGGACATTGAAAAAGAGATAGAAGAAGATATAAAGAAATGGAAGAATATACCATGTTCATGGATTGGTAGAATTAACATCATTAAAATGTCCATACTCCCAAAGCAATCTATAGATTCAGTGCAATTCCTATTAAAATACCAATGGCATATTTTACAGATCTAGAGAAAATACTCCAAATTTATATGGAACCAATAAAGAACCCCAATAGACACAGCAATCTTGAGAAAGAAGAACAAAATTGGAGGGATCACAATATCAGATATCAAGTTATATACAAAGCCACTGTAATCAAAATGGCCTGGTACTGGCACAGTGATAGGCATATAGACCAATGGAACCAGAAATAAACCCAGGCAATTATGCTTAATGTTTGACAAAGGAGGCAAGAGTATACAATGGAGTCTCTTCAATAAATGGTTTTGGGAAAACTGAACAGGTACATTCAAAGAAACTGAAACTAGACCACCACTTACACCATACATCAAAATGGATAAAAAACTTAAATGTAAGCCATGAAACCATACAAATCCTAGGAGAAACCATAGGCAGACACATCTCAGACATCTTCCTTTGCAATGTTTGCCAATACATCTCCTAGGGCAAGGGTATCAAAGGTGAAATTAAACAAATGGGACCACATCAAAATAACAAGCTTCTGCACAATGAAAGAAATGATCAACAAAATGAAAAGGAGAACATACATACCAATGGTAAGTCTGATACGGGGTTAATTTCCAAATATGTAAAGAATTCATATAACTTAACAAAAGGAAGACAAACAATCCAATTAAAAAATGGGCAAAGGCAATATTATCTCTGATAAGGATTTAATCTCCAACATTTACAGGGAACTCATACAACTTAACAAAAGGAAGATAAACAATTCAATAAAAAAAATGGGCAATGGACCTAAATAGATACTTTTTGCAAGAGAACATACAGAGGGCAAGAGACATATGAAAACATGCTCAAAGTCACTAATCATCCAAGAGATGCAAATCAAAAAGGCAATGAGGTACCATCTCATACCTGTCAGAATGGCTATCATCAACACATCAACAAATGACAAGTGCTGGCGAGGATGCGGAGAAAAAGGAATCATCGTGCACTGCTGGTGGGAATGCAGACTGCTGCAGCCACTGTGGAGAACAGTATGGAGTTTCCTCAAAAAACTACAAATGGAACTCCCATTTGACCCAGTGATCCCACTTCTAGGAATATATCCCAAGAAACCAGAAACACCAATGATAAAGGATATATGCACCCCTATGTTCATAGCAGCACAATTTACCATAGCTAAGATTTGGAAATAGCCTTAGTGCCCATCAGCAGATGAGTGGAAGAAAACTGTGCTACATCTACACAATGGAATACTATGCTGCTGTAAAAAGGAAGGAACTCCTACCATTTGCAACAGCATGGATGGAGCTGGAGATCATTATGCTAAACAAAATAAGTCAGTTGGAGAAGGATAAATATCATATGATCTCACTCATTTGTGGAATATAATGAACAACATAAATTGATGAACAAAAACATATCCAGAGACAGAGAAGCATCGATCAGACCGTCAAACCTTAGAAGGAAGGCAGGGAAGGGTGGGGGGAAGGAGGAGAGATCAACCAAAGGACTTGTATGCATGCATATAAGCCTAACCAATGGACACAGACATTAGGGGGGTGAGGGTATGAGTGGGGGTTGGGGGGGCTATAGGGAGGTAAGGGCACATATGTAATACCTTAATCAATAAAGAACATTATTTTTATATCTTTCTCTAATATTTGACTTATCTAACCATATCCAGGTATCATATTGCTTTCATTTATAGTTAATAGCAAATGTCTAATACTTTCAACAATGAAGATTTATTTAAAAAAATGGGCAAAGGGCCTAAATAGACACTTCTCCAAAAGGAATACAGATGGACAAGAAATATAAATAATGCTCAAAGTCACTAATCATCAGAGAGATGCGAATTAAAATGACAATGAGGTATCACCTCTTACCTGTCAGAATGGCTACCATCAACATATCAATATACAGCAAATGCTGGGGAGGATGTGGAGAAAGGGGAACCCTAGTACACTGCTGGTGGGAATGAAGACCAGTGCAGCCATTGTGGAAAACAGTGTGGAGTTTCCTCAAAAAATTTCCTCAAATTTCCATTTGACCCAGTGATCCCACTTCTGGGAATATATCCTAAGAAACCTGCAACAGCAATCAGAAAGAATGTATGCACTCCTATATGTATAGCAATGCAATTTACAATAGCTAAGATCTGGAAACAGCCCAAGTGCCCATCAGTAGATGAGTGAATAAAAAAGCTGTGATATATTTACACAATGGAATTCGAGGCAGCAGTAAAAAAAAGAAGGATATTTTACCCTATACGACAGCATGGAGGGACCTGGAGAGTATTAAGCTAAGTTAAATTAGCCAGTCAGAGAAAGACAAGAATCACATAATCTCACTCATATGTGGAATCTAATGAGCAAAATAGACCTAGTGACATAAAAGCATGGAGCAGACTGACAGATCTCAGAAGGAAGGCTAGGGGTGTGGGAAGAGACTATCCAAAGAATCTCTATGCACGTATGCATCATCCATGGACACAGACAACAGTGTGGGGGAAGCTGGGGTGCGTGGGCAGGATGGAAGGCATCAATGCGGGAAGAAAAGGGGACACTATAATACTTTCAACTGTAAGATAATTTAAAAACAACAACAACAGCAACAACAAAATAACCCAGAGACAATATGGTATATATGCATTAGATCTGAGGATGCAGGTTACTATACTAAAAACATTATAGAAACAATAATAGGAATATCTGGTCCTTAAATTGAACTTGCCATTATTTAGCTTGACACATTTTAAGCTTTCTGTTCATTCTTGAGGTTTTATTTGCAAAAAAGAGATTATTATAGCTATATCTCTTCGTCACAGAATTGTGAAATCATTGGTATGAAGTCAGTAAAATTACTTTGAAAAATAAATATTTTTGGTAAATATAAGAACTCTACAATTTTTATATTTTATTTTTATATAAAATATTTATTACAAATATTTTTTCATTATATAATCTATGTATATTTACTACCTTACTTATGTATTTTTTTGCAGGAACAGTCCATAATATGAAAACTCTAAAAAACCCAATAGACTATAAAGTCACCATATAACAAATATTAAAAAAATATATTTTAATTCATTTGGAATTATTTAGATTTCTATTATTTTTATACACAAATGTCCCTATATTTTTTAAATTTTGTCTACATAATTGAGTAAGGATTTAAATTAAAGGTGAAATAACGTAACATAGCATTGAAAAAAACGGGAAAAAAGAGCCATACTTAAATAACAGACATTACTTTATCATTGATTCCAAACTCTGTGGCCTGTTGCTTTTAGAAGCATAACTTCAAACAGAATGCTAAATTTGTTTTAAAAATAACTATAGAATTACTGAGAGGAATCTTTTGTCAAAGATGAAAGATGATTTGTGATAATGCATAGCTATTTGCCTGTCATCATAAATGGACTTACAAAACTGAATTAACAATAGAGATAATTGGGGACCTGGCCCACTGATATATTATTACACAGATAACTAGTGATAAAAGTTTTAGATTGAAGTTTATGCTTTTGAAATGCATTTGCTTTTATAAAATGCCACATGCATTTCTGTATTCATATAAATATAATTTTGTATTTAAGACCATGGAATATATTTACTCTAATTTAGTAAACTAGGAGTATAATCTTTACTTGGCAAGTCTTATTACTTTATTTGCTTAAGTTAATGCTATTGATAAATATAAAATATATCAAGGTTAGGAACTCAGTCTATGAGAAGGACCAATCTGTATTCAGATGCTGGACCCAGAAGGTTTGCCAGGTAAAACGTAAGATGTTTTATATGTGAGCTTTAGATGAACAATATGTAAGTTTTTTGCTTTATGTGTATATCATACACTATTAGGTACATACTAAAAAATAGCTTTTATTTGAAACTAGAGGCCCAGTGCACAAAAATTTGTGCACTCGGGGGGGGGGGGTCCCTCAGCCTGGCCTGTGCCCTCTCGCAGTCTGGGACCCCTCGGGGGCTCGGGCCTAAGCTGGCAGTCAGACATCCCCCTGGCAGCCCAGGAGCCCTGGGGGGATGTCCATTGCCAGCGGGGAGCAGGTCTAAGCTGCAGTTGTACATCCTTAGTGCTGCTGAGGAGGCGGGAGAGGCTCCCACCACCACCGCTATGCTGTCAGCTGTCAGCCTGGCGTGTGGCTAAGCAGAGCTCCCCCTCTGAGAGCACACTGACCACCATGGGCGGCTCCTGCATTGAGCGTCTGCCCCCTGGTGGTCAGTGTGTGTCATAGTGACCAGTCATTCCCAGTTGTTCTGCTGTTAGGGTCAATTTGCATATTATCCTTTTATTATATAGGATTATAATGTCTATGGGAACCCTATATTTTTATTTGTTAAATCAGGCAATTCTTTATCAATCACCATCTGAGTGTCAATGCCCTTTATTACCTGAACATTTAGCCCCTGGCTCCATGTCATTCTCCCTAAAACCGAGTCTGTTTTGGTGATTTTGGTCTCTTAACTTCTTGAGCTTTTCTTCTTCAGATATTTGGAGTCTATTATGTTAAACAGCCTTTCACATGATTATATTCTAGACCTCATCATAGCAAATATGAGCACATCATTCATAATCTTAAATACTAAGAATTCCACTCTATAAACTAACACTTCCACTTGGCTGGTGTGGCTCAATGGGTGAGAGTGGATCCATGAACCAGGAGGTTATGGTTGGATTCCCAGTCAGTCATGCCTGGGTTGTGGCTCTATCCCCAGTGTGGGGTGTGCAGAAGACAGCTGATCAATGATTCTCTCTCATATAATTTTAGAGACTGTAGATTACCTTTTTGTTTCTGAGAAAAGAACTAAGCATTACCTGTCAGCTGAGTGTCCCCAACATGGGGTTCCAGTGGCTTTTTTGTAGTTCACATTTACAGGAAGGCACCTTCTAACACCCAGCATTGCTATTCCCTCCCAAACAATCTATTTCATTAATCAAATAACTCAATAGTAATTGGTTTCTTAAATATCTCCAAGTAGACTGGATACATGTAAAAAGTTGGACTTGGATTTGTCAGTGTATGAGAAAAACCCTTGGTGACCTCCCATCACATTTCATAGCAGCATCTGAAAGGGTGACACTCCATTAAATAGTACTAAGATATGGGTTTTCATGTGGGGTTCCTTTCCTGTTAACTACTATTTGCAGGTAAGACTTATTTTTAATTCTTTTCTTTGAGAACAAGAAATGGTTCATTTTTAACATATTTTGATAAATGTAAATAGATATCTCAAACTTGATCATAGCTTGCTTAGCAAATTTTGTTAAACAAGAGCTCCTTATTTTTACTTAAATGCTTATGTGCTATAACTCAGTTTTAACACTTTATGCTTAAGCCCACCATTTTCTCATAAGAATTTGATGAGGGATTTTTTAAATGACTTTTTTTCCCCATTTATAAGCTTCTTCCTCTTTGTATAACCTTCACTCACACTACATACAGTTTTTCTAAAGTTTTGGCTCTCTGTTTGTGGAGTATGAGAATTCTATTATTAATGAAATATTGGTGGATTTTTTCCCCCCTGAATTGTCTGGAGAGAATAATGTTCTCATATTCAGAAAAAGTCCTTTAGAATGAGTTATTCTTATAAAAATCGTTACATCCACATATGTTCATAAGATACTCTATGAAATTTAGTAGTCCCATCACATGTAAGCTTCAGATATTGTTGCTTTAATGCATTCCCTCACTACTTTGATAAAAGCCTTAAGATGTTGCTGCTAGTTCTTTGATCATTTCCTCTGATGTTACAGTACCTTTCTTTTTTTTCTCTAAAAATCTGTTTTGCATAAACATGAGAAGTCAAGCAGTTTGAGTTAATGAATAAAAAAATTCAAGTTTTAGTAACAAAAATACTTATATATGTGATCAATTCTCTCACATATTATAGTCCTCTCTCTTAATGTATAGAAAGTTTATTTATTTTAGATTTCTGCAAAATATGAATCATTAGCTTTAAAAAAGGCAAAATATGTTATTCAAGTTTATAACCTTGAGGTTTATACAGCTATTTCCCCATTAAATTAATGAGATTTATTAATGTAATTGGGAGGGAGAAGAGTTATATTGACCTAGATATTGATTTATTCTTATTCATTTTCTCCATCATTCCTGCCTGGCTTCTGAATAAGTCTTACATTCTTTTGAATTCAGGTATGGATATATATAATTTCTAGCTTCCAAATCATCTTGTATCAATTACATTTAATAAAAAGTCATTATGGATTACCTATCATGTCCATACTTATGTTTAACATGTTTAACATTCTTCTAGGGGTGAACTATTAGCAAATTTTTAGCAAATTAATAATGAACTTAAGTTCTGCTTTCAACTAGACCATATCGTTAATAATACAATATCATGTATATGAAATTAGCTGAAAGTAGATATTAAGTGTCCTCTCCCCCAAAAAACTTAACCAAGTGAGGTGATGTGTTAATTACCTTTATTGTCGTAATCATTTCACAATGTACATGTCTATCAAATCATAATACACATGCTCTAAATTACTTGAATCTAGAGTTGATATTTGAATGGAGTTGTGCTTGTATTTTATCATAGTTGGATTTCTCTAGCATTTAATTGTGGATATATTTTCAATTTTTTCCTTTTTTTATGTCTTTGTCCTTTTTCATTAGTTGATAGCATAATGAAATAAGCCATTATGGTATGGGACATGTAATACTTCCAAGTATTATATTGAATGATAAGGAACTTGCACCTACTATAATTAGTATGTTAGTCGAGATACACCCAGTTATTTACCTTCTGGGAAATATTTTAGTTAACAGATTTAACAGACCGTGACAGGAGACAGATATTCTGGGGAATTTAATATTAATATTTCCGTGAAGGAAACCTCTATCTACTAGGAACCTATTCCATTTAAATGTCCTAATCCAGTGGTCAGCAAACTGTGGCTCACGAGCCACATGTGGCTCTTTGGCCCCGTGAGTGTGGCTCTACCACAGAATACCACGTGTGGGCATGCATGTACAGTGCGATTGAAACTTCGTGGCCCATGCGCAGAAGTCGGTATTTTGTGGGAGAGCCACACTCAAGGGGCCAAAGAGCCGCATGCGGCTCAAGAGCCGCAGTTTGCCGACCACTGTCCTAAGCCATGGCAGTGTATATAATTTATATTGCTATTTAAACTCTCTCAAAATAAAAGTGTAAAAACCATTGTTAATTCTCTACCATTTGGCATACGAATAACAATTCTCACAAATGTAAAGGTCATTCATGGAGTGTGGTAAATGTGGGTTGAATAAGATCAGCTTAGTCCTAATGGCAAAGGTGCAGGTTGGAAGGAGGTTGGTAAAGAGCAGGAAAATTATCACTGGCCATGACATTGGTGGCTAGACATTGTAAATGTCTAGACATGGAGACTGCATGTTTATGCTTGCCAGATTCCATGTGACTGGCCCAGGCACTCAAAGCTGACCATCACAACTCTGTGCAATTATAAGAATGAATCATGTTGGCTACTTTCTAAGATACTATTAAAAAAAGACTTTTGGTGCCAAAGCATTACTTTTATTGAGATTTGTTGACTTTTTTATTGAAATCCTATAAGCCTTCTGTATTCCTTAGTTTAATTCCCACACCATAAAGCACTTATTGACAATGGTGAATTTCGACACCACCACATTTCTTGTCAACAAGAGTATGAGTTATCCTTAAAAGAACACTTATACCTGCTTTATTCTACTCTTACATTAGAAACAAGAGAATCTTACCCCCTCTCTCCTCCTCCTTCTACTTCTTACCTTACTTTGTCAGAATGTAATTTTAACAGAGTTAAAACTAATAAACATTATAAATTAAAACATGAAGTATGCATTGTTAATCCTTTTGTATGCATGGATATTACTTAAACCTCTAAAAGAATAAAAGAAACCTTAAAAAAGAAAATAGTTGTACATATTTCTTTATTTTGTATCTCTGATCTTATTACTCATTTCACTTTTCTTCCTTGAAAAATCATTGTATTGTTCTAATTCTTATAGTTTTCTCAGGAAAACTTCATGTTTGCTTGTAGCAAAATTTGAATTGGTAAAATTTCACTCATATTTTTATGCTCCTCTGAAAAAATGCTCCCTTTGAGGATAAATTCTGGAAGGTATGTTCAGCATAGAACAAAAATCAATACTGATAAGCATGTATACTCTTAAATAGAGCTTTTCTTCCAGTTTAGTTATTTTCTCCCCAAATTATGATAATCAAAATTATCACCTTTGACTGTCTATCTACTCCCTCTCCTATTTCTGTGCCCATGCTTCATTCTTATTTGTATTTATAATAAAACTAGAGGCCCAGTGCACAAAAATTTGTGCACTTGGGGGGGGGGCAAAGGGGGGCCTCCTCAGCCTGGCTTGTGCCCTCTCGTAGTCTGGGACCCCTCAGGGGATGACCACCTGCTGGCTTAGGCCTGCTCCTCGGGGGATTGGGCCTAAGATGGCAATCAGACATCCCTCTGGCAGCCCGGCAGCCTTTGGGGGATGTCCACTTGCCAGCAGGGAGCAGGCCTAAACTGCAGTTGGACATCCTTAGCGTTGCTGAGGAGGCAGGAGAGGCTCCCACCACCACTGCTGTACTGGCAGCCATCAGCCTGGCTTATGGCTGAACAGAGCTCCTCCCATGTGAGAGCGCCCTGACCACCAGAGGGCAGCTTCTGCATTGAGCGTCTGCCCCCTGGTGGTCAGTGCGTGTCATAGTGTTCAGTCATTCCCAGTCCTTCTGCTGTTAGGGTCAGTTTGCATATTACCCATTTACTATATAGGATAGAGGCCTGGTGCACGGGTGGGGGCCGGCTGGTTTGCCCTGAAGGGTGTCCCGGATCAGGGTGGGGTTCCTGCTTGGGTACCTGGGCAGCCCGGATGAGGGGATGATGGCTGTTTGCAGCTGGTCACACCCCCTTCAGGGTGAGGGTCCCCACTGGGGTGCCTGGCCATCCTGGATGACGGGCTGATGGCTGTTTGCAGCTGGTCACACCCCCTTCATGGTGGGGGTCCCCACTGGGGTGCCTGGCCAGCCTGGATGATGGGATGATGGCTGTTTGCAGCTGGTCACACCCCCTTCAGGGTGGGGGGTCCCCAATGGGGTGCCTGGCCAGTCTGGGTGAGGGGTTGAGGGCTGTTTTCAGTCTGGTGGGTGACTGAAGATCTCAGCCTTTCCTTTTTTCTTTTTCTTTTTTTTTTTATTCTGGGATTTATTTACCTTCTATGGCTGTCACTGGAGCTGAGAGCCGGCTTTAGCTCTGAGGCCGGCTCCAGCTCTGAGGCTGTTGCTGGCTGAAAGCAGGTGTCTGGGTTTGTTTAGATTCTATTATTGAAACTCTGTTGCCATCACTGGCCACTCTAAGCTCTGAGGCCCTGGCTGAAAGCAGGTACCTGGGGTTTGTTTAGGTTCTATGATTGCAACATTGTTGCATCCGGAACTCAGAGCTGGGCAGCGGCAGGCGGGGAACCTTGGCTTCCTCCGTCACTGGAGCAAGCAAGCCTCATGTTCGCTTCAGCTGCCTGGCTGCCGGCGGCCATCTTGGCTGGCAGTTAATTTGCATATCTCGCTGATTAGCCAATTGGAAGGGTAGCAAAATTATGGTTAATTACCATGTTTCTCTATTATTAGATAGGATAGTTGAATAAAGCTCATAGCTTCTTATTGGATGGACTGATTTGTTTCTTAGGTGACATTATAGAAGAACTGATCTTTACTAAAGAGTGATTCCCTTGAAAAGGTTGATTATTAAAAACTATTAGGAGAGTATTATAGTCATTGGCCTTAATAATAAATATCCTAGTTCTCTCTTCTCTCAACACATGGTAGAACTGCAGGTTAATTTCCTTGGAAGAAGGCATGGTCATTGACAGCTTTGGCACATGAATGATGAACGGAACTTATGAGTATCACTTCCTGCAGAAACTTTACGAACCTGCATGCCATTCTTATCCTGTTTCCCTGCCTCAGTGGCATGGAGATGGAGCCTCCAGATCCTGGGTCCCCCACTAATCCATACTGGACATGTAGAGTAGGAAATAACATTTTGTTTTTAACTCTTTGTGACTTTTGGGAGTTGTTTGTTACAACAACATATCCTATCCTCCCCTGTTTGACAGAGAGCAATTGTACAATTTTGGCAGACTGTAGAGTCTTGTCATTTTTCTAATCTCCAGGGAGCTGAAGTGTCAGTCATGGGAGATGCCATCTCATTTGGAGTATCCTAACATTGCAAAGGAAGAAGCTTTATACTTTTATATATGTTATGGATAATACATCATCTCGTTTGAGTATAGCAGTGCTCAGATTAAATGGCAGTCTCCATGGAATATTTTTGATTTATCAAATTTATGTATAATAATCCCTTCCCAATTTTAGCTATATTTTTCCGTCTTTACCTTAAAGATTCATTACCTTCAAAATGAAAATGCTTTTGGGAGGGAGAATATTTTATGTCTCATCAATCATTTATACCTTAGTGAATAAAGTGTATAATGAATTAATTATAGAGTTTTCTAAAAATAGTTTTAGATAGTGGTAAAGTGGGAGATGATATGGCATCATGGCACCTGTCTGACAAAAGGGAAAAGGACATAGATATTGCATACTAAAGACATATTTCGCCTACTCTATAAATTTCAAAAGGGCTGGCTCTTTGTTTAATACTCCAGAGTATGCTAAGATTAAATATAAGCTCTAGTGAAATCTTAAAGCCCTTGGCATCATGGAATAATTAAATTATATTAATGTCTTTAAGGTTTCTAGAGACTCCTTGTTCTTCAAAACTGAGTTGGGGACAAACTTAGGAAAGTCACTTGATTCTCTGGATTGAATTTACCCGTTTCTTTTGGAACAATGATAAGTGTTGACATAGATGGATTAATGAGTTGATATTTCTTAAGGTCATTGAGGTAGATAAAAAGCATTTTGGAAGTGAAAAAGCACGATTATTGTGATTATACATATAGCGATGTGCACATTTTGCACATCGCTGTATGCATAATGCTTGGTGTGCTCTTGTTAAGGACATAACTTCAGTAGAATAAAACTTAAGTGCAGTTTTAAAATATATATATATTTTTAAATTTGCAAATACTATACTTACTAGTGTGATAGTAAAATAGTAAAAATATAGATGTTTAAAAATGTTAGTATTTTAGTGAATGATCTCCTATAAGTTAGATGTATGTAGTTCTTTTTTAGAAAAGTTTTTAAATTGAGTTTTTAGAGAGAGGGCAAGGGAGAGGGAGAAAGAGCAACATCAACATGAGAGCAAAACACTGCTCGCTGCCTCCTGAACGCCCCCTACTGGGTGTTGAGCCTGCAATGTACCCTGACTCAGAATCAAACCAGCAAACTTTCAGTGCAAGAGAAGATGCCCAAACTACTAACTGATCCACACCAGTCAAAGCTAGATGTATAGAGTTCTTAAATGATACTGGATTTCAAGATCAGATTTGACACATAATGTTTTTCTTAAACTACTATTTAGACAGACTCTGGAGTTAGTTAAAAACAGGGAACATTCATTTTTCTAACTTCTGTACTTCCCCAAACTGGTAATGAAATCAGACTTTTGAATAATCAATATCAATTATTTGCCAAGTTACTTCTCTCTGAAAGTATAATTCATACTCATGAGTGACATAAATTATATGCTCACATCTGATTTTATTTGATTATTTCCAATGGTAATATTGATCTTGGACTTCCTGTTCAAACTTCCTGGAAGAGACATACATTTTCCTTTGGTTTACTTGATTCCTTTTTTAAAAGATAAGCTAGGGCCCTAGCCAGTTTGACTCAGTGGATAGAGCATCGGACTGGGGACTGAAGTGTTCCAGGTTCGATTCTGGTCAAGGGCACATGCCTGGGTTGCGGGCTCAATCCCCAGTGTGGAATATGCAGGAGGTAGCCAATCAATGATTCT
This sequence comes from Myotis myotis, assembly GCF_014108235.1. Lineage (NCBI taxonomy): Eukaryota > Metazoa > Chordata > Mammalia > Chiroptera > Vespertilionidae > Myotis > Myotis myotis. The sequence goes on from NW_023416315.1 coordinate 73,877,613, forward strand.
ATCTCACCATTGATGTTTCCATTTCTCTCTCCCTCTCTCTTCCTCTCTGAAATCAATAAAAATATTTTAAAAAAATAAAAAAATAAAAGATAAGCTAGATTTTTTTCAGTGTTACAGGGGTGGGGAATGCCCAGCCCGAGGGCCATATAAGGCCTACAAAATCATTTGGTTTGGCCCTGCCAAGGCATTAGGAATGAATTAATTAAATATTTGACCAAATATAGCAGGCTATTTTTTAAGTTGATAATTTTGTATGGCCCTTGAATGATGGTATAAATATTTAAATGGCCTTTAGCAGAAAAAAGTTTCCTCATTCCTGGTAACATATTGGAAGTTTTTCATAAATTAATGGTTGTCTTTAACTTGGCTACTTGTTGGTAAGATTAAAGGCATACTTATGGGTATATATATTCTCAACATCCCAGGTGCAGATTATCTACACTAATAAAAGAGAAACATGCAAATTGGTGTCACTCCAATATGCCCACCAGCCAATCAGATGAGTATGCAAATTAACCCAATAAAGATAGCAATTAATTTGCATATGCAGGCACGGAGCAAAGACTAGAAGGAAGCCAAGTGCTGCAGAAGGGAGCGAAACTGCAGAGAAGCAAGCAGGGCAGTGGAGGTGGGAGGGAAGCCTGCCTCGGTGGGTTTCACTCCCTTCTCTGCTTCACTCAGGCTGCAAGAAGCCCTATTCTTGCAGGAATCTTCCTGCAATAAGCCTCTAATACATATATATATATATATATATATATATTTTTTTTTTTTTTTTCAACTAAATTTATTTATTGTTGAGATTATTCCAGGTGTCCCCGATTTTCCTCCCTTTTGCCCCCATCCACCTGGCTCCCCACTCATTGATTACAATGGCGTTGTAGTATAGTTTGATATCTAGTATTGTGATTCCTTCAAGTTTGTTCTTCTTTCCCAAGATTGCTGTGGCTATTCAGCATCTTTATTGGTTCTATATACATTTTTTGAATTATATGTTCTAGATCTGAGAAATATGCCTTTGGTATTTTAATAGGGATTGTGCTGAATCTATAGATTGCTTTGGGTAGCATGGACATTTTTATGATGTTAATTCTTCTAATCCATGAACACAGTATATTCTTCCACTTGTTTGTATCTTCTTCTATCTCTTTTAAAATATCCTATAATTTTCCAGGTTATTTACCTCCTTGGTTAAGTTTATTCCTAGGTATCTTCTTCTTCATATTATTTTGCAATGGTAAATGGGAGTGTTTTTTTTTTTGTTTGTTTGTTTCTCTTTCTGAGAGTTCATTATTGGTGTATAAAAATGCCATCAATTTCTGAATGTTAACTTGTATCCTGCTACTTTGCCAAATTCTTTTATTAAATCTAGTAGTTTTTTTGTGGTAGTCTTTAGGGTTTTCTATGTACAATATGATGTCATCTGTGAATAATGAGAGTTTTACTTCCTCCTTTTCATTTTGGATGCCTTTCATTTATTTTTAATTTTTATTAAATCTTTATTGTTCAGATTATTACAGTTGTTCCTCTTTTTTCCCCCCATAGCTTCCCTCCACTCAGTTCCCACCTCAGCCTCTGCCCTTCCCCCACCCCCTGCCCCACTGTCCTCATTCATAGGTGTACAATTTTTGTCCAGTCTCTTCCTGCACGCCCACACCCCTTCCCTCCCCCAAGAATATTCAGTCCACTCCCTTTCTATGCCCCTGATTCTATTATGTTCACCAATTTATTCTGTACATTTCTGATTATTTATTCACTTGATTTTTAGATTCACTTATTGATAGATGTGAATTTGTTGTTCATAATTTATATCTTTACCTTTTTCTTCTTCTTCCTCTTCTTAAAGGATACCCTTCAGCATTTCATATAATACTGGTGTGGTGGTGATGAACTCCTTTAGCTTTTTCTTATCTGTGAAGCTCTTTATCTGACCTTCAATTCTGAATGATAGCTTTGCTGGGTAAAGTAACCTTGGTTGTAGGTTCTTGCTATTCATCACTTTGAATACTTCTTGCCACTCCCTTCTGACTTGCATAGTTTCTGTTGAGAAATCAGCTGACAGTCGTATGGGTACTCCCTTGTAGGTAACTGATTGTTTTTCTCTTGCTGCTTTTAAGATTCTCCCTTTGTCTTTTGCTCTTGGCATTTTAATTATGATATGTCTTGGTGTGGTCCTCTTTGGATTCCTTTTGTTTGGGGTTCTCTGTGATTCCTGGACTTGTAAGTCTATTTCTTTCACCAGGTAGGGGAAGTTTTCTGTCATTATTTCTTCAAATAGGTTTTCAATATCTTGCTCTCTTTCTTCTTCTGGCACCCTTATCATTCGGATGTTGGTACACTTGAAGTTGCCCCAGAGGCTCCTTACACTATCTTCATATTTTTGGATTCTTTTTTCTTTTTGTTTTTCCGGTTGGGTGTTTTTTGCTTCTTTGTATTTCAAATCTTTGACTTGATTCTTGCGATCTTCTAGTCTGCTGTTGGAACTCGGTATAATATTCTTTATTTCAGTCAGTGCATGCTTAATTTCTAGTTGGTCCTTTTTCATAACCTTGAGGGTCTCACTAGATTTCTTGAGGGCCTCACTAAATTTATTGGCGGTTTCTAGAAAATGCTTGAGAAACCATATAACCGTGGTTTTGAACTCTATATCCAGTAGTTTGCTTTCCTCCATTTCTGTCATTTGTGACCTGTTTCTTTCTCTCCACATTTTTTTATGCTTTCCTGTGTTGATAGAATGGCTTTCTGTGTTAGGTGTCCTATAGGGCCCAGTGGCTCAGCCTCCCCAATTACCTGAGGTGGACACTCTTAGTGCACTCCTTTGTGGGCTTTGTGCACAGTCTTGTTGTAGTTAAGCCTTGATTGTTGTAGGTATCACTTGGAGGAATTGACCTCCAGGCCAATTGGCTATGAGAATCAGCTGTGTCTACAGTGGGAGAACTTCTGTGCTGGAGACACCCTTAGGGGCAAGACTTGCTTCAGTGGGGCTTTAGTGCTCACTGAGTCTGCCCCTGAATGTGTCCCTTATGGATCTGAGGAGTTGTAATCTGGATGGTCCCACTCTGACCACTGGGACACTGGCTCTTGGATCTCTAAGGAGGTGCTAATTTAGCCTCTGCCTGAGGCTACCCAGCAGGATCTATGGAGAGATCTGCAGATTCCTCTTCTTTGTTTGGGGTTTGGAAGTGCCCACATGAGGCCCAGCTGTGAAGCAATGCAAGCTGCTGTGGGGTCTTGTGCCTTCTTTTGGATGTTCTGGGTCTCTCTGACCCAGCTGCAGTTTGTTAGGTAATTTTCAGATTGCAAAGGGCCAAGCCATTCATATGCAAAAGCCTCTGCGCACAGCTTGCGTGGGGTGGGGTCTCAGGGACTCAACAGGGTGGTACAAACAGCTATGGCTGATCCTCAGCCCTGCCCTAAGAGGCCCCGGGTCTCAGTGTTCCACAGTAATCGCTGCAAGCACCTCTGAGAGAAAGCCATCCGCGAATTCCGACCGATGCCAGACAGTCCAGTTTCTCCCTGTATGAGTCTGGGTCCCCAGATACTCGCCCGGAACTAGAGTTCAGAGCAGTTGGAGCTTGAGGCTCCCTCCTGATTGAAAAAGATAACCGTGTCCTCAGCTGCCAGCCCTTTCCGAGTGCGCCTCCGTACCTCTGCACTTTACTTCCACAGCTCCTCTGAGTCTCAGTGTGCTTTTCTCTTTCCTTCTAGTTGTAGAATTTTCACTCAGCCAGCCTTCCTGTGGTTCTGGGTGATGGTCCGTTTTGTCTTTTAGTCGTATTTTTGAAGTGGTTGTGCAGGGCAGCAATTTCTGGTGTTTACCTATGCTGCCATCTTGCTCATTTTTTCTTCTTGCCTGATTGCTATGGCTAGGACTTCTAGTACAATATTGAATAAGAATAGTAAAACAGACAACCCTGTCTTGTTCCTTTTATTAAGGGAAATGCTTTTAGTTTTTGCCCATTGAGTGTGATGCTGACTATAGTTTTGTCATATATACCCTTAATTATGTTGGGGTATGTTCCTTGTATTCTCACTTTGTTGAGAATGTTTTTCAAAAATAGGATTTTGTCAAAGGTGTTGCTTGTTCTGCCACAACTGATATGATTATGTGATTTTTATCCTTTTTTTAATGTGATGGATAACATTTATTGATTTGTGACTAGTGTACCAGCCTTGCATCCCCAGAATCAATTCCATTTGGTCATGGTGTGTGATAGTTTTAATGTATTGCTGTATCCAATTTGATAATATTATGTTGAGGATTTTAGCATCTACGTTCATCAGGGATATTGACCTGTAATTTTCCTTGTTTGTGGTATCTTTATCTTTTTTTGGAATTAGAGTGATGCTGGATTCATAAATAGAGCTTGGAATTTTTTGGAAATATTTTAGGATAGATGTTACTTCTTTGAATGTTTGGCAAAACTCTTCAGTGAAGCCATAAGGAGTAGGAATTTTGTTTGCTGGGAGTTTTTTGATGACTGCTTTAATTTATTAGTTTTTATCAGCCTATTCAGGTTTTCTGATTCCTCCTAATTGAGTTTTAGAAGACTGTATGTTTCCAAGAATTTGTCCATTTTACCCAGGTTGTTCAGTTTGTTGACATATAGTTATTTATTGTATTTTCTTCACACCCTTTGTAATTCTGTGGTGCCAGTTGTTATATCACTCTTCTGATCTATCTCTTCCTTAAACTCCCCCATGAGTCTTTTAAATATAGTTACATGTTCCTATATTGGCTGCTTATAGGTTTACCAAGGTTGTAGCCTCTTCTTGGAATGACTCATTTAGTATTATGTAGTGATCATTTTTGTCTCTTTTATGAAGTCTATTTTGTCTGATATAAGTATTGCTATCTCATTTTTTTTTTTTCATTTCCATTTGCTTGGAAAATTTTTTTACGTATCTTCACTTTCATCCTGTGTGCCTTTTGTTATTTATTTGGATTATCTCTCTTTGCTTCTTGGTGAGTCTGGCTAGTAGTTCATCAATCTTGTTTTCATTGATCTTTTATGTGTGTGTGTGCATGGTTTTTTTTTTTCTCTCTCTATGTCATTTATTTTTGCTCTTATCTTTATTATTTTCTTCCTTCTAAATCATCTGGGCTTTTCTTTCTAATTCTTTAGTTGTAGATTAGATGGCTTATTTTAGCTTCTTATGCAGTGTCCCATAGATTTGGGGTTGTTGTGTGTTCATTTTCATTTTTTTCCAGGATGTTTTTATATTTCTTCCTTGATCTCTTTGTAACCAATTCATTGATTGTTAAACACTACTTAGCTTCCATGTGTTTGAAAATTTCTTTGAGTTTTTAAAATTATAGTTGATTTCTCATTTCATGCCCTTGTGATGAGAAAATGCTTGATATGATTTCAATCTTTTTGAACTTACAAAATTTGTTTTTTTGTCTTACTATGTGGTCTATGTTTGAGAATGTTTCATGTGCACTTCAGAAGCATGTATATTTGGCAGTTTTGAGATGAATGTTCTGTAAATATTAATTAAATCCATCTGATCTAGTGTGTTGTTTAAAGTCACTTCAAATATATATATATATATATATATATATATATATATATATATATATATGTATGTATTGATTTCAGAGAGGAAGAGAGAGAAAGAGAGGGAGCTAAACATCAATGATGAAAGAAACTCATTGATTGGCCACCTCCTGCATGCCCCACACTAGGGATCAAGCCGCAACCTGGGCATATGCTTTGACCAGGAATTGAACCTTGATCTCCTGCTTCATAGGTTGATGCTCAACCACTGAGCCATGCCAGTCAGGCTAAGGTCACTTTTTCCTTGTTGATTTTTTGTCTGGAAAGATATATCCAGTGATGTCAGTGGGGTGTTAAAGTCCCCAGCTATGACTGTATCACTGTCTATCTCATCCTTAAATTCCCCCATGAGTCTTTTAAATATATTTAGGTGTTCCTATATTGGCTGCATATAGGTTTACCAAGGTTATATCCTCTTCTTGGAATGATCCATTAGTATTATGTAGTGACCTTTTTTTTGTCTCTTTTATAGCCTTTGTTTTAAAGTTTATTTTGTCTGATATAAGTATTGCTATCTCACTTTTTTTTTTCATTTCCATTTGCTTGGAAAATTTTTTTACATATCTTTACTTTCATCCTGTGTGTCTTTTATTCTGAGGTGGGTCTCTTGTAGACAGCTTACCTTTATTCTGAGGTGGGTCTCTTGTAGACAGCTTACCTATGGGTCATATTTTCTTATCCATTCAGCTACCCTATGTCATTTCATTGGAACGTTTAATCCATTTACATATAAGGTCATTATTGATAGGTAATTATTTATTGCCATTTTAATTCTTTTTTAAAATTTATCTTTATTGTTGAAAATATTACCAATATCCTCACACCCTCTCCCCCCACCCTCCACCATTTACACCCTCCACTCTGCTCCAACCCCTTCCCCAGGCCTTCTGCACACTCCTGTCTGTCCATGGGCTATGTATATATGCATATTAGTTCATTGGTTAATCTCTTCCCACCCCATCCCCCTTCCCTCTGAAATACATCAGTTTGTTGCATGCTTCAATGTCTCTGGATCTTTTTTGTTTGTCAGTTTATTTTATTCATTAGAAATCACACCTAAGTGAGCTCATGCGATACTTCTTTTCCTGACTTATTTCACTTAGCAGCTTAGCATAATACTCTCCAGGTCCCTCCATGCTGTCTTAAAGGGTGAGATCCTTATTTTTTTGCAGCTGCATAGTATCCCACTGTGCAAATGTATCCCCCTTTTTTTTAATCCACTCACCTACTGCTGGGCACATGGCTGTTTCCAGATCTTAGCTATTGTAAACAATGCTGCTATGAAGATAGGAGTGCATATATTCTTTCTGATTGGTGTTTTTGGCTTCTTAGGATATACTCTTAGGATATATATTCTATCACTGGGTCAAATAGCATTTTTATTTTTTAAGGAAACTCCACATGCCACTTTCATTATCTAAGCCTATGTTCCCCTTCCTCTATTTTTTTCTTACAATAGTCCCTTTAGCATATCTTGCAATAGTTGTTTAGTGGTAATAAACTTATTTAGTCTTTTTTTGTCTGGGAAGTTCCTTATTTCACTTTCAATTTTGAATGATAGCCTTCATAGATAGAGTAGTCTTGGTTTCAGATATTTGCTTTTCATTACTTTGAATACTTCATGCCATTCCCATATTGCCTGCAGTGTTTCTGCTGAGAAATCTGCTGACAGACTTATGGAAGCACTCTTGGAGTAACTGCCTCTATCTCTCTTGTTGCTCCTATGGTTCTCTCTTTGTCTTTAATGTTTGCCATTTAATTATGATGTGTCTCTTTGTGTTCAACTTGATTAGGACTCGCTGTGCTTCCTGAACTTGTGTGACTTTTTTCCTTCATCAGGTTAGGGAAATTTTCTTTCACTATTTCCTCAGACAGCATCTCTATCTCTTACTCAACTTGTTTTCCCTGGGGTACCCCTATGATGTGGATGTTGTTCTGTTTCTTGTTGTCCCATAGTTGCCTTAAATTCTTCTCATGCTTTTTAAGAGTGTTTTTTTTCTTTTTGCTGCTCTAATTTAGTGTTTTTATTTTCTACCATGTCTTCCAAATTTCTGATTCAATCCTCTGCTTCATCAAGCCTGCTTTTAATTCCTTCTAGTGTACTTGTGTTGGCAGAAATATTAGTATTCATCTTTCACTAGTTCTTATTCATGGTTTCTATGTCTTTTTTCAAGACGTAGTTCCTACTGTATTCGTTGTAGTTACCACTAAGTTCCTTGAGCATCCTTATAACCATTACTCTGAACTCTATGTCTGATAAATTGCTTACCTCCATCCCACTTAGGTCTTTTTTTGAGGATTCCTCCTTTTCTTTCATTTGGAGGTTTTTTTTTCTTTGTCTCCAAATTTTAGTTGTCTCTTTGTGTTTGTCTCCATGTATAGTATACTTACTATGTCTCCTATTCTTTTTGGGGTGGCCTTTTATAGTAATGTCTTGTGGGACCCAGTGATGTGGTTTCATTAAACTCTTGTGCTGGATGCTCTGGGAGGGACCCTTTTGTGGGTTATTTGGGTTTTCCTCTTGTATTTGGGTCTGAATTGTTGTTTTCCCATTCTTGGGTGGGATCTTATCTCAGGCTGGCTAACTGTGAGTCTCAATACCTACCACATTGTGTGAGCTATTGTACAGGTCCTGACAGGACAAAACTAACCAGAAAACAAGTGAAAACATACAAAATAACCAGACAACAATAGCAAAATAACCACAAAGTAGAAGAGGACTGGGAAAGGGAAAAGAGAACAAGAATAATAAGTGAAAAGGAAAGAAAAAATTAATAATAATAATACAATAAAAATAAAAAGAATACTAGAAGAGAAAAGGGAAAGAAAAATTCTTAAAAAAAAGGAGAGAAACAAATAAGAATAAAGGAAAACCACTAAAAAAGAATAGAAGAGCCCTAACTGGTTTGACTCAGTGGATAGAGTGTTGGCCTGCGTACTGAAGGGTCTCAGGTTCAGTTCTGGTCAAGGGCATGTACCTTGGTTGCGGGCACATCTCCATTAGGGGGTGTGCAGGAGGCAACTGATAGATGTTTCTCTCTCATTGGTGTTACTAACTCTCTATTCCTCTCCCTTCCTCTCTGTAAAAAAATCAATAAAAAATATATAACAAGAATAGATGAAAGAGAAAAGAATTATGAAAAGGTAAAAAGAAAAGAAGAAAGATAAAGTGAAAGAGAAAACAATAAGTAGAATAAGAAAAGGAAAGAAGCAAATAAGAAATATGAAAGAAACAAGAAAGAAAAGAGAAAAAATAACAACAATAATAATACCCAAACAAAAAAAATAATAATGAAACAACAACACCAACAAAAAACCAACCAAGTGAAGTTTGTCTGGACAGATTTCAGTGCCTGCTTGGACTTCCCATTGTGTCTTGCTCTTGTGTTGTCTGAGGCTGTTTGTATGCTGGTTTCAGAACTTCCTGGAGATATGTTTTTGCTAGCCAATGTCAGAAGTTGTCCACATTTAGCTCTTAGCACCCTGTTCAAAGCTTCAAGTGACTCACAGCTTGTGGCTGCCTCCACTGGGCTTGGCCGCCTTTGTGAGGGGCCAAGCTGAGCTCCTAGGCTAATTTTTTAGCATCAGGGAGAAAATGGCTGCTAAAATATTGGAGAGGATGGCTCAGCACAGGCATCCTGGCTCTCCCTAACTCCTTCCACCCTGTCTCTCCTCTGGCAACTTCAGTATGCACTGCTCTCCCTCTACAGAAACCTATGGTGAGTGTCTGGAAAGGAAAATCCTATGTGCCAGTCCTTTAAAAAAGATTTATCTCCAAGGGCTCAGTTCCCTGGCTGATAGAAGCCTGGTGGCTGGCTGCTGTGTGGGTGGCTGATCTGGCTCTGGTGTCCGGACTTGGGAGCCCATCCTGGAGTCCAGGCCTCTCTCCTCTCTGGGGGAATCCTCCCCACCACTGGCCCTTTGTTCTTGGGAGCCTTCTGCTTCCCGCCCTTCCTACTAGTCTAGAGGTGGTTTCTGCCCTCCCTTGTTTAAAAGTCTCCTCAGCTTGTCTTCATCTGGTATTTCAGGGTGAATATTCCCCAATTTAGTTTTAATTCCAGTTAGATTTGGGGAGGAGGTGGGAGAAAGGTCCACCTACTCTGCTGCCATCCTCTAATCCTCAACAGTAACCTTTTACCTTTGGGACTTTGATGAAAGCAACCTTAATAACAATAATGTATTATTTTGAAAGCAATCTTAATAACAATAAATATTACTTTTCCTTTTAGAAGGGCTAATATTCCATCTTCTCATCTGCTTTTTACTTACTTGCAGAATTACTTTTTAAGTTAATTTTCAAAGTGTGTTATCTACCATTGGCAAACAGCCATTTTTTTCTTATATGAACTGTTAACATTTTTTACTTAAACATTATTTAACTTAGACATTATCTATTATTGATTACCTTATTGCTCCAAAATATGTTTGTTTGACTTTAAAAAAGAAACAATCCCTACTTTCTAGACATTGATTATTTCAATATCTTATTTTCTCCTAAAATCAGATGTAAGAAAATAAACCTTTTATTTCTTACTTTATTTTTTTTGTTATTTTATATAATACCCATTAGATTACTATTTTTTTCTGTCTTTAACTAATTTAAACCATAGGTAATTTATCTTCCCAAATTCTATTAGATTTTAATCTCTTTCAGGGTAATGAGAATAACTGTTTGTCTTTGTCTTCTAGTGCCTGATACATGGTAGATATTCAATAGAAGTTTATTAATAAATGAATGAATGAGTGAATGAATAAATAAATGTGGTATTAGTTTTGATGGAGAGGTTAATATGAAGGCTATTAAGCCTTGTTGTTTAATATATACTGTCTACTGTGTGACAGGATCAATTCTAAGTACTTGGAGCAGATGCCAGTCTTGCTCTGTCTGTAGTTCCATTTCCCCTTACCATTTCAGTGAATGAGATCCTGTCTTCCAACAGCCTGCAGAAGTGTTGTCAGAGGGCTGCCCTCAGCATGAAGGATCCACTCTGCTCATGTGTAACTTGGGCAGGATGAGTGACTTTTTTAAAAGACAAAAGCAAGAGAAATGTGAACATAACCTTTGCACGAAACTTCAGTAATGAATATGAATGTTTTGCTTCACATATATTGTTTTTAAATATAAGTAAAATAAGCAAATGGTGTAATTGTTACCAAGTGAAGGCAGCTTTGCACAGCACAAATTATAGTTTGGGAACAGAGTTGTATCTTTTGATTTTTTAAAAGTTCATGCAGATAACTACTATATAGAATGAGACCTCTTTAGACATTTCATTTGTGAAGGCAGTGAGTTAAAAAAAAAAAGTCCCTTAAAAATACTGGATTAGGAAAAATAACATAAATCAGACACCTTATAAGCTAAATTATATGCCTTAAATCTATATGAGAAGATAAAATATTCTTGGATAAGATAAATATTTTTCTGGAGTCACATTGAGAGGAAAATTATATGCAAGGAAAATGTGATTATATAAAATATGGGGAATTTGATGGCCTTGAGTAAAAACTCAAAATCTAGTAATATTCTAAAGAAAGCTGCAATTCTTTTTTTAAAAAAATATATTTTTATTGATTTCAGAGAGAAAGGAAGAATTAGAGAGAGGTATAAACATCAATGATGAAAGAGAATCATTGATTGGCTGCCTCCTGCACACCCCCCCATTGGAGGATCAAGCCCACAACCAGGGAATGTGTCCTTGACTGTAATCGAACCTGGGACCCTTCAGTCCACAGGCCAATGCTCTCTCCACTGAGCTAGGGCAAGAAAACTGCAGTTCTTAAAATTGAAAATTGGTGTGGGTCAGTTTGTTAAAAAAAATGTTAAATGTGAGGCTTAACAATAAATGTGGAATCTTACGTCCATTTTTATAACAGTCATATAATGTTTGTGTATATTCTGGACAGAAATGTTACTTATGGGGCAATAATGGAATATATGAGAGCTTTTACTGTGGCCACTGCACTGTGCTAGAGTAGTTTTGTTAGAGTGCTGTTTCTCAATTTGGTAGCATACTTTAGATAAAGAAAGGAACTTCCCTTACTTGAAACTGCTGTGTCATTTCTTCTTCCTTAACTGAAATCCCAACCAAGTTTCAGGAAATGCCCTAATGAGCCACTTCTCTTTTCTCTTTCCTCCACTAACAGGATTTCAACCACTTCAAATTATTCATGATCAGTTCTTTTACTATGGTTGTCTCTTTGGCATGGTGCTTATGTTATGGGAAGAGGGGTTATACTTTGGTGCTGTTTGTAGAAGTGATAACAGTGATAGAATCCAATCATTGCTGGTAGGTAACTAAACTAGCAAGTTAATCTTCTGTACTTTAAACAAACGCTGAAAAGGAGTCTAATCAATATTTATTTTACTTTGATATGTGTGGCTTGTTTATAATTGTGGTTTCATTTTGCATGATCAGTAGGCATCAGCATATTAGTCAACTGTAGTTTGCTGTAATTTGGGTAAAATATATCTGAAACTCAATGTCTTATGTTAACAAGATGGAGAAATCACTGTTTTAGTTCATGATAACCAAAGCAATTTCTTCTTCTAGTTTGATAATCTCAATTATTTATTAAGTTGGAACATAATTTAACATTTTATGGCATCTTATATATTATTTTATGAGTAAATGTTAATTTCTGTTTATATTTTATCAATATATTTTTCATTGGCTTTTAAATGTAGGAAAATTTTACTGCTCATAGCAGAAATAACACCAGATAGCACTTTAGCATATGGTATTTTCCTGGGGTTAAATGTTCTTTTGGGTTTATAATGAAGATTTGGATCCAGAAAGTTTGTATAGGAGATGTGAAGAATTCCAGAGCAATAATTGTTTACAGTAATAGTTTCAATTATAATAATGAAACTTGGAGTGGAGACTTGAAAGTTATATATATGAATATATACACATACCTATCTGCACATGTATTTTATATATATTTGTTTATATGAATAATAATTTCATACTTTTAATATTGTCTTAAAATGTTTTATTGGAAATAGACATTTTGAGAAAAATAAACCTGAGGTCATCTTTAATTCATTTCAGGTAACATATTAGTAAGTTGCTTACTAGAAACTTTATTTAAACCTAAAGAGACTGAAAGAAACTTCACAATCCTTCCCTGCTCAGACTGTATCAACAAAGCAAAGTGAAACAGAATATGGAGTTCATTATCAAGATTATTCAGGCAGTCCTGCTTCACTTCTATTTTAGATGAATCTGAACATAGTTTTATACTTTTGAATAGCTTTTGAATTAGTACTAAATCTTTGATTATTTTGGTGAAAGCTATCTTAAAGAAGCCAAACTTTGTGATATCCATCCTCAGAATTAAAAAATATTTTTTTTAGCTATAAAGCAAATGGGATATATATAATTTTCATGTTTTCTATTTCTTTGGTTTTAATTATTATTATAATCATTTTTAATTTTCAGTTCCATTCCAAAGAAGTATGTATGAGTAAATTTTGTTGAACTGAAACTTGGATCTGATGTCAAAAATGAAATAAGCTGAAAAACGTTTCTTAAAGGCCAGCTTAATTTTAATGACTGTGGCACAGTGTTTGTTATAAGTTCTAGAAAGACAAATTATGAGGCCTTTAAATATGATGCACATTTCCTGTATAAGTAAACTTTTTTGAAATTATGGTAATTAACACAGTGGACATAGAAAATAAATTTGAAAACAGTGGTTTAAGTAGCTATACAAAAGAAATAAGGGAAGGAAAAACTGAAAAAAAATTCTTATCCAGTAATTCCAAACAAACTAATGAAATATGTTTCAAAGGGAATGATAGCTATTGATAAAATAATGAATATATGATACATGTGGAAATGCAATCATTCAATTCTTTATAAGTCAACTTACAAATAAAATTATATGAAATCAGCTAGACATGCCAGATTCTTTATGGAGATAAATTTAATTAATTTTATAGTAAAAAGAAAAGATAGATTAAGCAATGGAGTGAAAACAGATCCAGAAAGTTAATGTTCACAAATAGCAGATCACAATTTTTTTTTTTACTATTTGGCAAAACAAAACAAATGTATAATGCAAAATATAGTTCCCATGCAGGTTTTACTGATTATGTTTATTAAGGTCAGAAAGAAGAATCTGTGAGGCATAGAGCGGATGTATAAGCAAAGCTGAAAGAATCACACATGTCCTCAAAAACATAACCTATGAGGGAAGAGCTTAACAGTAGTCTTATAGAAAAAAATGAATAACAAGAAACTAATATACAGTATTTCTTATTTTATAGAGTTGTGAATTACCAGCCAGTTACAGAATCTGTGGGTTGGGGTGGAGGTGTTTGGCAATATATCAACATCTGGCAAATATTACTTTGCCTATGAGACCTAGAGAATGACAGATAATTTTGTGATTCTGTTAAATTTTATTTTTGGAGCATAGAAAGCCTAGATAACTGTATCAACAAAACTAGAATAGTGTGAGAATGTATTACAGGTAGTTTACATTAAACGTTAGAAAACCTGGAGGAATCATTATTGAACAGCGACATAGTAAGGTAGTATGTGGAATTTCCTCAGGTGACCTGTTTTAAGCATAGATTGGCCAAGGAGAGAAAGCCCTTCTTTCTGATTTTGTAATTGCCCTCAGGATACAGAGAGAGGTTGGGGCTAATGATGTTCACTTTTCTTTTTTCTCTCTTCAGTTATAAAAGAATAGGTGGAATTCAAAGTAGAATTTAAAATTCTTACACAACAATTTCAAATAAAAGAAGCAAAGAGTCTAGGAAACAGAGATTGAGTTTTAATAAGGATTCCCATGCCTCCTTCATAGTCATACCATGTGAGAATGTTTCAAATCTTCTCTTGCCTCTCCTGAAACACTCCTCCTCAGCCTGCATACTAGAACAGCGTGTGGTTCACTCTCTAGCTTCTACCACTGGCCAGAGATCCTTTCATTCCGCCCTTCGTTCCTTTGTTATTTCTTATTGTGTGAACATGTTCCCAATACAGAAGTTCATATGCACATGAACAAATTAAGTTCTGAAACATATGCAGCTTCCCTTAGGTATATTTCCATCCAGATAAAAATTTGAGCCAGAACTTTCATATGTATTTTGCTATATCCTTTTCTCCCTCTTGCCAAAACTCATTCTCTCCAACATCTTTTCCCACTCCCTCTTGCCAAAACTCATTCTCTCCAACATCTTTTCCCACTCCCCCCAAATTTAGACCAGTGCCGGCTACATTGAAAATCGGGCAGGTAATGATCTCATCAAGTGTCTTCAGGGAATTTTTCAGCAGCTAAGATGTTTACACTCTTTGCTTCTTTTGATCGTGTGCTAATTCAAATGGATTTGACCCTACTGAACAATCTGAGTTCTATAACAGTTTTGTAAGCAGCATTTTTTTTTAACATCAGACTTTAAATTCTGGTAAACTTTTAGATTTCTTAATTAATTGTAGTCTAAGAGGCATCATCCTTTAGTTATACTCTCGAATGTTTCTCTCCACTTAATCACTTTTCCTTTTCTGTAGCTTATTATTGCCCTTCACATGTGAAAGGCACTTTTCGAATGATGGATACTTTTATCATTCCATCAGTACTATACCTACTATTATATGTTCTTCGCATAATCATATCAACCTCCTCTACTTTTTCTCTGCTCTCAAATTTTAAAACATCGATAGTTTTTATTGCAAATAACCCCCCCCCCCACTTTTTATTAGCTTTTTGAATGCTTATTGTGGACATGTAAGTGTAGAAACAAGTCAGAGGCGGAGTCCGCCCAAATGAGATGACTGATAACCTCATCCTCTGGAGAATGTAGAAAATGTGTGATTTTGTCTCGAGCAATCACTTAGTTAATGCCTATATAAGTTTACTTAAATTGAAGGTATAAGTAGAGGCATGTACCAGGTGCCACACTAGGTTTTGAGGATAAGCTATGTCAGATATATTACCTGCCCAGGAGCAATTGCATTTCACCAATTAATCAAACTGGAAAGTGCTACAAAAAGTGTATACGAATTTGCTATTAGTCTGGGGTTTTGCAACCATCAAAAATATGAAGGTTGAAGTAGATATTGAAAAATAATTAGCTATTTTCTAGGCAAGAAAAGGGCAAGAGAAAGACATCAAAGCAAAAACTAGCATGGAGTTGTAAAAAGCATGGCACATCCAGTGGTCTTTGATTGGAGCTTGGGATCTTCACGAGGGGAGTAGCTTGATCTGACTGTGTTTCAGTGGGATATCTCTGTCCATTTGGAACACATACTAGAGTCCTTAGTTTTAGATTTTATTTATAGAGTGTATCTTCTGTAAGAGAGCAAGGACAAACATGTGTCTCTGGATAGTACTCTGCAAAGTGGTTGTCCCCCTGGCAAGAAAAGAAGACTAAAAATATGATAGAACCTATTTCATAAGAAAATCAAAGGTGATGGACTATGTCATTTTTCACTCTAGAAAGAAGTACTTAAATGGAACATGGAAGACTCCCAAAGCAGTGGAACAAGCAAATATTTGCAAGTGATTTAGTCATTTCTTTGTGGTTGTTTGGCTTAGTCCTGATAGAACACACTGTGAAATAGGAAGTCAGTTCAGCATTTTTAGCTTGCTAATTTGCCATGTGACTTTGAGTAAGTCTCTGTCTCTCTCTCTCTCATGTTTGTGTGTGTGTTTGTGTGTATGTGTGTGTGTGTGTGTTTGCTGAATATTTTCAGTTAAATTAATATCTAGCATCCTGTGTGGAGAGCGAAGGACTGGGATTTGGACTGAGTGTGAAGAAAGAATCTAGTCGTGTTAAAGTTAGGTCTGCTGTGCCTGAAGAGCAGTGCTGCATTTATTCCTGGGATGCTAAACTTATGCTGAATATGGGAGCTCTAAGATTGGAAATACAGCTCAGTGCCTAAAGGTAGGACCTCTCTCCTTCTTCTTATGGGACCCAGGATCTCACATTTCAGATAGATTTTCAGAGCATGAAGGATAACCATAAACTACTATTTAATGGCCTTTTTTCCCATAATACCCTCTTCTGAAAACAACCTCGAAGTATGTTACCTTAGCACAGAGCTCTCAGAGCAAAATTAAGTATAAAATGAATTTGGGAAGTAACCTTTAATTTGTTTTGTTTTTTTCTTTTACTTTATAGGTCCCCTCTGCTCTTCCATATTTTCTAAAAATGTATTGCCAATTAATTTGTTTCAACATGAAACTCTGGTTTACTAAGTAGTATCTAAATTCACTTATATTCAGTCCTTTTGGACACACTCAGTGAAATGCATGACAAAACTCGCTGTAGTTTTCTAAATACAAAACAGCAACAACAAAATAGCAAGCAAAGATATTTCAAAACACACTAGTAGGAAATAATTTACAAAATAAATGTATACACTAAACTAATAAGTCCTCTCCTGGGGATAGATAGGAGGCAGTGAACGCTAACTTGCTTGGGTAGCAGTCATCTTAGAAGAGTTTTAATCAGTATCAGTATCAGCGATATTACCTGAAATCTTTTCTCTGTTCTCCACCAGTTGATAATAGCTAACATTGATTGGGCTCTAGTCAGGTACTAAAAGGCTTTACATGTATCACCTCTTTTGAGTCTGACAATACCCTTGAGGCAAAAGCTGTTATCTCTGTTGTTCAGAAAGGCGAGGTTCTGAAGGATACTTAACTTTCCCAAGGTGACCAGTGAGGAAGTGATGGAGCAGAGACTTGGATCTAGGTCTGTGTGGTGCTTAAACATAGGTAAATTATGCAATCATTTTTCCTCCCACTTTTAAATTTAAACTTCATCTTTGTTGTTCTTTTTCATTCATTTTGAACCAGAGCCGATCTTTATGCCACTGAAGGAAAACAGTTCAAGAGAGAAGGGTTAGGGAAAATCAGAAAGTGCTGCGATGCTAAAAATGGTTCCTAGGCTTATGTATGGATAATGAGGTCTTTGACTGTGTTACATTTGCAAAAATAGCAGTTGCAGAGGTAACAAGGGACCAGAATAGATGGCTCCAATTCATAAAAGAAAGGGGCAGAGTGAAGACACTCATTAATGTTGAAGCAGTAGAAGGATAACTAGTGACAAATATCAAGTAGATTTGCTTCAGTTTGGTCAGAGAAAGGTCATTGATTATTTTTGGTTAAACTGGTTCACAGAGGCCAGGTCTCCACTAAAAAAGGGAATTAATTGCTTCCATTTCCCACTAATTGCCTCAACATTTCCCTTTGCTTTGTCATTGGAGATTTGGTCAGACAGGCAAAAAGTCAAAAGTCAGAGTTTGATGGAATCTACATAAAAAGGGAATCTGAGGAGACCAAATTATGGCATTTGGTGTAATAATGATAATGATAGTTAGCATTTTTTCCTGGGAGTGCTGTAGATTTTTAGAGACCTTTTCAATCTTTAATCAGACCGTAGGGCACATTTAAGAGAGTTCACTGTTTTTATTTCCATCTAGAGGCTAAGGCATCACAGAGAGATGAACTAACCTAGGGCAAGTCTCCTGAGATGTTAATCCTATAAATTGGAGTATACTCTCCTATGTTGAGTGTTAGCTGGAAGCTCGGGCTCTTCCTCGTTATCATTCATTCAAGTTCCTTCAGAGTTTTTAGGGTTTTTGTACATTATTATCAGATTACAACCTCTACCAATGACAGAAAAATCAGCCAAGAAATAGTGTGGAAGGTTTTGATGTTACCACAGTTGCATAGTTTGAAGGCTATTAATTGATGCTACAGCCATCTTCATTTGCCCGGCTCGTGTGGTTCAGTGATTGAGTGGCAATCTAGGAACCGAGAGAGGTCATGGTTTGATTCAGGGTCAGGGCACATGCCAGGGTTGTGGGTTTGATCCACTGTGGGGTACATGCAGGAAGCAGCAGATACCTATTTTTCTCTTGAGTTGATGTTTCTATCTCTCTACCCATCTCCTTTCCTCTCCTCCTCTCAAAGCAATAAAAACAGTTAACAAATTAACAAGACATTCTCCTTTGTATTTGCTGAATTAACCAGTCTTTGAAATCCTGTCCAGCTCCACCAACACCCTTTGAGATATGTGAGTTTTATATTTCAGACATTTTGCTTTATTCTTTTGGAACATGAAGTGGCAATATAGATAGTGGAAAGAGCATGGGCTCTGAATATGATAGATCAGTGTTCAATCATTTTGGCTTCTCTGATTTATTTGTAACACCTTCAGAGGTCCGATAGACAAATTCTGTTCAGGAAGTCACAAGACTGCAATATCAACTACTCTTCTTTCCTTGAAGAACCAGAAATATGTTATTAATTTATTACAATATAGGCTCTTAGAAACATGGTAAATTAGAATGAACATGGGTTTTAAAGCAAGACGATTAGGTTTCAAAACAAGCTCTGTCATAACCAGTTGTTTAATCCCAGATTGCTCATGTAATGTGATTGAAACTCAGTTTCTTCATGTAAACCTGATATACCTTGTTGGGTTACTAGCATATGGTTATTAAATGTGACAGTGAAGGTAAAACACCTAGCTCAATGTCTGCATAGATGGGGACCTAGAAACACATGCTTCTTTGTGTTATTATAAATAATAAAGATATTAAATGATGACACTATTAATTGCAGCAAGATCAAACAAACAGAAGTTGCTGCTATAAAAGAAGTTTAGTTCTTTTTTTTTTTAATTAAATCTTTATTGTTCAGATTATTACATTTGTTCCTCTTTTTTTTCCCCCCATAACTCCCCTCCTCCCAGTTCCCGCCCCACCCTCCGCCCTCACTCCCCACCCACTGTCCTCATCCATAGGTGCACTGTTTTTGTCCAGTCTCTTCCCGCATCTCCCACACCCCTTTCCCCCCCAGGAATAGTGAGTCCATTCCCTTTCTATGTCCCTGATTCTATTATAATCAACAGTTCATTCTGTTCATCAGATTATTTATTCACTTGATTCTTAGATTCACTTGTTGATAGATGCATATTTGTTGTTCATAATTTGTATCTTTACCTTTTTCTTCCTCTTCCTCTTCCTCTTCTTAAAGGATACCTTTCAGCATTTCATATAATCCTGGTTTGGTGGTGATGAACTCCTTTAGCTTTTCCTTATCTGTGAAGCTCTTTATCTGACCTTCAATTCTGAATGATAGCTTTGCTGGATAAAGTAATCTTGGTTGTAGGTTCTTGGTATTCATCACTTTGAATATTTCTTGCCATTCCCTTCTGGCCTGCAAAGTTTCTGTTGAGAAATCAGCTGACAGTCATATGGGTATTCCCTTGTAGGTAACTGAGTTTCTTTCTCTTGCTGCTTTTAAGATTCTCTCTTTGTCTTTTGCTCTTGGCATTTTAATTATGATATGTCTTGGTGTGGTCCTCTTTGGATTCCTTTTGTTTGGGGTTCTCTGTGCTTCTTGGACCTGTAAGTCCATTTCTTTCACCAGGTGGGGGAAGTTTTTTGTCATTATTTCTTCAAATAGGTTTTCAATATCTTGCTCTCTCTCATCTTCTGGCACCCCTATAATTCTGATGTTGGTACGCTTGAAGCTGTCCCAGAGGCTCCTTACACTATCCTCGAATTTTTGGATTCTTTTTTCATTTTGCTTTTCCGGTTGGGTGTTTTTTGCTTCCTCGCATTTCAAATCATTGACTTGATTCTTGCGCTCCTCTGGTCTGCTGTCGGGAGTCTGTATAATATTCGTTATTTCAGTCCGTGTATGCTTAATTTCTAGTTGGTTCCCCAATATAAGATCGAGGGTCTCATTAGTTTTCTTGTAGATCTCATTAAGTTTATCGGCGGCTTCTAAACAGTTCTTGAGAGACCTTAAAAGTGTGGTTCTGAACTCTATATCTTCCATTGACAATTTTGTCCTGTTTCAGTGAGAGAACTTCTGCCCTCTAGGGAGGTGCTAATCTAGCCTTTGCCTGAGGCTATCCGGCAAATGCCTGTGTGCAGGGCTTGGGCGGGGCGGGTCGCACAGGATCAACAGGGTGGGCCGGAGAGAGCAGTTATGGCGGCTCTCAATCCCGTCCCCAGGGGCTCTGCCTCTCTGAGTCCCAGCGCCCACTGCAAACCTCGGAGAGAAAGCTGCACTCGCTCTGACCGAAGCCAGACAGTCCCGCTTCTCCCGTTTGAGTCTGGGTCCCTAAAGACTCGCCCGGATCTGGAGCTCAGAGTCTGCGACTCCCTCCCGATTGAAAACGCCAACCGCGCCCTCCACCGCCAGCCCGCTCGCGCACTCCGCACCTCAGAATTTGACTTCAGCACTGCGCCTCCTCTGAGTGTCTGTATGCGTTTCTCTTTCCTCCTAGTTGTAGGACTTCCACTCAGCCAGCGTTCCTGTGGTTCTGGGTGATGTCCCTTCCGTTTTTTGGTTTCACTTTTGAAGTAGTTGTTCAAAGCAGCAAACTCCGGCGTTAACCTATGCCGCCATCTTGGTTCTGAGAAGTTTAGTTCTTTATAAAAATACTTCATTTGAACAAGATGCTCTCACAGTTATGGTGAACTTGAGCTGGACTCTCTTCCTGTGGTCAGATGCCTCCTACAGCAAGTCCTCCTTACCCTACCTTATTAAAAGTGCTGTGCTCACATGAAGTCATTTAGTCATCAGGCAGCCGTAGGAATTGAGTGGTATTATTGCACTCACTGTACATTTTGAGAGGGAAATATTCGACCCACAGGTACATAGATTGTCAGTGAGGAGCTCAAGTTTGAAGCCATGTGGGTTGATTCCCAAACTTGCAATTTCAATTGGTGCTCTAACAATGCTTTTGAGACATCAAATTGCAATTCAAGCTTGTCATTTGTGCAAGCTGAGAAATTAAATCGCCCTCACCCTCATTTTTAAATCAGGTAAGGGGATTCTTAAAGCTTATCTTTCTTCTGACAAAAAAGGCTATTCATAGTAAGAACAGAAAAGCATTATCAACAGTGACATCTATGTCACCAAACTCTACATTAGGTTCTTTCTAAGAGCTTTAATATAATCTTAAAAAATATGACTAGCCGATTCGCTTATCAGGACACATGTCTCAGCCTTCTAACCGAGAAATGCTAGGAACTGGGCATATGGGTCCTTCCTGCTCCCATGGTGCTTTGCTCTAACCTGTCCCTCCCCCTCGCCTCCCTCTGTATCTCTCAGGCAGGTCCAGTGAACTTTTTGGCCCAGTGTTGAAGCTGAGGACCAATTCTGAAGAGAGCCCTAATTATCAAACGATTTGCTCACAACTTTTTAGACTTGTTTCTTTTAAACAATGCCACTTAATAAAACTCCTTTCAAATACATAAACAGGGCATACCCACTAAAACAGGAAGAGCGAAGATTGGTTTGACTGTTTTGATTAACTCGACTGCTCAAGTCAGTCAAAAAGTAATCACCAGTTAAGCAAACCATTTTGACAGATTCTTGGCCCACTGTGACTGCTTGTTTGACTGGCTTGCCTGTCAGGTGAAAGTGGTCAGATTGACTGGAGACAATCTATCTGGAAAATTATCTTTGGGGAACGTGGGTGTCTGTACACCAGAATTTACTTTAAATAACTTTATTTGAAATCTGTACCTATTTTCCTGGGACCAGTGAGAGAAGTTTGAAAGTGACACATTGCAGCATTTGTCTTTCTAGAGTGAAATGTCTTTCCACTTGCTAGGGCTGGCAATATATTTATAGGCTAAAAAATAATCACACATTTCCCTATGCACAGATAGAGTTCAATTACATTGAAACTCTACCCTAACTTGGGCAAGCACTAACAAGGCATCATATCCTCTTCCTCTTCTGAAGGGTTGACGCTAGACATATGACAGCAAATGACTTCTCAGAAATCAGGCTACCAATCCAGTCATGAATGACTTGTGGTAAGAAAAAGTTGACCTTGCCACTAATCATAGTTCTTCTTAGAAGAAGAGTTTGAGAGAAGGAAACCACCACAACAAAAACAGCAAACAAAACCTTTGAGGAGGTAAGAGAATCTAGTTGCCATTATTATTTGAGCTGCTTTTAAAAATCAAGCCCATGTATGTATCCATGCTTATGTTCCCCTAGGAAATTTACTTTGAAACAAGCTTCCAAGTTTGGGCAAGACAAACACACCACTATAAATATGGGGAGAATGATGTATTCACACATTTATGGGGAGAATATAATAGGCTTGTTATCTGCTGTAAGCACAGTGTTAGAAGGTCTGGCCTAAGTGGTTGGGTATCCTAGTCCATTTACATTGATCATTTGAAATATCCTGTTATTGTTTGAAAGACTTTCATGTGCTGCTTTCCAACACTCCTAAAATTCTAACTTTTTCCATGAAAATGTCTTGTACATGTGCAAGACTTAGATGCTACTCTGTGTACTTTTATTAAATGAGTTCAATGGTATGATTAGATGGAAGTTAGGGCCAGAGTATAGGTAATGAATAACATCATGGCACTGTTCTCAAAATAGCTTGCTTAAAAGTCATAGTTTCTTTTGTGTTAGAATCACTTGATGTATCATTCTATTTTTTTAAATTTTTGATTAATAGTAATTACTTTAGCCTTGCTTTCAAAGTTTTTGCTTTTTAGTAATTTTATGATTGTTTTAAGCAATAAGCCCTTTGACCTGAGTAAAAGAAGCAAATTACATGCCATAGTTTGAAGAATACTAGAGAGAGTCTATCAGGGTATATACATTTAAAATTTTATATGTTCACTACATTTTAGAATCATTACTAGTAATGTTTCAATGATCATCTTGATGCTTCAAATGTTTTACACCTCAAGGTTCATTTCCTTTGGCTATGAAAATGTACAAATTTACCTCTCTGGCAACAACTCATGCTGCTGCCTGTTGCATTGTTCCCTGTTCAGCATTCGGAATTATCATTTAAAGACATTTTTTTTTTTAAATTTGAAATGGAAACAGCTTCATTTTAATAATTATTCTGATGAAAAACAAAATCTCAGTTGTGAGACCGGTGAAGATTTGAAGCCTTGCTTTGCTTTAGAGCTCCTTAACCTCTGCGTTATCTTCACTTTCTGATGTGTAGAGCCTAGAGAACAATGCTGCTCACGTCACTGTTGTGAGGGTTACATGAGGCCAGACTGGTAGTGCTCCAAGCTCTGTGCCTGACACTAAGCAAAATTTCTATACTCACCAGCAATGTATGCCATTTTTATCACTCTGATTATTAACATAGTTTTTACTTTAAAAAATATATTTTATTGATTTCAGAGAGGAAAGGAGAGGGGGAGAGAGATAAAAACATCAATGATGAGAGAGAATCATTGATTGGCTTCCTTCTGTACGCCCCCTGCTGGGGATCAGGCCTACAATCCCAGTATGTGCCCCTGACCAGAATCAGACCCAGGACCCTTAAGTCCAAAGGCTGACACTCTATCCACTGAGCCAAACCAGCTAGGGCAACATAGTTTTCACGTTAAAGAGAACACCAAAATAGAGATAAGCAGACATGGATGAGTTGGTTTTTAACTTTGTGCTACTTTAATAACTTTAATTATCTCTTCAGTAAAAAGTGTTAAATAGGGGATCACAATCATAAGGGATCAAATATGAGATATATGAGATCATAAAAGGGATCCACGCATAAGAAAGTGCTGTGTAAATTGTAAAATGTTGTATAAAAACACATTTTACTGTAAGTCTTATTCACTTTATTGATTATTGCCTTTGGGTTCGATGCCAGTTGTTTGCCTTCCCTATAATTTTGTGGCTGCATATCTAAAAATTCAGTTTCAATGACAGAGAAGACACACCAACTGTGACACTGATGGTGAAAATAATGAAAATGGTGGAAGTGTTTAAAAATCATGCCCTGGCTGGTTTGACTCAGTGGATAGAGCATCAGCCTGCGGACTTGGGAGTCCCGGGTTCGATTCTGGTCAAGGGCATGTACCTTGGTTGCAGGCACATCCCCAGTAGGGAGTGTGCAGGAGGCAGCTGATCAATGCTTCTCTCTCATTGATGTTTCTAACTCTCTATCCCTCTCCCTTCCTCTCTGTAAAAAAAATCAATAAAATATATTTTAAAAAAATAAAATGATTTATGCCAGGCATCACTGTCTTTAAGTCTCCTGAAAACATCATATTTCAAGTTAAGAAAATGGCCAACATTTTGTCATTGTAAAATATTCTACGAACAGTAAGGAAGAGGATTACAACCATGTTTGAAGCTGCAATTTTGGAGCTAATTTGCCATGAAGAAGGGGAAGCCTAGTTGATAGACAAGTACATGTTACCAATAAACCTTTCATGGCAGAATTTTTGCCACCACCAAGAAAGTGATCAGTATTAACAAGCATGGATATTTATGACAATTTCAAATGGTTTCCTAAGGATTAAGGCATGTGAGCAATTGAAAGGAAGAATAAAAATGTTATAAAAGTCAATGGGGCCCTAGTTTGTTTGGCTCAGTGGATAGAGCATCAGCCTATGGACTGAAGGGTCCCAGGTTCAATTCTGGCCAAGGGCACATGCCTGGGTTGCAGGCTCCGTCCCCAGTGGGGGCGTGCAGGAGGCAGCCAATCAATGATTCTCTCTCATCATTGATGTTTCTATCTCTCTCTCCCTTCCTCTTTGAAATCAATAAAAATAGATTTTAAAAAGAAAGTCAGTGGGGATAGGCTGTGAAGCACCTTGTTTCCCACGTACAGGAGCCTTCAGAGGATCCAGTGTTCTGGGCTGGGACCACAGCTCTCAGCCTTCCCGTTCCCTTGCTCTCTCACTATTTATACTTTCTCTTTGATTTAACTGAGTCTGTTAATCCACTGACTATTCAATTTTCTCACCTTTTGGTCTTTGTTCCCTTTCACATCCAGCCTTTGCCCCACTCATCCCAGTAAGTTCGCACAAGTAGATAGAGTCCCTTCTTGCCCCATTTTTGTCTGTCATACCTGATAATCCTTGTTCAGCGCAGCCTCTTAGCTCAGCCTCCAGGCAGCTGTCAAAGAAAACAGTCCAGGACAATATGCAGATTGAGGACTTTACAAATTAGTGATCTTCAGTTTTAGTGGGACCTTCCTCTTCTCTTCTATTCCATTTAGTAGGTTTTGTACACTTTATGTCTCTCATCCAAATTTATATCTCATCACTTCTGTCCACACCCTCAGCAGATGAATTTGCCTATAAGTTTACTGAGAAAATCTAATTTAGAAAGAAAATATTTTCAATTCCCTCCTCAGAAATCTAAAAATATCTTTATTAAAACACATTCTTTTCCCGTTTCATAGAAAGAAGATGCTTTTGTCAAAACTAGGTCCTCTGCTTTAGATCCCACTCAACACCTATTTTTCATTCACCTACTTAATCAGTCATTCTTTCTTGCTTATATCTACTACCTCTCTCTCCTCAATTAAATGTTACCCTGTACATGTAAACATGAAGTCTCTAGAGACCAGTATAAACTTTTGAACAATAATAGATACAGAGGCAGAGCTGCCTCAAACAGATTGTCAAACTGCAGCAGGAAGGCCGGGGAGGGTTGGGGGGCAGGAGGTAGGGGGGTAAGAGATCAACTAAAGGACTTGTATGCATGCATATAAGCATAACCAATGGACATAAGACACTGGGGGATAGGGGAGGCTAGGGGACTGTCTAGGGCGGAGGGATAAAATGGACACATATGTAATACCCTTTGTAATACTTTAAGCAATAAAAAAACAAACATGAAGTCTCTACACAAACACACACACACACACACACACACACACACACCAAAACAAAACAACACTCTCTAACCCCAGAGCTATCTATGATATGTAAAGTCCCCCAAGACTTCTCATTTTATGGTCAAGCACTCCAAAATTTTTAAAGCTGATTAAGAGTATAAACTCTGGAAGTACACTTCCTAGGTTCAAATCTTGGCACTACTAGCTATGTGTCCTTTGACATATTACTTACCTTCTCTTTGCTTCAGTATTTTCAACATTAAAATTAGAATGAGAATCGTTCTTACTCCATAGGATTGTTGAGAAAAATTAAAAAAGTAATACATGTAAAATGCTTAGAATAGTTCTTGGCATAAAGTAAGCATCCAATGTGTTGTAATCACCATTGTTTTTGTTTTTTTTCTCATTCACTCATTTGTTTGTTTCAAAAATATTTATTTAGAACCTGCCATATACTAGGTGCTATGAACAATACAGGATGTCTAATTATAAGTGAAAGAGACAATTTCTTTGTCCTAAACAAGCTTAGAATGTAGTTGGTAACATAGGTAACAAATAATGACATATGAATAATTAGAACAATGTGAACACCGCAAAGGATTTAGAAATGGAAAATATTAGGGAAGGATCCATTTAAACAAAGTAGTCAGGAGACTTTATAATCAAGTCTTGAGAGATTAGAAGTCAGTCTTTCAAAGAACCCAAGAAAAAGACATTCCAGGCATGAAAAAAAAAGGTGTGTCTGGAGGATAAATGGGGTGGGGGGAGCATAGTGTTCATTTTGTTACATTAACTAAAAATAAAAGTCCATGTGGCTAGTTCAAGTGAGCACCAGGGAGAGTGATTTGAGATGAAGTTGGATAGGCAGGGAGTCACCTGTCCATCTTGTAGGCCAGAACAAGCAAACTGGATTTTATTCTAGATGAAATGAGAAGCAATTGAAAGATGTTAAGCAGAAGGGAAGAGAAGACATTTTATGATTCTAAAAGTCGATTCTGAAGATATATGAAGAAGAGTTGAGATTCCTTTTTTTTTTTTTTACAGCTGCATAATATTCCATGGTGTAAATATACCCACCCCCTTTTTATCCACTCATCTGTTGATGGGCACTTGGGCTGTTTCCAGATCTTAGCTATTGTAAATTGCTCTGCTATGAACATAGGGGTGCATACATTCTTTCTGATGGTGTGTCAGGATTCTTAGGATATATTCCTAGAAGTGGGATTACTGAGTGAAATGGCAGTTCCATTTTTGATTTTTTGAGGACACTCCACACTGTTTTCCACAGTGGCTGCACCAGTCTGCACTCCTACCAGCAGTGCACTCGGGTTCCCTTTTCTCTACAACGAGTGAGGATTCACCAGCACTTGTTTGTTGATTTATTGAGAAGGATCTCTTACCTTTGAGACAGCGCAGAAAGACCTAAAAATATTATGTTAAGTGAAATAAGCCAGTCAGAGAAAGACAAATATCACATGATCTCATTTATATGTAGAATCTAATGAACAAAATAAACTGACAAACAAAATAGACCAGAGACATGGAAGCATGGAACAGACAGAGGATCTTTAGAGGGAAGTGTGTTGGAGGGAGAGGAGGGGAGAGATCAACCAAAGAACTTATATGCATATATACATAACCAGGGACACAGACAATAGTGGGTGAAGGCCTAGGGAGGGGACAGGAGTAGGGAGGATGGGGGTTATGGGAATAAAGGGAACAATAAAAAAGATAAATTAAAAAAAAACACATAAAGGGATATTAAAACCAAAAGACAAAATGTTTTTGGTATTTTTTTTTGTATTTTAAAATAAAATAATCTAAAAAAAGAACAGTTGAGGACAGCAACGGAGGGTGCTGGAAGATCAGCAGCAGAGGACTTACAGTTAGGGACGATGGTGGTTTGGACTAGAGCTCTGGTAGTAACAATAAAGGTAAATTCATTTGCGATACTTCTTTTTTCTCATTGCCTTTGATCATACTTTTATTCAAAATTATCTGTCCACAGTGATTTGACTGTTATGGAAGAAACAAATTTAAGTTTATGCCACAGGTCTCTTTTCTGTGGTGGGTTTCTTTTCTGTGGGCTTCTTCTCAGCGGCTGATTTCTTGGTGGCTGTAGCCTTTTTCCCCACCAGAGGCTTCTTCTGCTTCTTAAGCCAACAGCCTTCTCTCCTTTCTCCCCAAACGTAGGCTTCTGGCCTGGAACCCCCTTCTCATCTGATTGGGTTCCAGTGCTGCTGCTGCTTATCCACCCGCAGCTTGTGGCTCTTGGCCTGGCGAAGAATGGTGTTCCGGCGCATGGTCTTTGCCTATGGATTTAGCTTCAACATGATCCTCAGGCTTTTCAGTGGATTCTTCTTCAGGACTCTGCGGTGAATCTTCTTGCGTGGTACTCAGAGGGCCCTTTGGATTTCTGGGCTTTTCAAGATTCTGCTCAGGTCTGTACTGAGCATCTTGTGCATGGGAAGGCTGTAGTTACTCTTGATGGAGGCAGCTCTATGCCAAGTGCCACACAGCTCATCTAACTTGCGGCAAGCACTTTCAGTCCAAATGCAGAAACGGCCCACATGCCCTCCAGGTGCAAGTTTCAAAATGTTCAGTTTGCTGACATTAAGCAGAGTAATTCCAGGGCTGTTTCTGAAGGCTTTGATGATACATTGTCCTCATTATAGATGATGCAAGGTCCCCTGCGCTGGATACGACCACAGTTTCTCATTTTGCCCTTGCCAACCCTCATTCACTGAGAGGCACAGGCCTTTTTTTGTATCATTCCAGGCCTTAAGTTTCTTAAGAAGCAAAACAGCCTCCTTGGTTTTCTTGTAGCCTTCTACTTTATCTTCAACCACCAAAGGAAGTTCAGGAACTTCCTCAATGCAGTGACCTTTAGACATGACCAGTGCTGGGAAGGCTGAGACAGCCAGGGCAGAGCAGATGGCATATCGTCTCTGTGTTGTGTTTACTCTGTGGTGCCAAGGGTGCCAGGTTTTGGTTGGTGCAAACATGTGGCCCCCACGACACATATTTCCAAAAGCATCCTGGCCAGAACGATGAGTTCCACCACCTCAGACTCTGGGAATTTGAGCCACAGCTCTGCCAGGACCCCAGGACTCGGCACTGGTTCGATGCGCTGCCAATTCACTGACAGCATAGGGCTGGTCTATTGTTTTTGCACAAGTTGGTGTGAAGGAAGTTCTCAACATCTGGTGGAATGGGAGCCTGAAACACAGCAGGCAAAGTGACATTTTTGCCAGATGTTTCCCCCTTTTCAGAGTACACAGGTATCAGTGGATGAGCACACGCCATGGCGGGGAGAGGAGAAGGCCACACTCCATTTGCCATACCTTTGGGAGCTAGCATGGACAGGGCGGATAATACGTTGTGGGTGAGGAAAAGAAAAGATACAAGGAAGACTATCCAATTTCTGAGATGAGAAATTGGATGAATAATGATGCCATTAACTAAAGACTGGGGAGAAACAGGTTTTGAGGGAATAATCATGAGTATTTGGGCATATAAATTTTAAATTTCGAGATATTTGTGAGTAATCTCTCTCTCTCTCTCTCTCTCTCTCTCTCTCCTCTCTCTCTCTCTCTCTCTCTCTCTCTCTCTCTCTCTCTCTCTCTCTCGCGCGTGTGTGTGTGTGTATGTGTGTGTATGTTCCTCTCCCTCTAATATATATAAAGCTGAACCTGCAAAGAAGGAAAATTTAGGATTTATATTCTGTTAGTGTGTAAATTGTATTTAAGCTGTGGGAATAGATGACATCAGCCACAGTGAGAAGAAGAGAGACAGTGCGTAGTGAGGAGCCTTGCGGCACCTCCAATTCACTTCTCAAGCCACTGTGTTCCAGGGTCCATCCTCGTGGGCCATCTGAACAGAAATGCAGCTTTGGGAGTCAGGCATGTAGCAGGTGTTTGAAATCATGCGAACAGATGCTTCCTCTGAGAGAGTGTGGAGAGAGAAGAAAACGTGCAAGTGCTGAGCTCCCCCCTCCCCGCCACCCTCCGTCTTCTTATTTACAATTCCCAATGCCCCTCCTGTCCCTGCAGGCTGACTGCCATTCTCACCAGCCTCTGAGAGCATTCTCCCGAGGAGCATCAGTGACCCAATTATTCCCCAGTCCGTCAGCAATATTTTCTGCGCTTTCTCTTCCCGCATCCCTGTAGCACTGGGCTTTTTAACCACTTCTTTCTTCCTTGTTTTGTCTTTGTCATGTCACTCTGTACTAATTTTTTAAATATTATTTTTGAGATTCCTTTAGTCTTTCCTGTGTATTGCATGTTGGTGTTTCTCAGAGGTCTTTACTTCCTATTTTATCTTTTTAATTTTAATTCTTCATCCTGTGTAGCTTGATCTAAAACCCTGATTCAAGACTTCTTCTAAGCTGGCAACCAAATCTGTATTTCTAAATCCACACATTTAACTGTTTACCAGATCTCTGTCCTGGGAGACACCCAGATTTCATTGAAATTATAATCTTTTCATTAAAACTTTGCCTCAATTCCTTATTTTGGTAACTGCCATCTTCTTCACCAGTTCCCCTTTCATACTTAAGCATTTTATGTGACCCTTTTTCCCTCTTCACTATATGGATAAATGAATCAGAAGTCATATATATAATTCCTCTATATCAAGGGTAATATTTGACCTATCTTTTCAATATTAAATACTATTGACTTAACTTGGACCCTTTTTCTTCTCTCCTGAAATATTAATGAAAACTCCTAAATATACTTTTTGCACCCAGTCTGGTTTTTCCATAATTCAGGCTCTATATTGTTGCCTGAGAGATATTTCTGAAATACTAGTTGATCATGTTACCATCCTGTTAAAAGCATTTTATGGTACATCAGGGCTATAAGCTTAGGGTGATATTTATTCCTCTTTATGAGCTGACTTCTGTCTAGTTTTCCATTTTCATCTGCCCTCACCTATACTTTCTTGAGATTATACTAAAAGAGAAAGAAAGAAAGAGAGAGAGAGAGAAAGAAAGAAAGAAAGAAAGAAAGAAAGGTGAACAAAAGAAAAATGAAAGAAAGAAAGAAAGAGAGAGAGAAAGAGAAAGAAAGAAAGAAAGAAAGAAAGAAAGAAAGAAAGAAAGAAAGAAAGAAAGGGAAAAAGAGAAAGAAAGGAACAGAGGAATGTAGAAAAGAAGGGAAGAAGAACATTTTGCTTTTATAACTTCTTTTACTGGACTATTTTAATAGTCTTGAGAAGTTAAAGGTGTTAGATTTAGAGGACTGACCTCTGTTAGGATTTTCTTCAGCTATGATAGGGAAACCTCATACTGCCATCATTTCCATGCCGGCTGTTTCTTAAAAGCCATCAACAAAATTCTTACTGCTACAAGAATGAGAAAATAGAACTTGGAATCAAATTAAAAAGGAGTACATACATATTAGTTTTCTGTTGCCGCTGCAATAAAATTCCACAACCTTAGACTGAAAATGACGCACGTTACCGTATTTAGAGGGCAGAACTCTGCAATATTTTTCACGGAGCTGAAATCAAAGTAGCACTAGGGCTTAGTTTCTTTCGGGAGGTTCTGGGAGAGAACCTTTTCCTCGCCTTTTCCAGCTCCCAGAGGCCGCCCAGTTCCTTGGCTCCCTGTGTATCACTGTGGCCTCTGCTTCCAGAGCCACGCTCCTCCTGTCCAATTCTGACCCTCTTGTCTCTCTCTAATGAGGGCCCTCCCAGACATTACATTGGGCCCATCCAGATAATACAAAATAATCTCTCCATCTAAAACTCCTCAATTTCATCACACGCACAGAGCCCCTTTCATAATGTAAGCTCACATAGCCACAGGTGGGAGTATTACTGTGCAGACATCTTTGTTGAGGAAGGCATTATTTTAACTACCACAGAATAATTGTAAATAATTGATAAAAGTTTAACAAACTAAAATATGTTATAATACATTTTTGTTTTCTCCTTTTAGTTTTCAATAAAAAAGTCTTATTTTAATTGGTTAGTCTGCTAAAATTATATGGAAAATAGAATCCTGGATTTTCACCTCTGAAGTTACAGTAAAATACTTTCCACATATTCCAAAGCTACACTATTACCTACCAGGTTGGTTTTTTTTTTATTTCTCAAAAGTAATTGACACAAGAGAAAGTTCTTACTAATAACATTTTGTTATTACAATTCTTGCTACCTTTTTATAGGCATTTGTTCATTTCTTAAATGTATCCCTGAGAGCAAGAAGTTAAAAAATACTAAATACAATAGACATGATATTTATATAGAACAAGCCAAGCTGAAAATAATACTTTCTCCCTTCACCTCCTTCCCCATCCACCCTTTCTCTCTTGTGAAAAGGAGTTAGAGATTCTTAGGAAAGAAACTCAAAAACAACAGCAATGGTATAAGGAAACTAAAATTTCCCCTGGGAAAAGGGGCTAGGACTCTTCAGTGCACATTTAATACATACATCCAGAGACTAAAGTGGAACAAAGCACCTTAAAGAAAGACGAATCTAGAGTTAATATTTTCTGATGGTAGGTTTTGATTGTAGCGATGTCCCATACTATAGGGAGATCTCAGATCTTGCAGCATATGATGGTTACCAGACAGATGAAATAAAACACAAAATAAAACAAAAAAAAATCATAAGTGAATCAAGTAAAACTACATTAAGAGTGGGGAGGCAACTCCAAGGTTTTTCCACCAGAGAGTACAGGTGGTTGGTTCATATTTGTATTTGAATATAGAACACTTTTTTTTTTCAAATAGTGGGGGATGGAGTTAAGTTTTATTTTTCTTGTCAACGAATAATAAATAACTTGCAGTTGAACCTATTTGTAATCAAAGGACAAGAAGCTGAGTTCACTTTTTGCCTGTATAATTGTGAGGAAGTCAGATAATCTGTTTGAGCTTCAGTTTCTTCATCCATGAAATGAAGAGAACAGTCCTTACTCAAATCATTGGGATGTTTGATTCAACCTGTGATTGTGGCTACTATGATTTTGCATTCTGAGCTTTCAACTAGTCCATGAGGTCATGTGATCAGTCTTCTTGATGAATTAATGTTTCATGGCAATGTACTTTCTGTAATGATAAAAAAAATTAAAGCAGAAGCATGTTTTTTTTTTATTATAAAAGAGCATTGTTCTTCAGTGACAAGGGTAAGGTAAAACTAAAACAATGATATAACTGAAGGCCTTTCCTACAAGAACACACAATCACTTGAAGAATTTGATTAATGGAGATAATGTAATAACAGGTACATTTAGAACATAGAGAGCCAAAAATCATCATATTTACTAGTTAAATAAAATAAAGAGAATATAAATTTTACATTTTCCTACTGAGAAATGAAAGTAATATCTACAAAAACTGATTGATAGACATGCACTTATGTAACAAAGCCATTTTCCTCAGTTTGTCAATCAAAATGAATAATTTCAATGTTTAATTTCTGCTAGATCATTTTAATATTTAACTACCTAAAATACCCCCAATCATATTCTTTAGAAAATGGTTAGACTGGAATTCTGCAGTTCTAATGATGACATTTTATTATGATAAAAATGACTTCATTAATTGATGATCATATATCAACTCATAAAGTAGATAAAATATTTTAAAAGTTTTCAAGTCTAAGATAGTATAAAGCCATTTGAAGTGTTTAGAAAATTTTTGAGAAATAAACATTTATAATTCTTTTTTATTTTTACAAAGTCTTGTATGAATTTCATTATAAATTTAACCACATTAATTGCCCACTTTCTTTCTTTTATAAGGTCTGTGTATGTTGATAATTTGCCAAATCTAACCCTCAAAATATAATTAAAAAGGAAAAATACAATGTGTTAGTAACAGGATGATACAAGAGATGGCAAGAATTGTAGGGAGTTTTGATTTTTATCCCACTTGTCCTTATGAATGGCTTTGGTTCTATTTTAGAACATGGGAATTAAAAAAAAATGCAGTTGATGACTTTCCAAGATATTTGATTTATGACCTTTTAAAAAATTCTGTCTTGTTTCTCCTTTATTCTTTGCATCCTTGAAAGAACATTCACAACTTCATAATGAAAATAATATCAAAAGGTTACTATACCGAGGATGAAAAAATAATACATTCAAACATTTCATGAGAGCTATGTTTTAAGTTGAAAGTAACTGTAAAGTATAAAGCATCATTTAAATGTAATTGTTGATTTCTGAAGCAAAATGTCTTTTGTTTTATAAAAATAGTCATAATAAATATTAATGCTTAAACATTATTTCAGTCAGCTAAACATCTTCATGAAAAAATATTTAAGAAATTTTACTGAATCTAGCTTAAGTAATTAACTTGTGCATTTCCATACTTATAGGAAACAATTGAGTTGTGTGAGAAACTCCTAAAAAAGCATATAAATGGTAGTATTAACTTATTTAAATGTAGCTATTGGCAGCAAATACAACTAATAACACAAAATATAATGTTATACCTGGATAATTTATTCTTAAATAATGGAACAATACATTTTTTTCCATCATAGAATTGGTTTATTGACTTGGAAAGGACATATCTTTTTTTTTTTAATCCTCACCTGTGGATATATTTTCAGAGAGAGTGGAAGAGAGAGGGAAAGACAGAGAGAAATTTCGATGTGCGAGAAACACATCGATTGCTTGCCTCCTGCACATGACCTGACCAGGGCCCAAGCCAGGGAGGAGCCTGCAACCAAGGTACATACCCTTGACTGGAATTGAACCTGGGACGCCTTGGTCCGCAGGCCAATGCTCTATCCCCTGAGCAACACCAGCTAGGGCTGGAAAGGATATATCTTCATCTCATTAGTTCTTTATATATTATCAAGAAATTTTATTGAAAAATATTATGTATTAAAATTTAAATTTGAATTTTAATACATAATATTTTTGGAAAATAACAAGCAATTATATATTGCACTAGTTTAAAATCTAGTGATGACCCACTTGAGTCTTTTATTTATGATATTATAAGGTTAAATGAAAAAAAATATATGCAAAGCATATAGCATATGTTAACCCTCAAGTTAACATACATTAACCCTCAATTTTTTGGACCTTGATTTAATAGGCTTTGAATTTAACAGACAAAATTTCTGGTCCATATGTCACATGTGAAAATTAACACCCTGTTAATTTTAATATGCCAAGATTTGTTTATAATGAAATTAACTAGTTACTTTTTGTTATTAATTCACTGCTATTTTAACAGATTTTAGTGAATAGGCCATATGTTGGAAAAAACAGTGTCGTAATTCTCCTGACATAAATATTAGATATTGACAACTATAGTCTACATATTCTACATATTTAAATCCAAGAGTGACCATTGGTAATCAATGTTCAGCTAATGATTAGTACGTGATCACACCACATCACCTGTGGTAACTGGTTCTGTTGTCCAGAGGTGTGACTTTCTGCAGCAGTTTTTTTCTTTAATTAATCTTTATTGTTGAAAGTATTACTGACATCCCCTCCTGCCCCATTGGTCCCCTCCACCTGGCACCCACCCCCTCTAGGCCTACCATACTATTCTGTATCCATGGGTTACACATATATGCATATATGTACTTTGGTTCATCTCTTCCCACCTCCCTCCCCCTTCCCTCTGAGATTCCTCTGCAGCAGTTTTAACCCACCCTCCAATGTTCCCACGTGCACTGAACCATGCCCCAGCCCTGGGCATTTATTTACTGGAGGTGACTGGTAAATGCACACACTTACTGGGCTTTTCAGTATAAATTTACAGCAATGCAGATAGAAAACTGTTTTTTGAAATTAAACTTTTCATACATACTTAATTTTTTTAGACATTTAGTGAAATGTCTTATTTAGTAGACTATTCTTTTTTTAAATTTACCTTCACTGCTGAAAGTATTACAGATGTCCCCCTTTTCACCCCATTGACTCCTTCTGGTATTTACCTGACAATGTAACACACACAAACTTCAAATAAGCATTTTGCAAAATGTGTGAAACTCATCAATGGAACCTAGGGGAAAAGAGAGTTTAAAATCACAATAGATTTTCCTAAATGTAATTAGAACTTGGGAATCTCTCCTGTTTTGTTCCAGGCCTCTCCTCTTATAATTTTGTACATCCTCTAATTATCATCTCATCAGTTATCACCTAACTATAGATGTTACATAAGTTGTATCCACAGCCCATACCTTACTTCTGATTTCCAGACCCAGCTACCCCCTTCACATACCCTCTTGACCACCTTTGAAATATCACAAACTCAATGTATAAAATCAAACTTACAATTCTCTCTCCCAGTCTTCTCTATTGGCAAAACTATCCATTCAGCTACTTAAGCCAAAAAACTCAGGTATCATTTCTTAATCAATTTCTAACATCCGTGGAATCCAGCTGCTTGTTTCCATGTGACCACTTTTCCCTGATCACATGGACCTAGGACAAGCAGCTCTTGTTTCTTTCCTGGACTTTATCATTTTGCACCCCTAACATTCACCCAACCAAACTACTATGTCCCCGTCCTTATGATAAAGAAAAATAAGTCACCTTTCTGTACTTAAAGAATTTCATGGCCTTGTCCTACTGCTTACCCACTTCATAGCACATCATAATCTCTCTGCTCTACTCCCATTATTTCCTTTCCGTGCATTTTTCTCATCTCGCTTCCTCCCACCAGGGTTTTGCATGTGCTGCCCCACTTCCCTGGAATGCTTTTTCTATACCCTCCCTCTTGTTGCTTCCTGTCATACTCCAGATTCAGCCCTACCGTTCCTTCCTCAGGAAACTTACCCCTGACTTCTGCCTAATCTTTTTCTACATGCTCATACTTCCTGTCATGTGTAGCACTTGAACATGTATAGTCATTTGAGTGATTTTTTGATTACAAATCTGTCTCTTTCACCTCTCCATGAGCTATGTGAGGAGAGAGACTTTGCTCACCGTGCTTGACTTTGCTCACCATAATTACCAACCCAAGTGGCTAGCATGTATAGGCATGCATATATTGGTTAAGCAAATGAACTAGTAAAATTAGTAGCGGAAACTGACTTTTTTTCAGAAAATGACTATTATCTGAATGATTTGTTCCCATTTTTATCTAGGTCTTTCTGCTTGATTTTGTGAGAACTTTTGATGTCATCGGGTTTATTACATTGTATTATAATTATATGTTTAATTATCTATATCTCCTAATAGACTCTTTGAAGACTAGATTATGTCTGTTTTTTCATAATTTTTTCTGAAAGTTTAAACAGTAACATAAAACCTAATGTATGGTAGGCACTCAAAAATATTTATAGAACTAATGAATGCTAAATCTGTGCACACAATGTCAAATATATATTACAGCATTGTGGCTTAAGATTTTATCATGTTTTGTATTAACTTATTCTGGTTATTGATGTTGCCAGTTGACATTAGTGTGTGCATGGCTCTTGTATTATTTTGAAGCCAACATGAGCTGGTCAGTCTTGATGTGATTCTTGATTGACATGTATGGTTAAAAACTCCAAATATACATACTCTTCCAAAACAGATTAGACTAGATTAACCACAGTTATTGCTGCTTTATCTAATTCTTTTAAAGGTATAAAACAGTAATTTTACTGAGATACTAACATAAACAAAACAAATCAATACAGTAGATGGAATTGGATTAATTGTAAGAGATTTACAAGGGAAGCTTAGACTTTCCAGTGCAAATATGAGTGCTTGTGGAGTGCAAGCATTTTTACTGCTAGAACACTATTGAATGAGGAAAACTCTGATCAGTAACATTCATGCCTCCTAAAGTCTTTTAAGTGTGTATCACTCCTCAGAGACACACTGTTGGAATTATCCACATTCAAATGATTGGGACTGAAGGAATATATTAGAATCATATTTTATATTAGTATCTTTCAAATAGTTTTGGGTTATATAATACTCAACTGAAATATGCTGACATTTACTTAGAAGCTAAGTAAAACTTTTGATGAACTGGGCCTTACTTCATTCAGTTGTTATATCTCAATCAGACAAGCTCGACTTTATAATTTTAGTTTTAGTCAAGATGAGATTTATGGGTATATAAATATCCAAAGACTACTGTGAAGAAAGTGAGAGTTGAAGAAATGAGTTATTAATCTTTACTACAGAACCTTAACAAATGTCATATAGCTTTTATAAGTAGATACCTAGGAGGTAGTAGATTCATAAGCCCCCCAAAATAGATTTCCTCTTATAAACCTCTGATACTTGGAACATAATTAATAGTTACCTATTACTCACTTGTGAAGTCAAAGCTTTTACTTCATTTATTAAATTCAAGCTTTAGTACAAAATTAACAAAATTAAATACTGTCATAGTGAATGGGGATGTCTACCTTGCTTTTTGATGTGTGTGTGTGTTTGGTATGTTTTTATTCACTATCGCCTGGTAAAATATTTACAAGAAATGTATTTCTGGCTGAATATATTTCTTTCTGTCCTTGCAGATAGTCATACATGCTCACTAGGTAGGTGCCCATGTTTGCTTGATTAATTTGTTTGACTAGTAAATTAAATGGTGATAAAGAGTCTTGTTACTGAGCTAATTTCTTATATGATGTTTGCCATCACTTTTTAGTATTGAGTTTTAAAAGACTAGCACCCAGAAGGTGTTTCATCTCCTCCCAGGCTCCGTGACCTCCGTTTAGATAAGTGGTCTCCAGGTGGATGGTGACACATGGGTCAGAGACCTGCTTTCGGGAGAGGAATGACTTTCCCAGAGGACTGGCTCAAACAAAGAGCAAACTCTCATTGTTTGCTGAGTAACTGTCGAAAGAATTAGCTGAGGGAGGGCTTTTATCATTATCTCATGCTTTCTTTATCAAAAGATAACATTTTAAAAATTATCTTTATTGTTGAAAATATTACAGATGCCCCCCCCCCCATTTTCCCCCATTGGCTCCCTCCATCCTGCACCCACCCTTCGCAAGCCTTCACCACACTATTGTCTGTGTCCATGAGTTATGCACAGATGCATATAAGTTCCCCAGTTAATCTCTCCCCACCCACCTCCTACCCCTGCCTTCCCTTTGAGATTCGTCAGTCTGTTCCATGCTTCTATGTTTCTGGATCTATTTTGTTCATCAGTTTATTTTGTTCATTAGATTCCACATATGAGTGAGATCATGTGATACTGATATTTCTCCTTTTGGCTTACTTTGCTTATGCTAAAAGGTAGCCTTTTTAAAGAAGCTAAAATATATACAAGGTTTAATGAATATAAATACGTAGCAATTTTTAAGGAGCTTTGATACAACTAGTAAATATTACATGTACATCTTATACACAGGGTTTGTGGAGTCCTCTAAAGGTTTTTTTTTTTTTTCTTGTATGACTATTTATTTCTAAAATTTCCTTGTACAATATACTCTCCCTATTGCGATCCACTGGATGGATTCTGAAACCCATATAAGAATTAGGTCAAACGACGATAGTGTAGAACATTGAAAAATAAATTAGGGGATGATTCATGTTTCTAAGAGCATAAGTTGAAAATCACTGTGTGAAGATGAGAATGACTGGCCATGGGGACTTTGAGAGTCTTTCCAGTTAGCACTGCGTGGCTGGCTCCCATTTCTTCTCAGCTCTTCCACCCAGCGGGACATTTTAAACCCAAATGCAAATAGGACCACCTGATATTTTGTTAGTATTAATTAATTTCTAACTACATATTTGCTAATTTGTAGAGTTGAAAACTTCCAAGACTGATCTTAACTTTGAGATAAAAAAAGACACCAGGTATTTGATACTCTAAATCATCTTCTGTTGTTTAAACTGCTAATGTCAGAGAATGAGATCCGACTTTTCTCTATGGTATTAGGCTGCTTTTGCATGAATTTCCTCCAAATCTCCCCCCAAAGCAAAATTCCTGTATCTAGTGTAGTTCAAAAAGCAAGACTAGAAAAAGGGAAAAAGTAGAGATCATAGGTACATACATTTTGGTTCTGTGCTTGTGATTCCCCAATGATTATGTTTTCTACAACCATGACAATGCTTTTTTTTTTCCTTCCTGACCAACTCTTGTCCTTTAGCTCATTGTACTTGGAGGAGTCTGTGTGGTTCTAACCATTTTTTAGTTCTATTTTTATTGTTGACATTATTACAACAGATGTTCCCCATTTTCCTTCCCTTTCACCTTCTCTTCCCAGCCTGCCCCCCTCCCCTCTGGTCATCACCACACTATTGTCTGTGTCTATGGGTTTGCATATATGTTCTTTGGCTAATCTCTTCACCATTTCCATCCAATCCCGGACTCCTGCCTCCCCTCTGACAGCTGTTAATCTATTTCGATGTATCCATGCCTCTCTTTCTATATTGTTCATTATTTTATTTTGTTCATTAAATTCCATATATAAGTGAGATCATGTGGTATTTGTCTTTCTCTGACTGTCTTCTTTCACTTAGCATAATAATCTCCAGGTCCATCCATGATATTGCAAAAGATAAGATTTCTTTCTTTTTTTATGGCTGCATAGTATTCTGTTGTGTAAATGTACCATAGCCTTTTTATCTACTCATCTGCTGATGAACTCTTTGGCCATTTCCAGGTCTTAAATATTGTAAATAATGCTGCTATGAACATAGGAGTGCATATATTCTTTCTGAGTGGTGTTTTGGAATTCTTTAAATACCTAGAAGTGGGATCACTGGATCAAAAGGCAGTTCCATTTTTAATTTGTTGAGGAAACTTCATACTGTTTTCCACAGTGGCTGCACCAGTCTGCATTTCCATCAGCAGTGCACTAGGGTTCCCTTTTCTCCACGTCCTTGCTAGCACTAGTTGTTTGTTGATTTATTGAAAATAACCATTCTGGAAGGTATGAAATGATATGTCATTATGGTTTTAATTTGCATTTCTCTGATGATTAGTGACATTGAACATTTTTTTTCATATGTCTATTGGCCATCTGTATGTCCTCTTTGGAGAAACATCTATGCATGTCCTTTGCCCATTTTTTAAAATCCTCACTTGAGGAGATGTTTCCATTGATTTCAGAGAGAGAGAGGAAGGGAAAAAGAGAAAGAGACAGAGATAGAGAGAGACAGCAACACACAGAGAGAATCATAGATTTGAGAGAGAAACAACAATCAGTTGCTTCACGTATGCCCCCAAACCAGGGATCAAATCTGCAAACTAGCATGTGCTCTGACAAGGAATCAACATACACAACATTTTGGTGCGTGGGACAATGCTCCAACCGACTGAGCCACCCAGCCATGACACCTTTGCCCATTTTTTTTTTTTAGTTGGATTGTTTGTCTTTCTGGTGTTGAGTTGTGTAAGTTCTTTATATACAGGGTGTCTCAAAAAAGGCATGCGCATTTTAACAGCTGATAGCTCAAATTTGAAAATGAAAAGTATTTTAACAAACACTGCCTTTATAATTATTCAAAGTATGTATATACATTTTTTGGGAAAACCCTATAGTTTAGAAATCAACTCCTCATTAGATATATCATTGAAAATATGTTCTCCCATATAGTGGCTTCCCTTTTCATTTTGTAGATCGTTTCTTTTGCTGTGCAGAAGCTTTTTAGTTTGACGCAGTCCCATTTTTTTTTTTTAAATTGGTTTGTTTTGTTTCTCTTTCCCTAGGAGATATAGCAACAAAAACATTGCTATGAGAGATGTCTGAGATTTTACTGCCTAGGTTTTCTTCTAGGATTTTTATGGTTCTGTGACTTACATTTAAGTCTTTTATATGTTTTGAATTTATTCTTGTGCGTGGTGTAAGTTGGTGGTCTACTTTCATTTTTTTTGCATGTGCCTGTTCAATTTTCCAAACACCTTTATTGAAGAGATTGTCTTTCCTCCATTGTATCCTCTTGTCTCATTTGTCAAACATTAATTGACCATAAAGGCATCAGTTTATTTCTCGGTTTTCTGTTTTGTTCCATTGATCTATACTTAATTTAAAAAAAAATACTTCAGATTACTCAGTAAGCACAGTTTTGAGTTCTCTTATTAATGGGTCTAAGCATTTTTGTAGCTCATTAATACATATATTTCTTTTTAATAAGTTTATTATGGTGACATTGGTTAATAAGATTATATACATTTCAAGTCTACAATATTGTAATACATCATCTGTATATTGCATTGTGAACTTATAAATTTAATCCCTTCCATCATCCTACTAATATATTGACCCCCTTTACTGTCTTCAACCTTCCCCACCCACTTCACCTCTGGTAACCACAATACCTATATTTGTGATTTTTTTTTTTTAAAGACCTACATCTCTCTTAGAATATGGGAATTTGACTACATTTGAAACAGATTTCTTTAAAAAATTTTAAGTTAAGTTTTATATTTTTATAACTTCAAATAATGGAACTTAAAAAAACATATACCACACAATTCTATCTAAAGCCTAGTTTGAGACAATTTGTGTATCCAAATATGGAGTCTTCAGGATAATTGGCTTTGAAAACACTACTCTGCCTTTGTAAGTGCTATCAAAGTTTCAGTCAGATCAGTATCAAATTATATATTTGGGCTTTTTACTTGAGCTGATTCATATTATTCTGTGGGCCTTTGATCAAAAATAAATATAGTGGATGTTATAGTGCATGGCCTAGATTTTCCCCTGCATGACTGTCCTGCCTCTGATTAAAGCACATCGAGCTGACATTTTGTACAAAACAATGGTCAAATATCTGCAATATCATAAGTTCTACCATCCTATCTATTAAAAGAGAAACATGGTAATTAGCGTACGACCGCTACCCTTCCCATTGGCTAATCAGGGCGATATGCAAATTAACTGCCAGCCAAGATGGCGGTTAACCGCCAACAAAGATGGCAGTTAATTTGCATACATAGCCGCAATGCTGGGAGGCTAAAGGGATGGGAAACCCAGCGGGCAGGCAAGAGGTGGGGGGCGGGCAAAGACAGAGGGTGATCAGTGATTGCATTGTGGATTGGAGGCAGAGAGAGCTGCTTCCCCATGATCACCATGGCATTGGGAGCAGAGAGAGCTCTGGCGCAGGCCAGCCGGCATCCCCAGGGGTTATGGAAATTGGGGGCAGAGAGAGCCCCGGCCAGGCCAGCTGGCACCACTGGACCCCCGGGGCTGTGGGTGCCGGCTGGCCTGCTACCCCTTGATCGCCATGGCGATCGGGGGCAGAGAGAGCCCCAGTGCAGGCCAGCCGGCACCCCCAGACCCTCCCAGGCGTGGGTGCCGGCTGGCCTGCTACCCCGTGATCGCTGTGGAAAAAGACCTTCAAGGCCTGTCCAAGGAAGGTTTGCATTTAAAACTAAGTGGGGTGGTCCGGAACTGCACGGCACTGACAAGCAGGGTAGTCTCTGTGTCAGTGGCACATCTGCGGCTTGAAGCGTGGGGGGTGAGGGCCATGCAAGCCAGAGGCTTTGGATGCAATGGTCAGATAATTTCAGCTCCAAGGCAGGCGCAATCAGGGAAGCCATGGGGACCTTCACAAAAAAGGAGAAGGCTGAAGAGCAAGGATACTTCCCAGAGAGGGTTAAAGAACAGCTGGCAGCCTTGAAGAAACAACATGTAGAAGAGATCACTCATCATAAAAAGGAGATTGAGCATCTGCAAAAAGAAATTGAGCAGCACAAGCAGAACATCAAGAAACTGAAAGATCATGATACTGCGGCAGTGTCAGGGTGAGGGGACAGCCATATTTGTCAGTGCGCCTGAGCTGTCAACAACAAAAAGTGTGAGGGAGCTGGGCAGGCGCACAGACAGGCACACAGACCCCAGGCCCACCTCGCCACCGCCTGGCCTCACCACCACCGCTGCCGATGCCGTCTCATGGGGCCTGCGCCCCGCAGCGGGAGGCGGGGGGCGGGGGGATGTCTTACAAACCGAACTTGACCATGCACATGCCTGCCACCTCCATCAAGGCCTCTGGGAGCATTCACCCGCATTCCACCAGCATGGCAACGTCTTCCCAGTACCGCCAGCTGCTGAGTGACTAGGACCACCATCTCTAACACGCAGGGAACAGAGAACAGCCAGGTGCCCAGAGCAAATATGCTGAGCTTCTGGTCATCACTGAAGAACTAGGGAAGGAGATCTGACTCACATAAGAGGGCAGCAAGAGCGCGATGGAGAGACTGAAATGAGGCATCATCCACACGACAGGGCTGGCTCGGGAGTGCTTGGACGAGATGGAGTGGAACACCAGGTCCCAGGACCTAGCCCCTAAGTCAGCATGAAAGGCTTTCCCTCTTCTTCCAAGAAGTGACAGCTCATGCTTGCACCCCCTTCAGATGAAACTTGGTTTCAAAATGGTAACAGCCTGGTTTCTCCTCCCTGTGCCCCTCCCGTGGTTCATCAGGCTCTGAACCTCCCATCGCTGAGATGGAGAAGAGATTTTTGCAGTTATTAGATTTACATATTAGTTAGGAACTATCCAGGACATTTTGT
This sequence comes from Myotis myotis, assembly GCF_014108235.1. NCBI lineage: Eukaryota > Metazoa > Chordata > Mammalia > Chiroptera > Vespertilionidae > Myotis > Myotis myotis. Next base: position 73,922,173 of record NW_023416315.1, read on the forward strand.
GTGTTTTTTTTTAAGCATTGATTTACATGATGCATGTCAGTTACCTATCACAGCAAACTGTAGTTGGCCTCCCAGATACGTGTTTCTCTTCTGGATACATTTCTGTTACTCACATGGTTCTTTATGTTTCTCTTCTGAGCTGATCCAACTCTGAGGGTTTGTTTCAGTGAGTCCTGAGGCAGCGCTTTAGTAGCCAGTGCCCATTCACCACACAGTATAAATTCTTCTCAATGTAACTTTTTTTTTTTTTTGCTTAAGCATTTGCATGACTATTAGTACTTTGAAGTCAATCTTTAAAATGCACAAGTTATAAATACAGAAGAAAGAGCAATTTATTGAACCTTGCCTGACAAGGACCCCTGAAATTTCCCCTAAGGATGTATGTACATTTCAGTTCCGCCTTTCCCATCAGTGGATCCAAACATCTGGAAGACAGTGACCAATAGAGTTTGCATCTTTGCATGTATTTATTACTTGATGTAATAAAGCTTATTTTCATTAACAACAAAAAAAGAAACTGAAAGATCATGCTGATGCTTAAGTGCACACAGTTCCCCATAGAATGGCTACATACTGTCCACTTCTATGAAGACATAGTTCAGGTAACTAATATCTATCTATGCTGCCAACAGATTATAATAAATTGTTATCAGTGGGGAAAAAAACCACAAAAAAACAAGTGGGGTGACATCGGAATTACCCGAGCGTACCCCCAACCCCTTCACCTGCCCAGATGCCTAGGGTCCCTTTATAGCTGGACTGAGCCCAGTGCCGCCCTGTGGCCTGGACACCAGACCTGACCACCTCTCTGGTTTGGCCCAAACATCTGAAGTTCGCATTAGTTGCCAACTTAAGAAATTGGAGCATTCACATAAAATCAGGATTCCCCACTTCTCTTTCCAAAGTGGCCGATTGGGCTACCAACCAAGGGTGGTCGGTGTCACTTCAACCCTAAGAGGAACCCCCAGCTTGGGGGTGTGGTGAGGAGGAAGCTATCCGTGCAGACAGTTCAGTTGTGTAAACTCCCACTGACAGTAGCACAGCCCAACAGTGTGGCCATTCCACTGCGAGGCAGCACAGCCATGAAACAGTCTGGCTGATAAACAAGGTCCCTCTCCAGCTTTCAGGGGGCTTCACCTACTCCAACCCACTGCACCCCACTCTACCCCAGTGAGACAGCTTCAGTGTTTCAGCTCCAGCAAACAGAACACGTCCCAGTGGAAAGGGAAAGTGTATCCATGGCCAGTGTTGAGACATAATGAGACAATATTGAGACATAATGCATAGTTCTGGAGGTATGATTTACTTATTGTTTTCAATAGCAAAATTTCCCTATATTTAGATGGTCTTAATCTCTTTCACAGGTTAATAAATCAAATCACAACATATAGCTGCTTCAGCTTGCTAGGCTCACACTGTTATTCTGATAATGGTTTATCTGTTTCTCTTGTGGATTCCCAAAGCTCTCTAATGGCACTAAAGTTAGTCATACACTCTACTTTGTTGACCCATTCATTCAATAATTCATTGAATACATGCAGTTTACATATTTTAAAAAGCCTATTGTGTGGCCCTATTTGGTTTGGCTCAGTGGATAGAGAGTCGGCCTGTGGACTGAGGGGTTCCGGGTTTGATTCTGGTCAAGGGCACATGCCCGGGTTGTGGGCTCAATCCCCAGTAGGGCACGTGCAGAAAGCAGCTGATCAATGATTTTTCTCATTATTGATGTTTCTATCTCTCTCTCTCTCTCCCTTCCTCTCTAAAATCAATAAAAATATAAAAAAGAAAAAAAGAAGGTAAAAAAAGCCTATTATGTGCCATTATCTGGGTTGTGTGTAGGAAATATGACAATATAGCAGCCAGCAAGGTAAACACAGTGCTAGCGCTGGAGATCATGTATTTTTCTTTCCTGTCTAGACCATGACTAGACTGCAAGGTCTTTGAAGGCAGACATTGCAACTATCTCCTTTCTACCTTCAGTGTACCATTCCGTACACACATTCTGGGAACTGAAAACATATTTCTTAATTTTTTTTAAAAAAAATTATTGATTTGAAAGAGAGAGATAGATTTTTTTGTTTCACTTATTTATATAGTCATTGGTGGATTTTTCTATGTTCCCTGTCTGGGGAATGAACCTGCAAACTTGGTGTATTAGAACAAACCTCCAACCAACTGAGCTCCTGGGCTAGGGCAGAAAACGTACTTTTTACATAAGTGAATAAATGAACAATGGCAACCTATAGTATCATTCACTTCATCCAAACAAATACTGGGACCTTCAGTGAAACGGCTCTAATACATAGTTTTATAGTTGTATCCTTAGATCCCAGGCAATGTAAAATTATTGTAAAATTGGCTCATATGATTTAACTGATGTTTTACACTTAGTTGTATCATTGTTCTGATATCAGTCCATGATTAGAAAACATAGAGATTTTTCTGGGCAGTAGCTTCATTCCATTCCATTGATTCTTTTTCTACTCTACTGAGCTTTTAGACTCTTCTGCTTCATTTACAGGTGTTACATGGATTGGGTCCAAGTTAGTCTTCACTTTGCCTGCTAAACATTTGGAATTCCTTAAGTAACCAATTATTTAGGCAGAATTAGAGTTGGTTCCATTTTATATTTTATTTTCTCTCTGTATAGAGTGGTCTAAAGAGGAGATGGTAGTCTTTCTCTGAGAAAGGAAGGTATTTCTATGAGTTCCTTTTCACGACTTTGTGACTTCCGATGTCTTTTATTGTTTCATTTTTATATTTTGCATTTGAGATTTCCTTCTTTTTCTCCTTATGCAAGACCATCTCCTTCCAACACCTGATTTATAACCATTTTATCTTTTAATTAGTTTTTTAAAACCACTTCTTTGTGTGGCATTTTAAATTTGTTGTATACATTACTGAGCCAATAAGTGTAATGTTTAAGAAGGCAGGGTCTGTATTCAGGCTTCATCCCTTACTTGAGGAGTGGTAACATGTAGTCACTTAATCTCTAAGTCTCGATGGCTTCATCTACATGCTGCAATGGAACCTATCTCCTAAGGCTCTACCAAGGATTAAATGAATGTGGGTAAATTGCTTAGCACAGTGACTGGTAACTATTGCATATTATTGTCATTATTATTGCTTTTGTTGTAGTTGATATTAATAGTGCCTTAGATGGAAAACGTCTAGGGCCCTGGGATCACCTCTATGACTTCTCTTGTAGTCCTGATGTAACACAAATGCAAGCACTCTAATGAAGCTTTTCTAGCCAGTGGATGAAAAGTGAAAAATGAATTAGTTAATGCTATAAGTTCTGATTCAACATACTTTTTTTTAGAAGAGATATTTTTCCATTTGTAGATATACAATATACTCTAGCATTTAGTTACATTGTGTGAGAGATTCAGATTTGTGAATATGAAAATAGTACTTATAATGTATATTTCATAAATGCATATAGATGAAGAAGAATAAACTAAAACTGCAGGATAATCTAAATAGCTCCCCTAAAAAATTACCCATGGCATTTTAACGCAATGTTATTTTACCAGTACAAATTTAAAGTTCATAGTAATATAATTAGTAACATGTAAAATCTTTATTACCAATCTTAATCTTTTGTTATATGACTGAAAATTATTTTATGGCAGTACAATTAAAACAATGCTAAAAATGTCAGCATAACAAAATTAAACTAAAGTAACTACTACAATATGGTACCCCAAACCAGCTAATTTAAATGCAAAATACTTCATAAATGCTATTTATCTGAGTTAATGCATATTAAGGGCTTTAAGGAGTAGTTTGTGTAACTGAAATAAACAAAAAATAAGCACTGTGCAGCCATCTTTACTATTGTTAAACATGAGGGAAATATTAATTAGGTCTATAATAGGCCACTTGAGGAAAATGTATCCACATCACAGCTTAGTTAATATAAAGGGGGCTGGCAGGCTTTCCCGTGCTTTTAAGAGGAAAGCTTGAAATGCTTAAAGTTGTCCTCATACAAATAATGGTATGTTGTTAACTATGACAGCTAGACTGAAGATGCTCAGAATATTAAGTCTGTGATTTGAAAAAGGAGTTCCAAAATATTAGACCATTTTTTTCTGTCATTCATAATGACTCTCCCAAAGTTTTGTTTTTATAAAGTGGGAATATGGAAGGGTTTAAAAATAAGATTATTAAAATATTTAAATATGCCTGGTATAGAAACTGGAAAATATAGAAAAGTGAAAATAACCACCTAGATTTTCACCACCCATAAAGTACTACACTTAATATTTAGTATATTTATTTTTTGTTTCTGCTCCTTCCTGGGTAATTTAAAAAATTTAAATAAAAGATAGTTGTTATTATATCCTATAGAATATTTATATTTGTAATGTAAAGGAATCTAATGAAATACAAAAATCACTAATAATAATGATTCAACTGTACTTTCCTTGTATTATTTCAACCTTTCTTTTTGAGACCCTCAAAAAGTAATGCTAGTTACATATTTATTCCCAATTTTGTTTTATTTGCATGTAATTTTGAGGGTTATTCTTAAAAACATGGTTAGCATTTAAATGACTTTAGTAAACTTTGCACCATAAATTTGAGAGAAACTAGATGTTATAGTGTGTTTATTGCCATCTATAATAATAAAAGCATAATATGCAAATAGACAGAACCGCTGAACAGCGAAAGAACTATCCAGGCGACCTTCTGGATGACTTTCCAGACAAGCCGGGGCTGTGAGGCCCTACTCTTACACGGATTTCGTGCATCGGGCCCCTAGTAATTCGATTGTTGAGAATGGAACTTTGAAATGCCAGATGATGCTACACATAGCAGTTGTTTGTTTTATATTTTGTAGGTCCCCACACACCTGGAAAGTCCTGCCAGACATCAAGTAAAACCCTCCATGACCCTTGACCACCAGATCCTCCATCAGACTATTAGGCGATCCCACCCTTCAACGCAAAGCAGTGTGCTTGTGGTGCAGCATGCACACCCATCCCCGGAGAGTGTCCCTGGCGTCGCTGGAAATCCACTCACCACGTTGCTAACTCTTAGGAAAGAAGATGACAATGTGGAATGGCATGTATGTCTAACAGCTGCTTATGAAAATGTATAATGAGTGTTTTTTTTAAGTATTCAAAGAAATTGAGGTTGACATTTTGATAGTAAAAATTCCAAATTCAAATTCGCTTAACAAAAGAGGTGTCTTAATTCATTAATTTGTAATAATTAGTTATGCACACTAATTATGCATAATACAATAAAAATTTATGTCAATACTCATTTCAGATATGTATCAATATAATTCAAAATAATCTCTAATATATGTTAAGAATATTTAGCTTTGGGGAAGCATGGAAAGATCTTTGCTATAAAGTGTAAAAAATGAAAATATTTTCTTTTTTAATAAAAGAGATTTCCCTCAGCTGAGAATCAAGCACAGTCCTTCACAAGTAGAGTATTCAATAACCACTGAAAGACTTATGGGTCCATTGCACATACTGGAACTTAGACTCTTACCACTTTACTGATAATAAGCCAAAGTTTATTCTGGAGTTATTTGGCTTTTATTAATATAAACAACCTATACTTAGACTCTGTATGATAACCATTTAAAATGTTTTTTTTTCTTAAGTTTCAGGTATACAGCATAATGATTAGACAATTATATAATTTAAAGTGTCCCTCCTCCCCAATACCCACCTGGCACCATAAATACATAGTTATTATTGACTATATTCCCTATGCTGTGACTATTTTGTGACTATCCATTTGCACTTTTTGATCCCCTTAATATTTTCACCCAATACCCCACCCCACCTCCTCTATGGCTACCATCAGTTTGTTCTCCATATCTATGAGTCTGTTTCTGTTGTGTTTGTTCATTTGTTTTGTCCTGTGAAATAATATGATATTTACATTTGTCTGCCTAACTTATTTCACTTAGCATAATGCCCTCTAGGTCCATCCATTCTGTGGTAAATGGTAAGACTTCATTCTTTTATTAGTAGTCCAGTAATATTCTATTATATACATGTACTATTACTTCTGTAGCCAATCTCTACTGATGGGCACTTGTGTTGCTTCCATATCTTGGTTATTGTAAATAATGCTGTTATGAACATAGAGGTGCATATGTTCTTCCTTCCCTCCTTCCTTCCTTCCTTCCCTTCCTTCCTTCCTTCCTTCCTTCCTTCCTTCCTTCCTTCCTTCCTTCCTCCCTTCCTTCCTTTTTTAGTAAATTATTCATCTGTAATTTAAAACCAGAATTTGCTAATAGATAGATAGATAGATATTGTACATATGTGAGATAATATGTACAGATAAATAGGCAATATATATATATATCTGTTTGCTTATTATTTTTAAAATTTAAATTGTTTATTGTTTAAAGTATTACATAAGTCACCTTTTTCCCCCCATTGACCTCTCCCTGGCTCTTCCCATCCCCCAGCACATGCCCTCACCTCCCTACTGTCTGTGTTCATTGGTTATGCTCATATGCATGCATACAAGTTCTTTGATTGATCTCTTACACCCTTACCACCCGCCTTTCCTCATAGATTGGACAGTCTGTTCAATGCTTCTATGTCTCTGGTTCTATTTTTGTTCATCAGTTTATGTTGTTCATTATACGTTCTTTCATAAGGCAGTTCCATTTTTAATTTTTTGAGGTAACTCCATACTGCTTTCCACAATGGCTGCACCAATGTATTCTCACCAACAGTACATAAGGGTTCCCTTTTGTCATATAATTGCCAGCACTGGCTGTTTGTTGCTTTATTAATGACTAGAGGCCCAGTGCACAAAATTAGTACATGGGGGAGGGGTGTGTGTGTGTCCCTCAGCACAGCCTGAACCCTCTCCAATCTGGGACATTCCCTCTCACAATCTAGGACTGCTGGCTCCCAACTGCTCACCTGCCTGCCTGCCTGATTGCCCCTAACCGCTTCTGCCTGCCAGCCTGATCACCCCCTAACCACTCCCCTGCCATCCTGATAGATGCCTAACTGCTTCCCGGCTGGCCTGGTCACCCTTAACTTCCCTACCCCGCCAGCCTGGTTTTCCCCAACTACCTTCCATTGCAGGCTTGGTCACCCCAACTGCTCTCCTCTGCCAGCCCAGTCACCCATAACGGCCCTCCCCTGTAGGCCTGATCGTCCCTAACTGCCCTCCCTTGCTGGCCATCTTGTGGTGGCCATTTTGTGTCCACATGGGAGCAGCCATCTTGTGTGTTGGAGTGATGGTCAATTTGTATTTTACCTCTTTATTGTATAGGACTAGTGGCCCAGTGCATGAAATTCATGCGGGGGGCGGGGGTGGTATTCCTCAGCCTGGCCTGCACCCTCTCCAATCTGGGACCACTTGGGGGATGTTTTCAGGCTGGCCACACCCTCTTCAGTGTGGGGGTTCCCACTGGAGTGCCTGGCCAGCCTGGGTAAGGAGCTGAGGGCCATTTTCAGGCTGGCCATGCTTGCCCCCAACTGACTCCTACTGACGGCCTGATCACACCCAATGCCCCCCTCAACAGCCTGATCACCCACAACTGACATCTCCTCTTGGCCTCTAACCACCTCTACCTCAGCCCCGCCACCATGGCTTTGTCCAGAAGAACGTCTGAAAGGTCTCCTGGAAGGATTCCTAGTCTAATTAGCATATTACCCTTTTATTAGTATAGATAGAGGCCTGGTGCATGGGTGGGGGCTGGCTGGTTTGCCCTGAAGGATATCCCAGATCAGAGTGGGGGTCCCCACTGGGGATGATGCCAGCCTGGGCATGGGGCTGGGGCAGTTTGCAGGCCAGCCACGCCCCCATGGGGTGAGGGTTTCCACTGGGGGGGCATGGCCAGCCTGGGTGAGGGGCTGAGGGCTGTTTTCAAGCTTGCCACACCTGGTTCAGGGTGGGGGTCCCTGCTGGGATGCCTGGCCAGCCTGGGTAAGGGGATGAGGACCGTTTTCAGGCTGGCCACGCCTGCCAGTGGGGTCCCTCACCCTGATGATTGCCTGGCCAGCCTTGGTGAGGGGTTTAGGGCCGTTTATAGGCTCCTCCCTCGGGCGACCCAAGCCTCCCACAAGCTCTGGGCAGCTCTGTGGCTGCCTCCCACAGGCCCCTCCTTTGGCAGCCAGCCCAGGCTGGTGGGAAGCCTGCCTTCCTCCATTGCTGGGGGTGACCCAAGCCTCCCACTGGCTCCGTGGCTCCTGCCATCTTTGTCCCGGTAATTTGCATATTCCCTCCTGATTGGCTGTGGGGTGTCGTGGGGGTACAGTCAATTTACATATTTGTCTATTATTAGTGTAGATAGCCATTCTGACAGGTATGAGGAAATAGTTCATTCTGGTTTTAATGTTCATTTCTCTGATGATTAGTGATGTTGAGCATCTTTTCAGATCTCTATGTATGACATCTTTGGAGAAGTGTTTATTCAGATTATCTGCTCATTTTTAATTGGATTGTTATTTTGGTGTTGAGTTGTATGGGTTCTTTATAAATTTTGAATATAAACCCTTATCAGAGGTATCATTGACAAATATCTCCCCACATTCAGTAGATTGTATTTTTGTTTTGTTGATAGTTTTCTTTGCTGTAGAAAATCTTTTTAGTTTGTTGTAGTCCCATTTGTTTCTATTTTATTTTATTTTTCCCTAGCCAGGGGGATCTATCAGAAAAACAATTACTAAGAGAAATGTCAGAGATTTTACTTTCTGTTTTTTTCTAGTTTTATGGTTTTGAGTCTGACATTTATCTTTAATCCATTTTGAGATTTTCCTTGTATGTGATATAAGAAGGTGATCTAGTTTCATTTTTTATATGTACCTGTACAATTTATCAAAAATCATTTATCAGACTATCTTTACCCAATATTTTGTCTTGCCTCCTTTGTTAAATATTAATTAAAAATATGGTTATGGGTTTATTTATGGGCTCTCTAGTCTGTTCCATTGATCTATATGTCTGCTTTTATGCCAGTGACATTCTGTTTTAATTACTAGCCTTGTAGTATCTATACTAATAAAAGGGTATTATGCTATTAAGAACAGAAGACCTTCCGGCCGTCTTTCCAGACAAAGCCATGTGGTGGGGCTGAGGCAGAGGCAGTTAGGGGCGATTGGGCTGGCAGGGGAGGGCAGTTGGGGATGATCAGGCCAGAAGGGGAGTCAGTTAGGGGTGATCAGGCAGGCAGGCAGGTGAGCAGATAGGAGCCAGTAGTCCCGGATTGCAAGAAGGATGTCTGACTACTGGTTTAGGCCAGATCCCACAAGGATCGGACATTCCCTGAGGGGTCCCAGATTGGAGAAGATGCAGACTGGGCTGAGGGATACCCCGCCCTCCCCGCCCCCCATGCATGATCTTCATGCACTGGGCCACTAATAATTTGATATCAGGTAGCTTGATACCTTTAACTTTGCTCTTTTTTCTCAAGTTTACTGTGGCTATTTTAAGTCTTTTAAGGTTTCATATAAATATTTGGATTATTTGTTCTAGTTCAGTGAAATACACCATTGGTATTTTTATAAGAATTGTGTTGAACCTAAAGGTTGCTTAGGTAATATAGACATTTAAATGATGTTAATTTCTTCTAAGTATAAAAATGATATATGCTTCCATTTTTTTGTATCTTGTTTGATTTCTTTCTTCAAATATTACCATTTTCTGAGAACAGGTTCTTTACCTCCTTTGTTAAATCTATTTCTATGTATTTCATTATTTTTTGATATGATTATAAATGGATTTTTTTTTTTTTTAGTTTCCCTTGCTGATAGTTCTTTTTTTAAAAAAATATATTTTATTGATTTTTTACAGAGAGGAAGGGAGAGGGATAGAGAGCTAGAAACATCAATGAGAGAGAAACATTGATCAGCTGCCTCCTGCACACCCCATACTGGGGATGTTCCCACAACCAAGGTACATGCCCTTGACCGGAATCAAACCCGGGACCTTTGAGTTCGCAGGCCGACACTCTATCCACTGAGCAAAACTGGCCAGGGTGATAGTTATTTTTTTGTATACAAAAATATGATCCATTTCTGAATATTTCTTTTATATCCTGCTACATTTCTGAATTCATTGATCAGTTCTATTAGTTTTTTGCTAGAATCTTTAGGGTTCACTACATATAGTATCATGTCATCTGTAAATAATGGCAGTTTTACATCTTCTTTTCTAAATAGATGCCTTTTTCCCCCCCTTTCTTCTTACCTGATTGCTGTGACTAGGATTTCAAGTACTATCTATATATATAAAAGCCAAGTGACTGGAATGACCATTATGACTGGAATGACCGGAATGATCGGTCGCTATGACACACACTGCAGCCGGCCTACCGGCCCAATCTGGAGCAGGGCCAACTGGCCAACCTCCCACAGCCCCACCCCCTGGCCCTGATTGTCCAGATTGAGGCAGGCTGGCTGGACCCCACCCATGCATGAATTCGTGCACTGGGCCTATAGTGTTGAATAATAGTGACGTAAATGAATAATCTCTGTCTAGTTTCTACTCTTAAGGGAGACACTTGAAGTTTTTTCCCCATTAAGTATAATGTTAGTTGTGGGTTTGTCAGATATTGCTTTTACTATGTTGCATGATGATCCCTCTATTCCAACTTTCCTGATACTTTTTATCATTAATGGGTGCTCAGTTTTGTCAAATTTTCTACAGCTATTGATATGATCATATCATTTTTATCTTTCATTTTTGTAGAGAGAGGAAGGAAGAGGGATAGAGAGATAAAAACATCAATGAGAGAGAAACATCATCAATTGGCTGCTTCCTGCATGCCCCTCCTGGGGATTGAGCCTGCAACCCGGGCATGTGCCCTGACCAGGAAGCCACCCAGCCACCAACCTCTTTGTTCATGGGTCAATTCTCAACCACTGAGACACACTAGTCAGACTCTTTCTTCTTCTTAAAGAAGTCCATTTAACATTTTTTGTAAAACTAGTTTGATGGTCATTAATTCCTTTAGCTTTTTCTTGTCTGCAAACTTCATTATTTCTTCTTCAATTTTAAATGGTCATCAGTTACACTAATCTTGATTGTAGGTCCTTACTTTTTTGCACTTTGAATATTTCATGCCAAACCCTTCCAGCCTAAAATGGTTCTGTTGAGAAATCAGCTTACAGTTTAATGGGAGCTCTTTTGTAGGTAAGTCTGTTCTATTTCAGCTTTTAGAATTTTCTTTTTGTCTTAGACCTCTGCCATTTTAATTATAATTTGTTTTGGTGTGTGCCTCTTTGAGTTCATCTTGTTTAGGACTACCTTTGTTTCATGGACTTGTGTGTCTTTTTTCTTCACCAAGTTAGAGAATCCATTGTTTTCAATCCCTTCCTCTCTTGCTTTTCCTTTTGATACTCCTATGATGCAGATGTTGTTACTCATTATGGTATCTCAGAGATCCCTTAAAATACCCTTATTTTAAAAAAAATCTTTATTCTTTTTGCTGTTCTGATTCGGTGTTTTCTGCTGTCTTGTCTTACAAATTACTGATTCAATTACCTGCTTCAACTCATCTGCTGTTGATTCTTTCAAGCATATTATTTATTTCAAATATTGTATTCTTCATTTCTGTCTGATTCGTTTTTATGGTTTCTGTATCCCTTTTTATGCTTACTATCTCTTTAAATTTTCACTGAGTTCATCCATTCTTCCCCTAAGTCCCTTGAAAATCCTTATAATAATTTTTTGAACTCTGTATCTGGCAGAGTACCTGCCTCATTTCATTTAGTTCATTTTCTGGCAATTTCTCCTATTCTTTCACTTGGGGAATGCTTATTTGTCTCCCCATTTTGACTGTCTCTATGTATTTGTTTGTGTATTAGGTAGATCTGCTATGTTTCCCAGTCTTGTTATGGTGACCTTATATTGTAGGTATCCTGTGGGGATCATTTGCACAGTCTCCCTGGTCACTTGAGCTAGGTTCTCTGGCAATGTTTTTGTGTGGCTTATGTGAGCCTGCTTGTGGTAGTTGTGTTTTGATTTTTGTTGGCCTGTTTTTGGATTGCCTTTACTCTTTGCTCACTGAAAGTGAATATTGACCTGGACCACAATGTACAAGCTGCTTTGCAATGACTGATCCCGCAAAGTAAATCCCTCCTGCAGTGTCTGGTGCCCACTGAGATTTTCCCTTGGGACATGTCTCTTGTGGCGCTAACTGTGTCATGCTCTAATGTGGTCTGAAGCCAACTACAAGGTAAATGTGTTGGTTCTGGAGCCTCTTGGGAAAATCTGGTGGAGGTCAGTGTCAGACACTACCTGTGACTGGCTCTGGGCTACCTTTTAGGAGCTCCAAAGTGATCCACAAATTTTGGCCACCTCTGCTAGGCCTGGGTGCACATAAGAGGGGCCAGGATTCAGACCATAGCTGACTGACATCAGCACTGAGTCCAGGTCAGGTTAGCAAAAGGCCCAAGGCACCCTGAAATCCACCTCTGTTTTCCAGACACCTGTTAGGCTCAGTCCTGAAAGAGCTTCTTGTGGTATACAAATTCTATGAGGTAGTTTCTTAGTGAGTCACCAGGTAAGGGCCAGTGGTGTTTACCAAGTTGTTACAGATTCAAACTTCATGCTAATGCTGGGTCTAAGGCCATTCAGCAATTGTCCCAGAGTACACCATAGCCATCCACCAGCTGCCAGAAGCCCAAGGATCTTTATGGTAAGGCTGCGACTTAGAAAGTCATCAGGGTGAGGCCAGCAGCATTTATCAGGCTAAAAACACCAAGATTTGGCCATGGGGAGGAAGGGCTCTACATAGGAATGGTGGCACCCATTAGGTTGGCAAGAGAAAGAAGGCCCTCAACCTAGAGCCACACAATTCTGTTTCTGACAGTCCCAGAGTTTGCCCAGACCTCCTCAAGAGTCCTCCATGAAAGTCTTTACTGTGGGCCCAAACTGGCTATAGCATGCAGACTCCCACACAGGGTCCAAGCTTGGAAGAAAGGAGCCACAGGGAGTCAGAAGGGTGAAGCCAAGTCAGTTTCCAGTGTGATGCCATTTGATGCTCAACCCAGTAAAGATAATATCGCTGGGTGGTGTAGAAGAGGGCCTCAGCCTAGGACCTTAGCTGCTGTTCCATTAACCTTCTTCATAAAGCCACACTACCCAGTCCCTCCCTGCATGACTCTAGTTTGTTTTGATCTGCTTTTCCTCCGTGATGTTCAGGATGAGTGGTCATGGGTGATATTTTGTGTGCTGGCCCTTTAAGAGGGAGCCTGATTTTCTAGCAGAATCCTGTCATTCCCTAGCAAACAAACCCTTGCTGATTTTCACAGTCAGATGTTACATGGGATCCTCTTCTTCTCTGGTTCTGGCTGAGGATCATGACTGAAGAATTCTTGCTCCTCAGGGCGGACCTTAGAAGCTGAACTATGCCTTCAAATTTCTAATGGTCCCATGTGGATGTCAGGCCTTTTCTTTTCAATGTTCACCCTTCCAGTGAGTCTCAATGTGGCTTTTTCTATAAATCCTTGGTTATAAGACAAAGGTTCAGCTAGTCTTTAGTTGGTTATGCAGGTTGATTGTTCCATAATTTAATTGTTCCATAATTTTGGTTTGGTCCTAGGAGGAGGTGAGTTTAACTTTCACCTACGCTGCTGCCATCTTGGAAACTCCCTCAAGATATTTAGCTTTAATTTTAAAGGTTTTTGACTAAATTAATTTACATTATTTATCAATAGTTATATTATCTTAAATACACATTAAAATAAAACAGGCAGAAGTTTGAATAGTAGTACATATGTGCTCTAGAAATGTTCATTAGAATAAGACTAATAACCTTCTTGCATTTTGGAATTATACATGGAATATTTTACTATTGATTATCTACTTATTCATTTCTACTTTTAAAAACTACTGTTCGGCCCGAACCAATATGCTCAATTAATATTTGACAAAGGAGGCAAGAACATACAATGGAGCCAAGATAGTCTCTTCAATAAATGGTGCTGGGAAAATTGGACAGATATATGCAAGAAAATGAAACTAGACCACCAACTTACACCATACACAAAAATAAACTCAAAATGGATAAAGGACTTAAATGTACGACAGGAAACCATAAAAATTCTAGAAGAATCCAAAGGCAACAAAATCTCAGACATATGCCGAAGCAATTTCTTCACTGATACAGCTCCTACGGCACTTGAAACGAAAGAGAAAATGAACAAATGGGACTACATCAAAATAAAAAGCTTCTGCACAGCAAAAGAAACCATCAACAAAACAACGAGAAAACCCACTGTGTGGGAAAACATATTTGCCAATGTCATATCTGATAAGGGCCTAATCTCCAAAATTTATAGGGAACTCATACAACTCAACAAAAGGAAGATAAACAATCCAATCAAAAAATGGGCAAAGGACCTAAATAGACACCTTTCAAAAGAGGACATTCAGAAAGCCAAGAGACATATGAAAACATGCTCAAAGTCACTAATCATCCGAGAGATGCAAATCAAAACAACAATGAGGTACCCTCTCACACCTGTCAGACTGGCTATCATCAACAAATCAACAAACGACAAGTGCTGGAGAGGATGTGGAGAAAAAGGAACACTTGTGCACTGCTGGTGGGAATGCAGACTGGTGCAGCCACTATGGAAGACAGTATGGAGTTTCCTTAAAAAACTGAAAATGGAACTCCCATTTGACCCTGTGATCCCACTTCTAGGAATATATCCCAAGAAACCAGAAACACCAATCAGAAAGGATATATGCACCCCTATGTTCATAGCAGCACAATTCACCATAGCTAAGATCTGGAAACAGCCTAAGTGCCCATCAGTAGATGAATGGATTAGAAAACTGTGGTACATCTACACGATGGAATACTATGCTGCTCTAAAAAGGAAGGAACTCTTACCATTTGCAACGTCATGGATGGAACTGGAGAGCATTATGCTAAGTGAAATAAGCCAGTCAATGAAGGAAAAATACCACATGATCTCACTCATTCATGGATAATAGAGACCATTATAAACTTTTGAACAATAATAGATACAGAGGCAGAGCTGCCTCGAACAGATTGTCAAACTGCAGCAGGAAGGCCGGGGAGGGTTGCGGGGCAGGAGGTAGGGGGATAAAAAAAAAAAAAAGAAAAAAAAAGAAAAAAAGAAAAAAAAACTACTGTTTACTACGAGGCACTAAAGATGCCAAGTGAATGAGAGTATCTAGCTTCAGGGAACTTATACTTATTGTGACTTAATTGTATGTGAGCCTTCAAAAAATGTCAAAGAATGAATTGTACTGGGAAACAACTAGAACTGGGGAAAAAACTTTTTTTAATATCTCAGAAAAACTATATTAATAACTGAACTTTCTATTCTTTCCTTTTTTTCTTTTTCTTTTCCCATTTGATTTGTTAGAGGGAGCCATGGTTCTATGATCTCCCAGGTTTAATTTCCCAGTATACATTCCTGATGGATATTACTGATTTCAGGTCACTGCTTTTTAGATATTAAGTCCGTAGCCTCCAGCTATAAAAGAGTAATGCTTAATATCCTATTATTTGAATTCCAAATGATAAAGATTTTTATTGTGTGTACAAGTTTTATGTGAATCTGGAAGAGGTAAAAAACATAAGAATCTGGTATATTGTTTAATGAAATATAAAACAACCACAAAACAAGATTCATTGAAATCCAAAACTGAATATAAATCTCTACATGTATATTTACTTAAACTTTTCAATAGTTGGTCTATAAGGAATCCCCCCTCCCAAATGTAGAACTAGATTCTCTAGTCACTCTATGAAGATCATAAAAATGTATGTAGAACGAAAATCATCTGTACAGTAAATATTAGAACTAACCCAGTACAATTTATCTTACAACCACGTTCTTCCAAAGTTCATTTCCTTGTGTGAGAGTTATTTCTAAAGGAAAAAGACAAATCCCTAAGGATATGCATATGCCAGCCAATTCTAGGCAGAACCCAGAAAGGATCTTATTATATGTCTTATGAAATAGGTGTTCTAAAAAAAAAAGAACGAATAAATAACATATATCAGTCTTCTCAGTTTTTCTTAGTAAATGTTTTTATTGTTAGGCACACAACTTACTTTCGAAAAAGTAATAAGTTCATACATTATAAGAGAAATTAATGTGATCTTTGTGAGCTTTTAGGTGATATCGGCCAAAAGAAATTGCATGGCTTGGAAGGGTTGACACTCTAGAGTAGTCTAAGGGGAATGATCACATTGATTACAGACAAATTTTATTAGTCACAATACTTCAAGATATGTATATAGAAGTCTCTTCCATCATTGATGTTCTTTAAATCATAATTTAAGTCAATGTTATAGTTTTAATCAGTGTGTGTTCTCCTTGAATTTGACTTGTGTACACATTTTCACATCCTGCCGTCATTCACATTCTGGTTATCTTTAAAAGCTAAGATGTAACCTATGTTTTGCAATATTCCAATATTCTTTGACTGGTGCTAGGAATCCATGTAACAATGCAGAACTTGTGCGTTCTTTAGAGTCATACACTGTGACTAGCTGTGTGGTCTCAATTCTTAACCTTTCTCGTCAACATTTCTACACCTTGAAGAATTGTTTTGATGCTTTCACTTTTTGTTGTTGTTATTAATTCTCACCAGGGAATATTTTTCCATTGATTTTTAGAGAAAGTGCAAGGGAGGGGGAGAGACAGAAAGAGAGAAACATCAGTGTGTCGAGGATCGAGCCTGCAGCTAAGGTATGTGTCCTAGACCAGAATTGAACTCAGCACCCTTCATTTCGCAGGCTGATGCGCTATCCACTGAGATAAACCCACTAGGGCTGATACTTACATTTTAAAGTTCCGAACCCAAGGGCAGTGTGGCGGCTCAGGAGATGGTGGATGCTGTCATCTTTTGGTGTTTCTTTCCCCTAAGCTTGTCCTCCTGTGACATTAAGGAACGTTTCATTAATTCAAAGAAGACCCCAGAAATCAGAGCTACCACAGAATAAGTCCTTGAGAGGACCCTTAGATTCAGGATTTGGGGGTTGGAACTAGGAGTAGCTTTGTGACTAAAGGCCTCTGAGACAATGAAATACAAAAATAAAAAGTGGCATTTTGCAATATGGGTCTTTCCAGGATAAATTCCAAATTTGTACTCATGGCACATAGGACCCTTCTACACTTAATTCTTGTCTCCTGACGCACACTTATGGTAGTGCTCTGTGTTTTGTTTAGCCCTGTTGGTTTCAGCCATATGATTCTCACAGTGGCCATGTTTTCTCTTTTTATCTTTTCTTTACCAACTACCCATTCATTCTCCATTTGTCTGCATAATTTCAACTCACTCTTACAAATTCATTTCATGTTTCTTCTCTAGGGTGCTTTCCCTGGTGGTTCTCTGTGAGGAACTGGGTGCCTGTTCTCTGGGTTTTTATAGTAACACATATTATCATATGGATAAAAATTGAACTTATCAGAGGATTTTTCACAGTACAAACTACACTTTAATTATTCATTGCCTTGTTTTTCTTATCTCCTGTACCTTTTAGGAGCTCCAAGTTGAGGGGAACATGAAAAAAAAGTAAGCACATAATTATAATATTATGTAGAAAGAGCAACGGTATGTGTATATAGGAACCGAGATATGCTGTTCTTATCAGAAGAATCAATAAGACTTAGAGCAGTGGTTCTCAACCTTGGCTGCACATTAGAATCACCTGGGAACCTTTTTAAAATCCTGATTTCTGGGCCTCATCCTCCATAAATTCTGTTTCTTTGTTACTAATGTTGTGGCCCCACCCCATAACAAAGAAACAGAATTTTCGGAGGATGAGGCCCAGAAATCAGGATTTTAAAAAGATTCCCAGGTGATTCTAATGTGCAGCCAAGGTTGAGAACCACTGACTTAGAGGAAAATGGCTAGTGGGATACTGAGCCAGGTGAGATAGCATAAACCAAGAATAGAGGTGGGAAACAGCATGAGGTGAGTAGAAAGTGAGAAGCAGATTATGCAGATGGTGGTAAAAAGAGAGGCCAGAGAAGTAGACAATGGACAAATCACAGGAAGGCTGGTACTCTCTGTTAGGCAATATCACATCCTTAAGGGTTTAAATGTGGGGGCTGTACTGACATAGTCAGGTTTGGCTTTAATATTATTCTGTCAGCTATGTAGGAGAAGAAGCCTGAGTTGAGAAGTTATTTCTGTAGTGCAGGGAGAGATGATGAGGCCCTCTATTTGAACATGTTAGGACTGAAGTAGCTGTGAGACCACCATGTGGAGATGCTGGTGACAGCTAGATATTCAAGTTTGCCTTGAGGAGAAATTATATAGACTGAAGCAAGAGATTTGAGAGTTGTCAGCAGGCAGGTGATACTTGAAAACTTAAATGAGAGAGTTCCTGAAGAGCAAGAATCTACTGAGAAGCGTGGTGAACCGGGATAGGATTGAGGATATCACCGACATTTAAGGGTGCTCAAAGGAGAGGGGCCATCAAGATAATGTAAAAAGATAAGCAGTGTGGTGTCACTGGAGCTAAAGAAAGAGTTAGCTTAAAGAAGAAAGGAATGATCCACACACTTAAATGTTGCAATTGAGTCTAGTAAAATAAGCACTGAAAAATACCTATTGAATTTGGAAGTCAAAAAGTCAAAGAAAATAGCAACCAAAGGGATTTCTTTAGGATAGTAGGCAAAAGCCATTCCACCTTGAATTCAGAGTTTATAGCAGTGGGAGAAGTTGAACTCCATGGATATTTGCGATGGTTGTGCAGAAAGATAATAGGACAAAAGCATAGAGAGTAATAAAATGAAAATTGTTCATTTGATCTGCCAGAAGGTCAAGATTGGATATAAAGGAAGGTTGTAGTTGATGAGTGAGATAATGGAATTCAGATTTTAGAAATGGAGTAATTTAGAGGATGACATGACCCAAGGCATGGTATAGAGAATAGGTGAAGAGTTAAATTCAGATTTATAATGTTGATAGTGGTGAGCTACAATATTCATCAATAATAGTTACTTTATTTTTACATAGAATTCTGATGGTTGTTACTGTAGGTATTTTTAGGTGCACATGCCTTTATGATTGCTTGGAGTTATTTTTTCTTTAAAATCTTACCTTACATTTAATATGGCTTAATACTAAAGTTGCTACTGTGGCTTTCCTTATAGCCATATTTGTGGTACAACTTTTTAGTTTGCTTTAAGCTTTCTCGAATGTTTTATTTTAAATGTATCTTTTATAAATATACTATTGCAATACCTTTCTAAAATCAAATTCAAGAGATTCTTGGTTAGTTTGTTAACTTATTTACATTTTTATAATTAGTGTACTATTAGGCTATAATAGTTATCTTTTTTATGTGTTTTTTTAATTACTATACATTCTGTTTCCTTATTTGCCATCTTTTTTTTTTCTATCCAGCATTGGACACATTAAGTTTCTCTCTCTCTCTCTCTCTCTCTCTCTCTCTCTCTCTCTCTATATATATATATATATATATATATATATATATAATTTTAGAGGCCTGGTGCATGAAATTCATGCACGGGGGCGGGGGGTGGGTGGGAGGGGGAATGTCTCTCAGCCCAGGCTATACCCTCTCCAATATAGGACCCTTTGGGGGATATCTGACTGCCAGTGAGATCAGGCCTAAACCAGCAGTTGGACATCCCTCTCACAATCCAGGACTGCTGGCTCCCAACTGCTCGCCTGCCTGCCTGCCTGATTGCCCCTAACTGCTTCTGCCTGCCAGTCTGTTCACCCCCTAACCACTCCCCTGCCAGCCTGATTGATGCCTAACTGCTTCCCTACTGGTCCTATTGCCCCCAACTGCCTTCCCCTGCTGGCCATCTTGTGTGAGGGTGTGACAGTCAATTTGCATATCACCTCTTTATTATATAGGATAATTTGTCATTTATACCACAAAATTTTTACTGCTATTTACTCATTCTTTTTATTTTTTGTATTGATTTCATAGTTGTAGTTATCATCTGACTAATTACTTCCTGAAAGAGTGTTTTTAAAAGTTTGTTTTTGCTTTAAAGCTTCTGAGTTTCTTTCCCTAAGAAACATTTTATCTCACCCATATACTTTCAGGATATATTCTTGGTTGTAAATGTTTAGGTTCAAAGTCACATACCTTCAATACTTCAAAAATTATTGCTATTGTATTTGAACACCCTGTGATATTGAAAAGCTTGATCCTTGGTCTTTTGTGGACTTTTACTTTTAAATCACTTGCATCTTATAAATGATTTTCTTTATCCTTGAACCTCATACTTTCTACATCTATTATCTCCATTTTGATTTTAGTCAAAATAACATGTTCTTTTTTGTATTTAATTATCTTCATCTATCACTTTAAGGATGCTTATTTTGCAGATTTGTAATTATGCTTTTGTCTGATCTGTTAATCCTGTTTCATCTGATGCAAAATGTTGTATTTGTTGGGTTTTTAAAAATATCAACTAAATTCCAAGATATTTAACAATGAAGAGTCTTGGAAGCTGTAAAGCAAAGTTTTGGACTAGATCTTTAAATCAATAGGATAATAGAAGAACCAACTTCTTCAGTAAATTAGGGGAAAATATATTTATGTTGGTGGATGACAGAAATAGGAAATAAAGATGTTAAAGGCAAAAACAGAGCCTCCAAGGAGGATGGAACTGTCACATGTAGGAAAGAAAGGATTCTCTTTGAAAAAAGAGAAACCTCAGCATGGTTACAGGCAGAAGGGAAAAAAAATAGAAATGCAAGTGACTGCGTTATTTATGGTGTAAGCATACAGAAAACATAAAGGGATGAATGACTTATTTGTAACTGTTACTGAAACTACCATAGCACCCCAAAGAAAAATATTTACCATAAGTTGTGCTTAGCATCCTTCTTCCTTTAGGTCTTCTTCACATTTGTTTCAAACACATTTACTGTCCATTTAGTGGCAGAAAGTGAATGAAATAAATATCATGACAAACAAAATAGAAGCAGAGGCATGGATACATAGGCAAAAAAACTGACATGTTAGAGCGGAGGGGGTTTGGGGGACTGGATGAAGAAGGTGCAGGGATAGCCCCAAACATATATACATAACACATCGACACAGCCAACAGTGTGGGGATAGCCAGAGGGAAAGGAGGTGGGGGCTCTGTGGAGGGGGGACTCTGCTTGGGGCACTAGGCATGCGATGCACTGTGCAGATGATGTTTTATTGAGTTTTACACTTGAAACCTGCATGGTTTTGTGAGCCAATGTCACCTTGACAAATTCAATGTCACACCAATAAAGTCAACTAAAAAATAATAAATTAAAAATATTCTCCCCTGGGAAAAGAAGAAATATCACAAAATTAAAAATTGAATTTAATGACACTACATAATATACTGTAAAACTTTCAGAGGCTGGACAAACCAAAGAAACTAAACATGCATATTTATTATCCTAGATCCTCTTAATTCACATAGAATAACATCTAATGTTTAGGCAATGGTCGAGAACTAAACTCTTGTATATGGTACCCACTAGCCATATATGGTTTTTAAAATTAATTTTAAATTAATTCAATGCAAAAATTAAAAATTCAATTCCTCAGTTGCACTGGCCACATTTAAAAGCTCAGTAGCCATATGTGGTTTGTTGCTGCTGTATTGACAGCACAGATATAGGATATTCCCATCATTGCAGAAATTTTTGTAGGACAGCACTGGTCTAGAGGGTTTTACAATGTAAGTTTCTTGTCTATTTTTCAACTTTGTCTGAAACCTCTCTTGCCCTTGCTCACTCCATTTCCTTCCCATTGGTCCTCCCACTCTCAAATGCCCTGAGCTTGCTCCTAACTTAGGGTCTTGGTATCTTTTGATTCCTTTCCAAAGTCTACCCTTCCCCATGTTATTCATGCCTCTGTTCACATATCAATAAATTCTTCTCCGACCATTTTCTAAAACAACACTTTTCCCCATCAGGCTCTATTGACTTCCTGCTTTCATTTCTTCAGGCTGCGGTTATTGAGCTGTTTATTGTGTGTTTCCTTAATAGAGTTTGAGCTCCATGAGAGCGCAGCCTTTGTGCCATGTGTTTCTAGACTTCCAGTATTTACAACAAGGTATTGCCATAAATATTGCTCAATAGCGTGCTGCTGAGGAAGCTGGAGAGCCTGGTGCTGCCGCAGCTGTGCTCACCAGCCATTAGCTGGTGCCCATTGGTCAGCTGAGCAGCGCTCCCACTGTGGGAGCGCACTAGCCACTGGGGGGCAGCTCCTGTATTGAGCATCTGCCTCCTGGTGGTCGGTGCACATCACAGCGACCTGTCGGCCATTTGGTAGGTCACTCGGTCGCTTAGGCTTCTATATATAGATTTTGCACCTACTTTTGACTGGCAGTTTTGTAAGTGCATTTTTCTCTAGTTCTCATACAAATAGGCAACGTCTCTGGGGGCAGTCTACTGTGTGCTCTTAGACACTGTACAGCTCCTTTGCTGTGTGGTCTCAATAGAAATGGGTTGTTAGTTAGCTAACATTTATCCCGGACCACTGCACATAGGCTTAACGAAGACTCATGGTGTAACTTCTGTTCGTGGGAAACTTGGAAGCTGCTGACTTGTAGCTTGGATTACTTGTGGCAGTTCTTTAAATTTATCTAGGTTGAATGAAATAGTTCAAGATTTTCACAGATCTTTTTAGCCCACGTATTTCTTTTTTTTTTTTTTATTAATATATTTTATTGATTTTTTACAGAGAAGAAGGGAGAGAGATAGAGAGTTAGAAACATCGATGAGAGAGAAACATCGATCAGCTGCCTCCTGCACATCTCCTACTGGGGATGTGCCCGCAACCCAGGTACATGCCCTTGAC
Organism: Myotis myotis; assembly: GCF_014108235.1. Lineage (NCBI taxonomy): Eukaryota > Metazoa > Chordata > Mammalia > Chiroptera > Vespertilionidae > Myotis > Myotis myotis. The sequence continues at coordinate 73,944,947 of NW_023416315.1, forward strand.
CGGAATCAAACCTGGGACCTTTCAGTCTGCAGGCCGACGCTCTATCCACTGAGCCAAACCGGTTTCGGCAGCCCACGTATTTCTGATCAAGAAATGAATTGAGTAGATTCATGAATTGAGTGACTGGACTCAGAATAATTAAACAGAAGTTACATCTCAATTTTTATTTGATCAATAAATTTAACCACCTATAAATTAATTCTTACTGAAACAAGTATGTAAACAGGACTGGAAAGGGTCAAAAAGCAAGAAACATTTAAGCAACTTAATTGTGCTTTCATCAACAACTGACCCTTCCAGTTTTCCAATCTCCTTAGTGTGAATGGTATTTTCCCCTTCCCTATTTGGTAGTCATCTTCTCACATGATGATATCCTAGAGCTCATTATAACCAATTTCTCTATCCCATAACATTTTTATTTTACACTTTTTGGCCAGCACATTCTGTTTTTTCCTCGTGCTCTTTCTTCACCAATTGTTGAAGCTGTGGAGACTCCATATCAATTGACTCTATCACTGTTTTCAATAGCTATTACTTCCAACTCACAGCATTTTAACCTTTCTTCCTTAACCTGCCTAGAGTCTTTGGTCAAGCACCATCACCAATACTCTTGCAAATACTCTTAACATGTTATCAGTTTCTTTTATGTTATTCTCCTGACAAAACTCAAACCCTAGTTAAGCTTATTTCTCATCTCATTCCACATCTTCATCTAAGCAGCAGGTGGATAAAATTTCACCACAACGCTCATGGTACTCACCTCAAATACATCATCAAAGTTTTGCTGGGGCTCTCACTACTTCCAGATAATGCTATCACTATTCCCTGGCAAAAATTCCCATTAATTAAGACAGCATTTTAATATCACCTCTCTTTTCTCAAATCTCCATGATTCCTTGTCCATGCTCATTTTTTTCAGCTAATTTCTCTTTCACAACATATTTCAGAAAGAAAATATATGCAATCAGATTAGAATGTACTCATTAGCTTTTATCATCAGTCCTACTAAACCATTTGTATATGCTTTCATTTTTTGTGCCATCCCTTCTATAAAAATAGAATAATTGTCCTAGCTCATACTCTAAAACCAGCTCTACTACTTGTTTCCTACACCCCACTCATTCTTAAGAAAAGCAGTTTCCTTCTCTAAATAGCAACTCCTTCTCTTATCATCAGTCTATTCTGATCTAATGGGTTATACATATTAGCATCACACTATTCTTTAATAAGGCTCTCTAAAAATAAAAACGAATGAACCAACTCCCTTTGGATACATTTTCTCTCTGGTTACCACACCATTGCATGACCCCCATTTTCCAAAAAAAACTTACGGCTTCCATTTTTCACCCTGCCTCCATTTCTTCACCATTCATTCTCTACTCTCTGATAGAGCCATTGTCCTCACACTTCTAAAAGGAATCTTAAAACCAACCAATGTAAAAACAAAACAAAAACAAACAACCAAAAAACAATAAATGCAGAAGCCAACAATAAATTCTCCATTCTCAGCTGACTTGGCTTCTCAGTGGCATTTGCCATGTTTGACCCCTGCCTCCCTCTCCAAGTACTACCATGGATTCTGTGGCACCACATTTTCTGGGTTTACACCACCTTGCTGGTTCTTTCTCTTCTAAGATTTGTCTAAGAGGACAAGCTCAAACTAACAGACCCTTTTTTCTCATGTATCTATAAATCCCTATAGGTAATCTCAACCCATTCCAAGCCTAGATTTCTCCCTTAGATGCTAGAATGATATATCCTACTATTTACTTGACATCCTTGGTGTTTCTAAGTACAGCAAGCTTAATATGACTGAAAGGAAGCTTTTTGTCTCCCCCAATTTGCTTTTAGCTCATTTTGAAACCCCCAAGTAATTTTCCCTCTCTTCTCTCTTACTCCCACACTTCCACATCTATCAATATGCCCTTCTAAATAGCATCCAAAACTGCCTGAATTGCATGGCTTCTTATCAGCTCCTCTACTAAAACACTTTCCAGGCTACCATCATGTCTAACTTGAACTTCAGAAACAGACTCCAACCTAACTTCCCTGATGATTCTTGCCCCTTATAACTCTTCTTTACACAGTAATCAGAATGATCCTCACAAAGCAAAAATTAGATCCTGTTTCTCTTTGCGTAACATTCTATTAACTTCCTGAAATCTTCAGGAAATAATACAGACACTTTCCTAGAATCAGCACTTCCCTTTAACTTTGGATGCTGGCCTTGATAGCCTTCTTTCTGCTCCTTGAACACGACAGCTTATTATCATCCTTGGATCACTGAACTTCCTTCACTTGGCTTGGAATGCTGTTGTTCTAGATCTGTGAGTGGAAGCCTTCTTTTGTTTCAGACATTTAGTCAATATCACCTTGTCAGAGAATCCTTCCACATCACCCTTGCTAAAAATCACCATCCCATCACTCCCTAAACCAATATCTCATTTTTCATTCCCTCTTTAATTTATGATTTGAGTAATAAAAATTATCCTATTTATTATTTTACTAGAGGCCTGATTCATGAAATTCGTGTAAGAGTAGGCCTTCCTTCACTTGGCTGCGGGCACCGGCTTCCCTCTGGCACCCAGGTCCCGGGCTTCCCTCATAGCCTTGGCTTTGTCTGGAAGTTTCCTTGGGTCTAATTAGCATATTATGCTTTTATTATTATAGATATACTTATCCCTAGAGAATAAACTCCTGGAAAATAGTGTTTTTGTCTGTCTTGTTCACTGCTGTTTCTGGAGCCTAGGACAGTGACTTGTTCATTCTTTTATTTTCAGTAGCCTGCACAATGCCTAGCACATCATAGGTACTAAGAAAATACATACTATAAAATTCACACAGGGTATTGAAAACATTTTTCCTATTATACAGTACTAGTTAGATTTTTTTTTAATGGAAAAAAAAGCAGTAGCAGTAAGGATAACAATAACAGCTACTATGCCTTGGGAACTTATGTGACAAAGACAGGGCAAAATGGTGAAAACTTGTATTTAATTAACACAACAAACATAAGCAATAGAGACTATTATTACCTATTACCAGTTTACAGATGAGGAAAGAGACTTAGAGAAGTTCAGCCAGTCACTCAAGTCCATACCGATAGTGAACCACAGGAAAGGGGTTTGAATCCAGTCCTGTATGATTCCAAATGCAACAAACCTACCCAATCAGCTGTGCCTGCAGCTTCAGAGGAAGTGTAGAATCTTGGTATTTGAAGGGACATTCGCCTGATCTGATCCTCTGCCACATGCCGGCTGAGTGCTTGTTTAGCCCCTGAGTTTAGATACGTTTCCCTGTAATTTCCACACATTAATCTAGTTTCACCCCTTCCTTTCAAGTGACATGGTTGTGCATAGGAAGTAATTTATTTTATCATATATAGGTATTTCTCAGTCAGGTGTCTATCAATGCTGGTGGCATTTGGCAATCTCAGTAAACTGTCATAGTTCAAGATGATTCCAGAAGGGAGGGCTGAGTAAATATTAACAACCCCCTGTGCTTGGTTGGAACTTGAAAGGACTGGTAACATCAACAAGCGAGCTTTTCTCTGCCACAGTCTAGACCAGATTAGTCTTAAAGTCCAAGGAAGAGCCAAAGTTCACCGTCATGCAGACATTTCTGCACAGCGCTCCTGGTGATGGTGTGTAAGTTTAAGGAAAAGAAAATGATGAAGGAGAAAGAGAAAACCATTGCTATTGTGAAGGTTATAGACACTTCAAAGTTGAAACTGGTGAGCAAGTACATTTTGGCATTCTTTCAATGTTTGGAGATGAAACTACCTGAAATACTGAACTTAAACTTTATAAACTAATAGTCTGTGAAATAAGGAATGTACCAATAGAGCTTTGAAATGTATAATATATAATCCACTGAATTAACAAGCTTGTTTATGGACAAGATAGTTTTTAGTGCTCAGAATGCAGTAAGCGTTTTTTTAGTAAAAAAAATTTTGTGAAAAATAAGATAATGTTTTATTGTGACTATTATCAAAAAGTGGAATTCCACTAATTACTTATTGCTGTGTTTACGTTAAATTAATGACTTTTTTATTCACTTAGAACTACATAAATTATATGCATATAAAGTGTATGATACAAACGTATTTACAAGTCACCATTCTCAGCCTTGTACTTTATCTTTTCTATTTGAATTATAAGCCAAACAAGTACAAGGGGTCTCCCACCCCTGCTCCACATGTTGTTTTCATTTACTCCGAATAGAATAATAATAGTAACAATAACACAGTGGGACTTTTCAATGTTCGTCACTCAAACGTCATAGCTCTACTTTAGCAAACAAAGTTAGAGGGAGATCAACTGTGTGTGTCTTAAAACCGAAAAAAAAAAATAGCTGAATACACTTAAGTGAATAAATACCCCTAAGGACAGAAAATAATATTTAAATGCCAGCTTTTCAAGTATGCATACATTGTGTATAAGCTCCTCCACAGTGCTCCCTCTTTATGCCTGAAGTTTACCTTTATTTTTGGTCTACAGTTATTTTGTCTGATAGTCTCATGCTCACTTTGACCATTTTAGGTTCACAATGAATGTCTTCACAGAAAGGCAAAATAGAGAATCCAAAGAAATCAAAATTTTCTGTTTCCCATAAAGCTCACACTAAATATATAATATAGACATAGATATATAGATATCATGCATATACATACATATATAAGGATTCAGGATTTATACTTTTTTTACTATTTATATTCAAAAAATATATGGAAATTATATATACATACTTTAACATATAAGGAAAGATATGTATATATAAGAAAATAATTTTCCTTATATGTATCTTTCCTTATATGTTAAAGTATGTATACATCTTCTTATATCTTTCCTTATAATGAGATTATCTGGGAGATACTGGAAGTTATATCACACGCATTCACAAATATAGAATATTCATGATACATATGTATATATTATATCTATATGCATATGTACAAACATATATCTCAAAAAAATTCTCTGGGTTTCAGATAAATAGTCAATTTTCAGAAATATGGTGAGTATAGACTATGGTGCCCTCTCTCTTGCTGAGTGACATACATGAATAGGGGTAGAATGATATATAAATTAAAATTTTAAATCATGGCTGGGTTAATTAGTCTTATAAGGTTGTAGTGAAGAATAATAAAGCAGACCTTCATGAGGAAGTATGTTAGAGATGATTTGGACCTTAAATTGAGGTTAGAACATGGGTTGGATTTTGATACTTAATGAAGGAATTGAGGACTTTGTGGTGCAGAAAACAGCAATTGGAAAGAATAAAACTGAGAAAATATGGCCCCGTGGATACCAACTTTTCTGAGCATTCAAAACAGTTCTTCCATTAAAAATGTTACGGCAAGGACCCTTTCTATAATAGGGTCGGTAGTATAGAATCCAGCCTTTGTGTCAGACAGGCCTAGGTTTAAATACCAATTCCCCCATTTATTATTATTTTTAAAATTTATCTTTATTGTTGAAAGTATTACAGATGTCCCCTTTGTTGTTTTTTTTTTCCCCATTGAACCTCTCCACCCCACTCCCGCCCCTCCCAGGCCTTCACCACTCTATTTACGCATATAAGTTCCCCCATTAATCAATCCCCCCTCCCCCCTCACACAGCTTTCCCTCTGAAATTCATCAGTCAGCTCCATGCTTCTGTCTCTGGATATATTTTGTCCATCAGTTTATTTTGTTCATTAGATTCCACATATGAGTGAGATCATGTGATACTTATCTTTCTCTGACTGGTTTATTTTGCTTAGCATAATGCTCTCCAGGTTCATCCATGCTTTTGCAAATGGTCAGAGTTCTTTCTTTTTTACAGCCATGTAGTATTTCATTGTGTAAATGCACCACAGCTTTTTTAATCCATTCAACTACTGATGGGCACTTGGGCTATTTCCAAATCCTAGCCTTTGTAAAATGTGCTGCTATGAACATAGGGTGAATATATTTTTTCTGTTTGGTGTTTCAGGTTTCTTAGGATATATTCCCAGAAGTGGGATCACTGGGTCAAATGGGAGTTCCATTCTTAATTTTTTTTTTTTTTTGAGGAAACTCTATATTGTTTTTCACAGTGACTGCCAACTTCTACCAAGCCCCTTATTTATATAACTGTATGGCCTTGAGATAATTACTTCGTTTTGTTTAGAGTTTTAATTATTTTATATTTAAAATAGTAATTATGATACCTCATAGAGCTATTATAAAGATTATTAGAGATGTTATTAGTTATTATTATAAAGCATGCTTAGCTTAATAGCTGGCAAAAATAAATACTCAACTATCTATGACAAAGTATATCTGTTATGATGTTTATATTTTATTTTATTTTTAAAATATTCTATGTATGAATTCATAGATTTTTTGTGGAAATACTGTTCCCTCACCCTCTCCCTCCCACTGGAGTCTGAAATCATTTGTTTGAAGCCATGACTTAGGGTATATGTATGTGGTGATGAGAAATATTAAAAAACTTGACAATAATGTTAAATAATGTTGACTAGATATGTAGGGCCAATTTGATTTTGAAAGCTAGATAAAAGAGTTTGAGTTTAATATATGAGTTAAAGGGGAGATATTTTATACTTTAGATTTTGAGCTAGAATAAATCAGAAGTTGTATATTTTAAACAGAAGTTGGTCTTAGAGGAATAGTTGGGAATTGAGAGGATTGGAGGGATACTAGATAAAGGGACATAATTTATGCTTGCGGCCCTGCAGATCATGAGGTACAAGAACAGAGAAAACAATTTAAACTGATAAATTATCCTATATAATAAAAGCCCAGCAGCCAAACGGTGGAACGACCAGAACAACCAGTTGACCAGTCACTATGACATGGCACTGACCACCAGGGGCAGATGCCTAATGCAGGAGCTGCCCCCTGGTGGTCAGTGCGCTCCCACAGGGGGAGGGCCACTCTGCTGACTGGGATGAGCAATACTCCCACAGCAAGCCAATCCCTGCTGGTCATGCTCCCCACCAGTGCACAATCCTGTGCACCGGGCCTCTAGTTTAAAAAACAAAAAAACAAAACATGCAAAAGTGGGTAATAGATCAAATATAGTGTATAGAAAGGAAAGAGAAAAAAAACAGTTGGGAAAAGATGTGGAATTTTAGGTCAGATTACTTATGTTATCCTTCAGTATGTTTGGCCCAACAAGAGTAAATGGATATATGAACATTTTCATTAGATGTCTCTACAATAATTTCAGACATAAATTTTATATTTTTCATATGTGAGCATTGATTTTAAACATAGGCAAAGCTAAAGTTTTCTAGGATTATGAAAAATTGTCTTCTCAAAAACTAAGTTTTAGTAAAAATGGGGTTGAATTCTATCAGATACTTTTTCTGAATCTACTGAGATGATCACAGATTTATTTTTATCTTTGAACATCCTAAAATGTATTTATGGGAAACACAATTTGATTATAGAAACTTATCCTGTTAAATTTTCTTGGATTCATATAGCTACTAAAATTTTGCTTAAGATTTATAGTCATAAGTAAAAAGGGCCTATAATTTTTCTTTTCATAATGTCTTTGTATGATTTAAGTCTCATTTAATTGGGACATATTCCCTCTTGTCTCTGTTATCTGGAAATGTTTGTACAAAATTGGGATTTTTTTTTTTATTGAAAATGTAACACTTTTGCCCATAAAACCATCATGTCCAGATTTTTTATGTACAATATGTTCAAAGTTTATTTTGATAGCTTTAATAATCAAAAGACTGTTCAAGCTATTAATTTGTTCTTCAGTCAGTTCCACTAAATAATACTTTTTAAAATTTATCTTTAGTGTTGAAAGTAGTACAAATGTCTTTTTTTTCTCCATTTACCCCCTCCATCCTGCACCCATCCCTCTCAGGCCTTCACCACACTATTGTCTGTGTCCATAGGCTATGCATATATGCATATAAGTTATTTTTCAAGAAAAAATATGCACTTTGTCTAAGCATTCACAAGCATTGGCAAATTATTGTGGGTAATATCTCTTATTACCTTTTAAATTATGGTAAAAATGTACATAAAATTTTCCATTATATGCAGTTTAAAGTGTATAATTCAGTGGCATTAAGTAAGTTGAAAATGCTGTGCAACCATCAACACTACTTCCAGAGTCTTTTCATCATCCCCAAACAGAAACTGCATCCATTAAACAATAGCCACCCATGTACCCCTGCCCCTCAGCCTCTTGTAAGTTCTACTTCCTGTCTGTATGATTTTGCCTAATTTGATACCTCTTATGAGTGGAATCATATAATATTTGCTTTTTTTTCTGTCTGACCTATTTTACTTAGCATAATGTTTAAAGATTCATCCATGTCGTAACATGATCGGGATTTTATTTCTTTTTAAGGCTTTATAATATTCTGTTATAATATAGACACATTTTATTTTTCCATTCATCTATTAATGGGCATTTAGGTTATTTCTATCCTTTGTCTACTATGAATAGTGTTAGCATAAACATTGGTGTGCAAGTATCTGTTTAGGTCTCTGCTTTTAATTTTTTTGGTATACTAGTATTCAGAGAGGTGGAATTGCTGTACTTCTACATTGAACTTTTTGAGAAAAGGGCATACTGTTTTCCACAATGGCTGCGTCATTTCACTCCCAGCGGCAATGCACCAGGGTTCCAACTTCTCCCCATTGTCACCACTTGTTATTTTCCTTTCATTTGATAAGTCATCTTAACGAGTGTGAAGTGGTATCTCATAATTTTTAAGATGACTTTTTTTTAATTTAAATTTTTTATTGCTGACACTCTGGAAGATGTCCCCTATTATCACCACCTTTGCCCTTCTCTACACAGTCCTCACCCCTGTCCCTGGGCCCTCACCATACTATTGTCTGTGTTCATGGGCTATGCTTATACTGTATGTTCTTTAGCAGCTGATCTCTTCACTTTCCTTTATCCATTCCCCCCACCACCTTCCCCTATGACATTTGTCAGTGTATTCCTTTGGTTCTAGTTTGTTTGTCAGTTTATATTCTTCATTAGGTTCCACATATTAGTGAGAACATATGGTATTTGTTTTTCTATGACTGGCTTATTTCATTTAGTATAATAATCTCCAGATCTATCCATACTTACACAAAAGGTAAGAGCTCTCTCTTTTTTTTTTTTTTTTTTTTTTTTTTTACAGCTGTGTAGTATTCCATTGTGTAAATATACCACAGCATTTTATTCACTTATTTACTGATGGGCACTTGGGCTGTTTCCAGATCTTGGCTATTGTAAATAAGTCTGCTATGAACATAGGAGTACATACATTCTTATGCAGAGCATTTCTGATTAGTGTTTGAGGATCCTTAAGATATATATTTAGAAGTGGGATTGCTGGGTCAAATGGGAGTTCCATTTTTAATTTTTTGAGGAAACTCCATACTGTTTTCCACATTGGCTGCACCAGTCTGCATCCCCACCAACAGTACGCTAGGGTCCCAGTTTCTCCACTTCCCTGCCAGCATTTGTTTGTTGATTTATTGATAGTTGCCATTCTGAACAGTTGTGAGGTGATACCTCATTGTAGTTTTAATTTGCCTCTCTCTGATGATTAATGACCTTGAGCATTTTTCCATATGTGTATCGGCCATCTGTATGTCTTGCTTGGAGAGGTGTCCATTCAGGTTCTTTGCCCATTTTTATATTTGATTATCTGTCTTCCTTTTGTTGAGTTTTATAAGTTCTTTATATATTTTGGAGATTAACCCCTTATCAGATGAATCATTGGTGGATAGGTTCCCTCATACACTGGGTTCTCCTTTGGTTTTGTTGATGATTTAATTTGCTGTGTGAAGCTTTTTAGTTTGATGTAGTCTCCTTCATTTATTTTTTTTCCTTGTCCTCAGAGACTTATTGTAGCAAAAAGATTACTACAAGAGATGTCTGAGATTTTACTGTCTATTGTTCTTCTAATATGGTTATGGTTTCATGGCTTACATTTAAGTCTTTCACCCATTTTGAGTTTATTCTTCTTTATGGTGTAAGTTGGGGATCCAGTTTCATTTTTTTTTCATTTACCTGTCCAATTTTTCAACATCATTTATTAAAGAGACTATCTTGACTCCATTGTATGCTCTTGCCTCCTTTGTCAAATATTAATTGACTTATAAAGGCCATGGGTTGATTTCTGGGCTATTTTGTTCCATTGATCTGTATGCCTCTTCTTGTTCCAGAACCAAGCTGTTTTGATGACAGTTGCTTTGTAATATATTTTGATATACGGTATTGTGATACCTCCAACTTTGTTCTTCTTTCTCAAGGTCGCTGATATTATTCAGGGTCTTTTTGGTTCCACATAGTTTTTGGAATATTTGTTCTAGATCTGTGAAATATGCCATTAGTATTTTAATCGGAATTGCATTGAATATACAGATTGCTTTGAGTAGTACGGACATTTTAGTGATGTTAATTTCGTACATCTTCCAACCCATGTACATGGTATATGCTTCTACTTGTTTGCATTTTCCTCAGTTTCTTTCTTCAGTCTCCTATAGTTTTCAGGTCTTTTACCGATTGGTTAAGTTTATTCCTAGGTATGTTATTTATTTGTTGTTATTGCAATGGAAATGGAATAGTTATCCAGCTGGCATGGCTCAGGGGTTGAGTGTTGACCTATGCACCAGGAGGTCATGGTTTGATTCCCGGTCAGGACACAGGCCTGGGTTGTGGGCTTGATTCTCAGTATGGGGCATGCTGGAGGCAGCCGGTCAATGATTCTTTCTCATTATTGATGTTAATATCTCTCTCTCCCTCTCCCTTACTCTCTGAAATCAATAATTAAAACATATTAAAAAATGTTTTTTTAAAAGAAATGGGATTGTTTTCTTATTATATTTTCCTGTGAGTTTATTATCTATACTAATAAAAGGGTAATACGCTAATTAGACGGGATAGACCAGACGTCTTCTGGACATCATTCTGGATGTCCTTCCTGACAAAGCTGGGACATAGCAGGCCTGCAAACTATCAGTGGCCCCTCGCCCAGGCCAGCCAGCCCCCCCAAAAAGGGACCCCCCACCCCAATCAGGGACATGGCTGGCCTGAAAACCACCCATGGTCCCTCGCCCAGGTTGGCCCCATCCCCCAGCAGTGCCCCCCACCCAGATCGGGGGCATGGCCAGCCTGCAAACTCCATGGCCCCTCACCCTGACTAGCGCCTCACCCCGATCTGGGGCCCCCTTCAAGGCACGCCAGTCGGCCCCCAAACATGCACCAGGCCTCTATCCTATATAATAAAAGGGTAATATGCAAATTGACCCTAATGGCAGAACAACCAGAATGACCACTGGACCAGTCACCTCTTGGTCCCTTTCCCCAGCCAGCAGGCCCTGATAGCCTGATGGCCACCTGCAGCAGGGGTGGGGTTGGTGAGCAGGAGGGAACAGCCAACCTCTCGGTCCCTTCCCCTGGCCGTCAGGCACTGATCACCTGATGGCGAACGGAGAACTGGGGGTCGATGGTGGTGGGGAGTGGGACCGGTTGTGAGCAGCTGGGAAAGATGGCCCTGATCGCAGGCCAGGCTTAGAGACCATACCCACACATGGATTTCATGTGCCAGGCCTCTAGTTGGTGTATAAAAATACCACCCATTTCTGGATATTAATTTTGTATCCTGCTACTTTGCTAATTCATTTATTAGATCTAGTAGTTTTTGGTGGAGTATTATGGTTTTCTATGTATAGTATCATGCCATCTGAAAAAAAAAAATGACAGTTTTACTCCCTCTTTTCTCATTTGGATGCCTTTTAATTTTTCTTCTTGTCTGATCATTGTGGCCAGGAATTCTAACACTACACTGAATAAGAGTGTTGAAAGTAGACATCCCTCTCTTGTTCCTAATTTTAAAGGAAACACTTTTAGCTTTTTCCCATTGAGTATGATATTGATTATAGGTTTTTTTATACAGGAGAAGATGCTAGGTATGCTTTCAATATGTAAATATCTGATCCATTGTGTTAAGCTCACTGTTTTCTTCTTGGTTTTTTGTCTGGAAGATTTATCCAGTTTTTATATTGGGGTGTTAAAGTCCCCTGTTACGACACTATTGCTGCCAATCTCTCCCTTGAAGTCCACTAAGAGTTTTTGTGTGTGTGTGTTTATATATATTTAGGTGTTCCTATATTTGATGCATATGTTTTCAAGGTTTAATTCTTCATATTGCATAGATCCCTTTAGTATTAGGTAGTTACCTTTTTTCTCTTTTATGGTCTTTGTTTTGAATTCTATTTTGTCAGTTGTAAGTATTGCTATACCAGGATTTTTGTTTGTTTATTTCCATTGCATGGAATATTTTTTTCTATCCCTTCACTTTCAGTCTGGGTGAAGACTTTTCTTCTGAGGTGGGTCTCTTGTACACAGCATATATATAGTCATGTTTTCTTATCCATTCAAATACCCTGTCTTTGGACTGGAGCATTTCTTCCATTTACATTTGAGGTTATTATTTACAAGAGGTCCGGTGCACAAAATTCCGGTGTCCCTCAGCCCAGATTGTGAGAGGGTGCAGGCCAGGCTGAGGGACCCCACCAGTGCACAATCAGGGCTGGGGAGGGACACAGGAGATTGGCCAGCTGTGGAGGGATCATGGGAGGGCTCCAGGGTATGTCTGGCCCACCTTGCTCAGTTCCAATTGGCTGGACCTCAGCAGCAAGCTAACCTACCAGTCGGAGCGTCTGCCCCCCACCCCCCACCCCATGCACATCATAGTGACTGGTTGACCAGTCAGCTCTCTGCCCCCTGGTGGTGAGTGCATGTCATAGCAAGTGGTTAAGGGGCCTTAGCATATTATGCTTTGATTGGTTAAATGGTCAACTAAAAGATGGGACACTTAACATATTAGGCTTTTATTACATAGGATAGGTACTTAAAAGTAAATTCCTACTATTATTTAAAATTAAAATATATGCTATAAATTATTTTCAAATAGCAAATTTAAAATACACAACTAAATATACCAATGCCCACAGAAGTTTTAATTGATCATTTCTTTCTTTTTTCTCTAAAGTTATCTGGAAATATTTTGGATGTGTATAGTGGTGAGCAGGGAATTTCATCAGTTAATATGGGCCTTACAAATGCTTCCTGTTCAAGGAGTTTATCAATGAAAAAAGAAATTACAGGTAATGTTGTTTTTATAGTTTTATCCTTTTGTAGTCAACTATATAAGAAAGGTATAGCATATATTACCTAGCTAAATAAAAATGTAAAAGTATTAACAAATTTGTCAGTTAAAATGGTGGACATTTGAAGAGTATAACTTAGTGTTCAATAAATATAAATATAAAGGTCTTTATGTAATATAGGCTAATTTTGATTTTAAATAGATTCAATTTGTTAACATGGTCGAAAAATAATAGATTAATAGATTGGAGAAATTAGTACTTTTGTATGTAGACTTTGATATAAAATAAGTAGTTAGATTTTTCCATTTAGCTTGTTTTATGAATTTCTTAATAGACTCACATTTAATTTCTCAAGTGGATAAAAACACCTCTATTTTAAATAATATTTTTCAAAATTGTTACAGTTCAAAGGCATTATAGGACCATTGTCATGTTTCTTCAATATAGAGATGAGAAAACCAGTGGTTAGAGGAGTTATATTCCTAAAATCATCCAGCTGAGTACAGGAAGAAATGGATCAAACAAGGGTTCCTTGACTTATATGTCCAGTGTTAGTTTCTCCATATGTGGAATCTAATGAACAAAATAGATTCAGAAACATAGAAGCATGGGACAGACTGTCGAATCTCAGAGGGAAGGTGGGGAGGGTGGGTGGGAAGAGATAAACCAAAGATCTTGTATGCATATATGCACAACCCATGGTCACAGTCAATAGGGTGGTGAAGGCCTGGGACAGGGGCAGGCTGGAAGAGGTCAATGTGGGGAAAAAGGGGACACATATAATCCTTTTAACAATAAAGATTAAAAAAAGAATAAAATAAAATTCAGTTGATATTTCTGTAATACATTTTTTTCTTTAGTTTGGAGCCCAAACATTGTTCTTTAATAATTTTTACGCTGTTAATATTAACATTTTTAGTAAATATAATATGTCCATTCTGGAAGTCTAATCAATAACTTACAAATATCTATGCATTCAAATAATTTAAGCTAAAATTAATGACTATAGTTTGAAATGAACACATTTAAATAAATGTATTCATGTATTACTTAGTTTAAAAACTAGAATGATTCAAGGAACACTGTATTAATTATCTATTGCTATATAACAAATTATCCCCAAACATAGCAACTTGAAATAATAAACATGTATGATCTCACACAATCTCCATGGGGACAGAAATCCAGGGATGACTTAGGAGATTGGTTCTAACTGAGGTTCTCATAAGCTATACTCAAGATGTTTGCTGGAGATAGACATTTGACACTAGATTGGCTGGAGGATGTGTTCCCAAGGTGGTTTGCTCAAAGGTCTTGAGTATTAGTGCTGCTTGTTGGCAGGAGATCCTGATATTTTACAGTGTGGAGATCCATAGGGCTGCTCAAATGTCATCATGACATGACAAGTGGTGACCCAATTCACAGCAAATTGGTAGCTGAAAATGTCTTTTATGACCTAGTCTTGGTAGCCACATGCCATTTTCACAATATTCTATTGGTTTCACTGGTCAATCCCTATTAACATGAGAGGGAATTTCCAAATCTGTGAATATCATGAATGAGAATCATTGTGGGCTATGTTGGAGGCTTTCACACATGCTCACAACCACTTAGCATATAAAGCGTCATTTATTGGAAGGGTGGAATTGTTTGATAGCAATATATAAAAAATGTACTTAGCTCCCAAACTTAGATTGTAGAAATCATAATTATTTATGAAACATGTATGTTGTAGAAGTTTAGGTTGGAAAAAAGTTGAATAGGCTTAAAGTTCTGGAAATAATAATGATTGAGCAGTTTAATATTTGCTGTGCATTATACCTCTTTTAATCATCTCAATATTATACCAGTTTTGAAGATGAAGAGCCCGAGACACAGAGAATTTAGATAATAGATTATATGGCTCTTAAACAGAGGGCCAGAATACGAATTCAGGTTTTACTACTCAAAGTCTAATGAGTTTGCCATTGCCTCCTACTAAGAGCACTATGCTTCATTTTCTAAATATCTGCATAAAAATATACCATTTGATGCAAGTAATATATTTTTACCTGATATTCCTAAATTATGTTGATTAAAGGGGTATGAAGTAGAACTAAGAATTGTTTTAACTATCTTCCTTTTGATCAGAAACTGATACTCGAGCTTTGGCAAAAGAGAGACAAAAAAAGGACAACCACAACCTCAGTGAGTATATTTTCCTTTTTTTCCAAACAAAATTAAGTAATGCAAGAGGAAATGCATGGAGGTAAAATGTGTGGTCATTCATTGTCGCTCCATAAGTATTTTGAGGTCATATGACAAAACTTGATAGTACACGCTCATATGTGAGCTACTTGGGGAAATTTCAATGATGTGGACTCTCAGAAAAGCTATACTCTTTTACAAAGTGAGACATCTCAAATTCTCTACTTGATCACTTTAGCTCAAGAAGGCTGTGTGTGAAGGAGATGAGTGCATTTAGTTACATTTGAACTCTGTTGTGACTCAAAGCTGTAAAAAGTTAAAAGTGACTTTAGAAAGTGTACACCACTTAAATAACAAGAAACATAACTCCAGGTTCTTATCTTCCTGTCAATCTTCTCTTTCCTTCCTCATGATAGGTTATTTGAAAAGGATTACTTACGTTGAATTGCTGAATTCCACCTGTCCAAAAAAATGTCTCAGATGCCTTCCAAGGGGTCCAGTTTAACTCTGGTAACAGGTCCCATGAGAGGAAGAAATACAAGCAAATGAAGCAGCGTAGCAGCAATGCTGACCTAGGCAGTGTTTGGTCATCTTTCAAGTGCTTAACTGTCTCACCTGAGCTTGACCAATTGAGTGTGAAGCCTTTTTGTTCTGGGACCAATTCACAAGAATAAAATAAAATAAAAATAATAAATCCTCTAAAACAAACCAGGAATTTCCTCACATGTGATTAGCTGGAATGGATTCTGCACAAGCCTGCATCTGTTTGTTCATATGCACCTGCCTCTGTCACAGAGTACTCAGTTTGCTGACTTTGTGACTGAGGAATGGGCTGGCAAGACGTTATAACAGTCGTTGGGACAGGTGTGGCGAGGGGAATTATCTGATTCTGATAGCGCTTAGTGGCAGAGCAGATACACTTTGGTCCAGATTGTGAGACAGGTAGAACATGAGTAACAAGAGCTAATGATTGATAGAAAGAATTAGTACATGAAGGAACCATGGGCTTCTCTCCTAGTTTTAGCCTGCTAATTATTACACTCCTTGTTTTTTTCTTCACTCTTATGTCTACAGCTTAAACAACTGGCCATTTAATATAAAATATGATAGGTGCCTGGTATGTCCATTATTGAAGTATTTTCTAATCTGGCTTTCCTTACTGATTAATCTTGCTTTTTGGAGATATCAGAGTTAAAACATTAATTCACATTTTAAATACGAGGAATCTAGGACAACTCCTAAAATTTGTGAAGATTGTGTCAGGAAGACAGAAGTCCCACTTACCAGATGCCTTAGTATTTAAAAGCTAGAAATGCTAAAAAATAAAATAAAATATTTTCTATCTTTCCTGAGTGTTAGAAGGCTAGATGTGAATTTAAAATTCTCAGATCCTCAGAGTTCTGAGTGGGAATGTTAGGGCATGGAGATGTCAGCCCATCTCACCTGTCTTCACCCCATATTTCATTCTTATGTTACCTGTGGCCTCAGGCATGAGTGTGAACACCTCATCCAATACATGGAAGCTCTATGCAAATCTCTGCAAACAACTGCCCCTTGTCCACATCCTGGGCCTAGGGGTGAGCACACTGATGCCACAGTCCCCACTCAGGAAGAGGGACCTGGAACGTGGCCTGCCCAGGCTCTGGAAGTGGGCCCAGGGTGTTTGCAAAGTACTCAGTGGTGTAGTTTAGAAGGGGTTCACTTGGCCCTGTGGCTGCCTTGCTCAGTGGGAATGGGTGTGATGAGAAAAGGCAAAAGTGATTCCTCCTAAGTGTGGATAGGGCCCCTTTTGCCTGGATCTGAGGACAGGAATGACCAAACATCAAAAACATTGTGAAGAGTGAAACCAGACCTGACATGAAATAACCTAGCAATTTTTTAAAACTTGACTCTTTTAAAAGTAGCTAATATTGATATGAAAACATTGAGAAATTAAAGATCTCATTATAATGAGTCATTAAACATGTATTGAGCACAGTCTAAATTGAGTAGAAATCTTTGATATTTTACATACAGTGCATTTAAATAATAGATTTTGGAGAAATATTATAGGACTCACCCCTCTCCCCCTTATTCTGAGATAAAATTGGGAACATCCTTCATAGCTGTTACTCATTTCATGTTTAAAACTCTTTTTTATAATATAGGAGTGAGTATGTGTGAACATAGAATTATTAATAAATTCTCACTGTGAAATATATATGTATATTTAACAGTTTTACCTTTGTTTATTTTCTTTTCAGTGTTTTTTTTTTTTAATGTCCTGTCATTGTTTTTTGAATCACATGTACAGGAAAAATAATATTGATAAAGAGGGAAAATAAACTCTCTCAAAAATCAATTATATTCTAATTTCAGAGGAATTTCAATGTATTATTCCTGAAGGTCAAATCCACTCATGGTAAATTGCTTTGTAGAGTAGGTTCACCAAGACAATTGATAATATTTCATAACTTTCTGTGTTTCTGGTAGCAGATCTTAATTTTCAAACATGTATTGTTTAAGTATTTTCCAATATTTTATATATGATTTTCTTTTTCTTCCTGACATTTTTCTGTCTTCAGTTCCCTGTACCAGACTATAAGACTATGCTATACTCTATGACTGCTCTTAGAGGAGGGCAATATAGGAAACTACATATTTGTGTATTTGGCAATTATTGAACATTTATTAGATGCACTAAATTTCCATTAGCAATAAATGCATAGAAATTCAAACAGAGAAGACAGTCTTTGAATAAGAACCCATATCAGCAGTTCTCAAAGTGTGGGCCCTAGACAAACAGCATGACCCAGAAGCTGGTTATAAATGCAAATTCATGGGCCCAACCGTGACCTAGTAAAATCAGAATCTCTACATGTGGGGTACAAATCTATTTTAACAATACTTCCAGGTATGTCTGATGCACATCAAAGTTTGAAAATCACTGCTCTATATATTATTGAGAAAATTTAAATTTGAAAAATATATTTACAGTCTAATCACTATAGACTTATTTAGTTCCTCCTGTATGCCAAGCACTCTAGGGTTATAAAGATGAGAAAGAAATTGTCTCTGCCGTCAGGAGGTCATAGTCTAGTTGGGCACATGCAGCAACTATGTGCCAAACTTTGTGTTAGGGCCGGAAGTATATAAGAAGAGTTAAGTACGGTGCAGACATCAAAAGATTATAATTCTTTGGCCTGACAAATGCATATGTGTGAAATATATATATATTTGAAAATATATATATATTTTAGTATGAGTAAATATTATAGCATTTCAAAGAATGAAAAACATGTTTTAGGGAGGACATATTTTTAAAGCATTGTGTACAATAGAAATATAATTCTAATATTGTTTTCACTTTCAGAATAAAATATATTTAAAATTTTATTTTATTTCTAAGAAATAGTCTTTTAACTAAATGGAAATTTTCATTTATTGTTTTTAAAATTATTAAGAAACTTTACAGCTATTCAAAAGTGAATTGTATTTTAATGAGAACAATAAATAATTTTTTTTTAATAGTTGAAAGAAGAAGACGGTATAATATTAATTACAGAATCAAGGAGCTTGGCACTCTTATTCCAAAGACTAATGACCCGTGAGTTCAACAATAATTTCTATAATAATGTTATGGTTTTACTACCCCCCAAAATGGGTGGGAGGGGAGAGGGCAGAGGAGGACTAATGAATAGGAACTTATCAGCTTATGGTAAAGATTAGGCTACTTCTGGTCTCATTTTAAAATATCTATTCAAGGCTGATTGTCATTAAGCATCAAGGTTGTTACTAACAGTTGTCCTTTTGAGCTATAAAAAATAAGTTAATTAGTCTCCTCAGATTATGTGGGTCTTTCTGTGTGACACCAATATTGACAAATATGGTAACATCAGATGCTGTCCATGATATTGACTGCTATCTATACTCAATTTATGGTTATAACAATTTTTCCAATGTAAGATGTATGTGTACATGAAAATTGCATTGTTGGATTTTCAGAGGTTCCATGTTTCTAGAGACATGCAAGTAAAAAAATAGAATTATATTATAAAAAACATGTTGAATGATGCCAACCACTAGTTGATTATTGTAATGAAATTTTTAGTCAAGTTTTGGTATTGTGCAAAGTCAGTTAAACAGATCTTTGAGATTTTGAATTTCAACAAATAGTTGGTTAATTAAAGTATCAATTTAGAATGTTGAATGTTACCCCAAAAACATAAAAACATGATCTGTAGCATCAATAATGACTTGAAAAATGTTTCATTCAGACTGAGAATTGGCCTCTCCAAATGCTGGCAATCCTATATAATAAAGATGTAATATGCAAATGGTCCTTATGCTGTGAAGCATAACAACCAACTGCATAAAGACCAGATCACAAATCAGCAGGAGGGTGGGGCAGCAAGCTGCAAGCAGGTGGCGGAGAGCTACAGGAGGGGGTAGGGCTCTTCTTATTAGTAGGAAGAGTAAACGTTTTCCAGATAGAATTTTTTAACACTCAAAATATAAATGCACATTTGTTTACCAATTATTCTATGTAAGTTCAAGGCCTTTTTATTTGAATACTAGAGGCCTGGTGCATGAAATTAGTGCAAGGGGGGGGTGGCGAGCGGGGAGGTCCCTCAGTCTGACCTGCATCCTCTCCAATTCTGGAGCCCTCAGGGGATGTGCTACTGACGGCTTGGGCCCACTCCCTGTGATTCTCTGCTCTCTACGGGGCCTGCCTGCTCCACACCCATGGGGGATGAGCAAGGAGGCCCTGCTAGCTGCTGCCTGCAGGCCCCGCTTGCCTGCCTGTAAGTCACCACCGCCACCACCCAGTAGGCCCTTCTGGGTGCTCTCTGCAGCCCGCTTGCCTGCTGGGCTCATGTTGCTGGGGTGACACCGCCAGCGTCCTGCCCAGCCGCTATGGACACCGCCATCTTTGTTGCAGAGTGAAGGCTAATTGCATATTACTCTTTTATTTAGATAGGATGTGTTTTAATTTTTATTTCCTTCAGAAACTATACTAAAATGCATAGTATAATTTATTTTTCTTTATCATTTAAAAAATATTTTTATTGATTTTAGAGAGGAAGGGAGAGGAAGAGATAGAAACATCAATGTTAAGAGAGAATCATTGATCTGGTGCCTCCGGCACCCCCACCTCCCGCCCACTGGGGATCAAGCCTGCAACCCGGGCATGTGCCCTTGACCAGAGTCAAACCTGGGACCCTTCAGTTGGCAGGCCATGCTCTATCCACTGAGCCAAACTGGCTAGGGCCATAGTACATTTTAATTTATTTAAAAATAAAACAAAAACTTAGAAAACACAAGCATAGATGGATTTTTAAAATGTTTATGCCCTAATAATTAGTGATATTGAGCATTTTTTCATATGTCTCTTGGCCATTTAATATGTCCTCTTTAGAAAAGTGTCTATGAAGGTCCTCTGCTCATTTTTTAAAGTTGGTTTGTCTTCCTTTTGTCAAGTTATATGAGTGCTTTATATATTTTGGAAATTAACCCCTTATTAGAGGATTAACAACAAATATATTTTTTAAAAAATTTAAAAACATGGATCATGAAATCAATCAAATGGGACAGATCCAGCATTTTTAAACAAAGAAGGAAGAATGGCATTGAAACTATAAAAAGTATTACCTATTGTACCAAAGGAGGATAGTAATAACTCGTGAAACACGTCATAATTTTATGCACTGAGTCAATTTAGAAAACATGTTTCTTACGGCAGATGCATTTGAAAAAGCAGGGAAGATTTGGAGAAAGATTACTGAATTGAATGAAGAGACCTGGGGCTCTTCTTCTGAACACCACATGCTCTTGGGCAAATAGCGGGAGCTGTGAAGTACTTGACCACTGAGGACCCTTTCAGCTCATGATTAGAAAAATCTTATGGGTTGGTTTAAGAAATCAAGGCTAAAAATCTAAAGACATTTGCAAATCTCTGAAGTTGCCATTTCTATGTGTCAAATACATTCAGAAATTTTTATTTCTTTGTTAGGTCAAAATAGTAAGGTTAGAAATAGAAGTAATACAGTGAACAGCTGTAGTTAAGATATATAGGTTGAAAAAATTCAATAAAAATACAACAACAATGAGGGGATATCAATCTTCGGACCATTGGTAAAAAATAAACCCAAATGAAACTAACAAACACAAAATGTGAAGAGCTTCTACAGGTGTGTGATTGTGGACTACTTTATATGTGCTTTTTATGAATCGTATTTACAAAAAAAAAGTCATATTAGACAGCAGTCCTGAGAAAGAAGAACAAAGTTGGAAGGATCACAATACCAGATATCAAGCTATATTACCAAGACACG
Organism: Myotis myotis; assembly: GCF_014108235.1. Lineage (NCBI taxonomy): Eukaryota > Metazoa > Chordata > Mammalia > Chiroptera > Vespertilionidae > Myotis > Myotis myotis. The sequence continues at coordinate 73,966,587 of NW_023416315.1, forward strand.
GTTCTCAAAACTGCCTGGTACTGGCACAAGAACAGACATAAAGACCAATGGAACAGAATAGAGAGCCCAGAAATTGACCCAAACTACTATGCCCAATTAATATTTGACAAAGGAGGCATGAACATACAATGGAGCCAAGACAGTCTCTTCAATAAATGGTGCTGGGAAATTTGGTCAGGTACATGCAAAAAAATGAAACTAGATCACCAACTTACACCATACACAAAAATTAACTCCAAATGGATAAAGGGCTTAAATGTAAGAAAATGTAAGACGGAAAACCATAAACATCCTATGAAATTCCATAGGCAGCGAAATAGCAGACATATGTCAAAGCAATATATTTACTGACACAGCTCCTAGGACAATGGAGACTAAGGAGAAAATAAACAAATGGGACTGCATCAAAATAAAAAGCTTCTACACAGCAAAAGAAATCATCAACAAAACAATAAGAAAGTCCATCGCATGGGAGAACATATTTGCCAATGCTATTTCAGATAAGGATTTAATCTCCAAAATTTACAGGGAACTTATACAACTTAACAAAATGATCCAATCAAAAAATGGGCAAAGGACCTAAGTAGACACTTTTCAAAAGAGGACATACAGAAGGCCCAGAGACATATGAAAACATTCTCACAGTCACTAATCATCCGAGAGATGAAAATCAAAACAACAATAAGGTACCAGCTCACACCTGTCAGAATGGCTATCATCAACAAATCAACAAACAATAAGTGCTGGCGAGGATGTGGAGAAAAAGGAACCCTCATGCACTGCTGGTGGGAATGCAGACTCGTGCAGCCACTGTGGAAGACAGTATGGAGTTTCCTCAAAAAGTTAAAAATGGAACTTCCATTTGAGCCAGTAATCCCATTTGTAGGACTATATCCAAGAAACTAGAAACATCAATCAGAAAGGATATATGCACCCCTATGTTTATAGCAGCACAATTTACAATAGCTAAGATTTGGAAACAACCTAAGTGCCCATCAGCAGATGAGTGGACTAAAAAACTATGATACACATACACAATGAAATACTATGCTGCTATAAAAAAGAAGGAACTTTTACCATTTGCAACAGCATGGATGGAACTGGAGAGCATTATGCTAAGCAAAATAAGCCAGTTGGAGAAATATAATAGAAGATGATCTCACTCATATGTGGGATATAATGATCAACATAATCTGATGAACAAAAATAGATCCAGAGACAAATGGCAGGTGAGGTGGGAGGGGTGGTTAGAGAGCAACCAAAGGACTTGTATACATGCATATTAGCATAACCAATGGACACAGGCACTGGGGCAGAGGTAGGGGGCTTGCTCGGGGTGGGAATGATTTGGGGAGGGGGTCAATTGGGGAAAAAAGAGACATATGTAAAAGTTAAGATAATTAAAAAAGAAAAGCTTCAGATGCAAAAAAAGTCATATTAGTAAAAATAGAAAATATCAAAACATAAATTATTCTAATGATACCATAAAATTTTTATTTATTTTTTCTACCCTTTAATTTGAAAAACCAATTATAGTGGTTTATTTTTTATGAAACTGTTTTCTTTTTCTCTATAGTCATAACATTCACCTGCTTTTAGAAATGAACTAGAGTCCTGGTGCACAGATTCATGCACTCGTGGGGTCCCTTGCACTTGGGGGACATCAGACTGCCAGTTTTGGCCCGATCCCTGTAGGCCAGGCTGAGGGACCCCACTGTTGCATGAATCCATGCACCAGGCCTCTAGTGAGCATATAAAATCTTTGGCTAATCTCTTCCCACCCATCCCCTTCCCCCTTCCCTCTGAGATTCATCAGTCTGTTCCATGTTTCCAGCCTGTGCATTGAGTGTCTGGCCCCTGGTTATCATTACACATCATAGGTACTGGTTGAATGGTCAAACAGTCAAAAGGTTGCATATATATATATATATATATATATATATATAGAGAGAGAGAGAGAGAGAGAGAGAGAGAGAGAGAGAGAGAGAGAGACACTAGAGGCCTGGTGCATGAAAATTCATGCACTTGGGGGTCCCTCAGTCTGGTCTGCACCCTCTCACAATCTGGGACCCCTCAGGTATGGTCCCTAGGCCTGGCCTGAGAATAGGGCCCATTGGGGCTTTCCTTCCCCTGGCTGCAGGCAGCTGGCCCCACCCCTGCTGCTGCCACTGCTTGTCATCTGTGCAGCACTGGCCCCTCTCCCCTGCCACCGGTGGCCTCCCTCTGCCATCAACAGGTGTGGGGTGCGATAGCTTGGCTGGCCTGGGCCTCCCTCTGCAGGGCGATCACTGGCTGGCCGCACACCTGCCACAGAGTTGCAGCCAGTGGCCTGAGCCTCCCTCTTTCTTTGCTGGGGGGTGGGGCCAGCACTGTGAGGGGCTGTCTGCCTACCTGATTGCCCCTAACCACTTGCCTGCCTACCTGATCGCCCCTAAACACTTGCCTGCCTACCTGATCATCCCTAACCACTTGCCTGCCTACCTGATCATCCCTAACCACTTGCCTGCTTACCTGATCACCCCTAACCACTGGTCTGCCTACCTAATCACCCCAAACCACTCTGCCTGCCTGCCTGATCACCCCTAACTGCTTGCTTGGGGGCCATCTGCCTACCTGATTGCCCCAAACTGCTCATCTGCCTACCTGATCATCCCTAACCACCTGCCTGCCTACCTGATCACTCCTAACTGCTTGCTGGGTGGTGGGGCCAGCCCGGTGAGGGTCTGTCTGCCTACCTGATCACCCTTAACCACAGGTCTGCCTACCTGATCACCCCTAATCACTGGTCTGCCTACCTGATCACCCCAAACTACTCTGCCTGACTGCCTGATTGTCCCTAACCACTAGCTTGGGGGCAGGGCCATTCTGGTCTCTGGTCGTTCCAGTTGTTATGCTTATGGTGGCTGGCCTTTTATTATATAGGATGGTAATTGAGGTAGTACATGAAACTTAATAAGTCTTTTTCAATGTTCATCTAAGCAAGAAAAATCAAATCTGTCATGTTGACCACTTTTTTATTTAATGTTTTATTGTTTTGAAGTGGATATGCATTCCAAAGATGAAAACAGACTATGCCTTTTCAATAGTTTTGCCTGGCCATACTTCTGCTTCAATTTATGCACTTCTGTTGCCTGCTTTAAATCCATTCAAGTTCCTCAAAATTTTTAAGTTCTTCAAAGAAAATTGTTTTGTAGAAAATGAAAAATCAGTGTCAACATTCATTCCTTAGGCACACCTTTACATGTGTTGGTGTTACTGTCATATAAGATGTTTTTAATGTCTGGCTTCTTGAAGTTGTCTTGTGAGAGAGGTATACATCTTAATAATTTTGGAAAACTTAAAATATATTAAGAAACTTCATGCTTAAAATGACTTCAAAATAGAGTGAACTTTTTAATATTGAGTACAAATTACATCATGAAGGCAGACCCATTGAGTGGTCTCTACCACCTTTTGGAAGATTTATTTTAGATCTAAATAAGCTGTGCTTTAAACTTCAAAGTTAGCTAGGTTATCTTTTTCATCTTAGTTCCTCTGTCCAAGTTTTTTCTTCCCATGAGAATAAATGAAAGAAAATTAGGGCCGCAAAGCTCCCTACTGCTTAGAGTTTTAATTCACTACACTTTTCAGATACAAATACTTTCTTGGTTTAATGACAAAAGTAGCTGCTTTTTCCCTGCCTTCGCACCACCAGACAAGTGACTAGTGAGAGAAATGAGACCAACAGCTATTACAGCCCTAGAGAACTGACAAAGCATTTTCAAACTTGAGATAGACACCGAGTAGTTGGGTGCATTTCAGTAGAAGAAGACTCCTCCAGTCCCTAAGAAACATGTTCACCTGGTGGGTAGAAAAATACAGCTCCCTTTAATTGGTTGAAATTAATGGAAATGTCGTCTAACACAAACTTCCAATGATTCATATACAAGCCAGATTTTTTCTTAAAGTCTATTTTCCCACTTCTGATCACTTAGTAAATATATATTGAGCTCCAAGATATTTTACTAAGGTCAGATAAACTAAAAATATATGCAGTGTAATAATTTTTTAAAATTTCCCTACGTGCTTACTTTATGCTGTACAGTGGGGCCTTGACTTATGAGTTTAATTTGTTCCGAGACCGAGCTCATTAACTCAAATTACTCTATCAACTCAATGCAAAAAATCGGCCAAGAGACAACTGGTATCTCAAAAAACTCTTTAGTCAGGACACTCGTAAGTCAAGGCCCCACTGTATTTAAAACACCTCATGACTCTAAATTGAAAATTCATCAAGGTTTCCCAAAAACTCAGGTTGATTTTTAGCACTTAGTTTGTCCTCATCCTCCTCAAATATTATTAACTCTCAGATAATATTAAATTCACTGATGTGTGTTTTCAGATATTAAAATCAATAACTTGTTCTGTGATTTCAGATTTATCATCCTCCTATTTCATAAATATGTTTAAGTAAATTTTGTTCTATGCTATAGCCTGAAAGGTTATCTGATAATGTTTAATGTATTTACTTATATGAAACTTATTTAAAAATAGGTATCCAGCTTTTAAAAAAAGCATTGATACTTTTGTGCAGAAAAATTTGCTTAATAATTCTAGAAAGTTTTGCTGTATTGCATAAAATGATGTTGCCAAATTCTGATTTGTTTCACAATCACTCAGGATCACCATTCAGGAGGGACTTTTTTTTTTTTTTCTTAGAAGCATAAAAGCAACCTTATTAGAAAGTAGGTACATTTGAAATGATCTTTAAAAATTTAGGCTTAAGTCCTCAATAATGTACATTTCCTAGTTCATTAATGCAGAAATACCACACATAGATTTTAATCTTGGAGTTAATAATAAAAGCAATTTTCACTAAAAATATAAAAACTGTAATGGTAGAATCATGATATTGCATTTAGCTCTCCCACAAAAAGTCACTTTATTACTTTCCTTTGACACTTATTTTCATTCTGGGATTAATTTTACTATATAAGGGCTCCTTAACTATTCTATTAAAATTTCTATTCAGAAGCAATAATATCTAAGAGTGAATAATAGTCATGTAAATCATTATTTCACATTAATGTAAAAGATTTTTAAGTTCTTATGAATTCTGCTGACATGCACAATTGTGAAAAGGTTATCTCTGTTCTACAGTGATATGCGCTGGAACAAAGGCACCATTCTAAAAGCATCAGTGGAGTACATCAAGTGGCTACAAAAAGAACAACAGAGAGCGCGGGAATTAGAGCACCGACAGAAGAAATTGGAGCAGGCTAACAGGCGGCTTCTGCTCAGGATTCAGGTTGTTATAAGAATGTTGCCACAAACCACGCAGCTTAACTATGACTGACTTGTCATCGTTTTTATTCATTGGTCTCATTTATTTTTTTCTTATTAATAATTATTTTTTTCCTTCTGGAGGATAACTTTGTCTTTTAGAAGTTCATGAATTGGGTTGTCTGTTAGGTTTTGATAGAAATCTGGGGTTGAGAAGACTTTAAGAAAATAGAATGAATGACAACTAATTACAAAATGCAGAACATAGAATGAATTTTATAAATGCACATGATATTATTTCAGCCAAATAATAATACTGAACTAGAACATGTGCTTCTCTACATAATACTGGACAGTATATTCTTCCTTCCCGATTTTATGTCTTTAGTAACACTGCTATGGATTCTATTGAATCAAGCCATTATTGTGCAGGTTTTATATTGTCACTCCTCATCTGTTCATGTGACACAAAATATTAAAGTATGAAAGTATGGGTTTTTACAACTCTCAAGTTGTGTTTTTTTTTTTTAATGAGTATGCTTATAGCCAGATAAACCATTTACTTTGTTTCCATGGAACTGTAATATAGTGAGAAATTAATCTGGAAAAATAAATGGAATCCCTAGAGGGTTTGGCTCAATGGTTAGAGCATCAGCCCACGAACTGGAGGGTCATGGGTTTGATTCTGGTCAAGGGTACATACCTCGGTTGCAGGCTCAATCTCCAGCCCGGTCAGGGTGTGTGTGAGAGACAACCAATTGATGTCTCTCACATCGATGTTTCTCTGTCTCTGCCTCTTCCCCTCCCCCTCCACTCTCTCTAAAAGTCAATGGAAAAATATCCTCAGGTGATGACTAACAAAATAAAAAAAGGAAGCTTTTCTATTCACTTTAAATGTAGTCTGAGTCACTATGGGACCATAGTGTATTCCCGTATAGAACAAGGGGAGGGGAATTTTTTTAAAATCTGCATATTTTTGAGGGTTATTTTTTTAGTCAATAGAAATACAGCAAATTCTATTATTTGCAAGAATGTTTTAATTTACATTACTCTTCATTTTGAATACTTGTTAATATTTTGGTTTTATTATTTATTATGTAGAGTTAAGTCCACTTTCTTTTTTTTAAAAAAAATATATATACTTATTGATTTCAGAGAGGAAGGGAGATAGAGAAAGATAGAAACATCAATGATGAGGGAGAATCATTGACTGGCTGCCTCCCACATGTCCCCACTGGGGATGGAGCCTGCAACCCTGGCATGTGCCCTTAATCAGAATCAAACCCGGGGCCCTTCAGTCTGCAGGCGGATGCTCTATCCACTGAGCCAAACCAGCTAAGGCTTGAGTTAAGTCCACTTTCAAAGTCATTATTTAATCATTCTTGTTTGAAATTGCAGGAACTAGAATTACAGGCTCGTGCTCATGGTCTTCCATCCCAGGCTTCACTTGGCACAATTGATATGGGTGCTCATGTCAACAAACAGACCCCTCTTGAGCAGAATTCAGTAGACTACTGCCAACAGTCGACTCAGTTGCAGGGACTAAGCCCTGAGCTCTGTGACCAAGCTTTGTCCTTCTCCGATCCTTTGTCACACTTCACAGATCTGTCATTCAGTGCTGCTTCAAAAGAGGAACAAAGATTGGATGACATGCTACTGGACACCTTATCTCCTTTTGGGACAGACCCTCTGCTTTCTGCCACTTCCCCTGAAGTTTCCAAAGAGAGCAGTAGGAGGAGCAGTCTCAGCTCAGATGATGGCGATGAGTTATAACAAAATACATACACTCGATTAATCAACCAGGAAACAATTCCATGTTGATGAAATGCAATTATGTTCTTTGTTTCATATATTGCTTTGGCTCCACTTTTCTGAAAGGACTACCTTGTTCAGGAAAAACCGATGGAGGAAATAACAACAATATAATGAACTTACAGGAAGAAGACATACGGTGCTGAAGAATTATTGAGGGCTAAGAAAGATTTTTTCCTTGTTGATTACAGAGTCCAATGTGCTTAACTTTTATTTTCTGGAAATAGCTCTCTACTTGACACACTAACAGATGGCAAAGAGTAAACCTCAGAAATACACACACATTTTCTTAGTTACTCACTAATATCCCCTTCCTTTATAACTCTTAAAACAGTTTTCAAGAATCATGATCAATAGATACGGTAGTTTATTGCCTTTCTCCACTGTCTGGTTCAAAGACAGATTATCTATCACTCATAATTGAAAAGTGAATCTACAATAAACCTTAGAATTTTCTACAATAAAATACAAATACTTATTTAAAAATTGTTTCTAAAAGTGTATGCTACTTTCTTTAGTCTGTTTGACTGCACAAATTCTAAATGTATCTTTTCATATTTATGGAGACACTCCCTTTCAGAAAAAGGAGCACATGGAATACCTTCCTCAAGAATATAGATTCAAATTTTTGTCCCTTCGCAAGACATACCCCAACATATATGTACACAATGCAGGTAGTATGTGTTTTTTCTTCACTTTTCTGCTTTACTATTTTGCATAAAAAAATCATATTCCAATTTTTTTTCATCAAGAAGAGACGTTGGATAATCTATTCAGCAAATGAACTTTAAAAAGGGCCCTGCTCCTATGACAATTTTTCAGGTATTTACAATTTATCACTATGTCCAGTATGGAATGTAAAATAATTAGTTGTTGATACAGTTTTGCTTCAAATTAACAAAATATTGAAAATTGGATTGCCAAGTAACAAATTAATTTGTAAAACAGAAACTCATACATTCAGCTCTGAGCTAAAGTTCTATTCTCATAGAACTTACAGTACTCTATGATTTTTGCTAGCTTTGTTATTATTTGTTAAGAATATTTATATTTTATGTTTTAATCAAATTTTTCTCTCTTGAGTTTGTTTTAGGATTGGGAACTGACTGACCAAACACATTGTTCTATGTTGCACCTCTGTGAGTGCTCATCTGATCAATGAGTATTTATTGAGCAATATTCAAAAGTTCCGTGAAAATGTACAACAGATAAGAAGATGATACGGTCATACCCCATCATGGAGTTAAAAGACAACATGAGAAACAACAAAAAAAAGATAAACAACATATAGAACTAAAGCCTGCATGGAGCAATATAGGGTAAAGATTACAAAGGGTCAGAAAAATGAATATGGATGAAGTTTGGAGAATCACAAAAGTCTATGGGAAGAACATAATTCAACTTCTTTTAAAAATATAAATTGAACCCTGGCCAGTTTGGCTTGGTGGATAGAGCGTCGGCCTGCGGACTGAAGGGTCCCGGGTTCGATTCCTGCCAAGGGCACATGCCGGGATCCCCAGTGGGGGACGTGCAGGAGGCAGCCAATCAATGATTCTCTCATCATTGATATTTCTAACTCTCTTTCCCTCTCCCTTCCTCTCTGAAATCAATAAAGATATATTTAAAAATATATATATATATATATAAATTGAGTGAAGGGTAGTGAAGGTAGAGCAATGATATTAACCAAATGATAAAAATGAAAATAAGTGGAAGTATCCCAATGGGACATTATTAGAAATGGAACATTTACCTGGCCACCCTAGAAGATGCTTGTTGGGGAGTTCTGAAAAGTAATATTATCAACAGGTTGTGAAAGCCCTTGAAAACTAGGATGAAGTGACATAGTAGAAATCTAATATTTTATTAGGAGGTAGAAGTCTAAAAATTAAAATGCTTTGGCATATTACTAACATGATTGAGATGTAATCTTTCATGCATACTAACTTGGTGATAAATTTTTCAAAGAGTATTTTAAGTATTACTCATATGGAAAATATACATCATCACAAAATTTGAGACTAATGATGATGAAAGAGGGAAAGCATTACATCCTTATGGTATAATAATTATCTCAGGCTTAGTTTATAACATTAGCTTGAAGATTGGATAATTAATTTTCATTGACATGGAAAAAATAATTCTTAATTTATAGGAACAGGCATTAAAGCCAGATAGATAAATTCACCTATAATATGCCATGCGAAAGAAAGCAATAAGATATACTTCCTCAAGAATATTTAGGAGAAGATTATATATTTTTAACTTTATGACAAAATTAGACTTTTCTACCTGCAGTGATAATTTAACATTGAAAATTATAGAGAAGCAAAATGTTTTTGGGCCAATGGAAAACATATCATGCATAGATCGAGGCTAATTTCTGTTCTCATATTATCTATTATTATCTTTTCTTCATAGTCTGAAAAGACTTGTATGGATGATGTCATTACTCCATTATTATGTTTCCACTCAAAATACTATATTAACTAGCCCTGAAATCCATTTCTTATATCTTAGCTAATTGTAATAACTTGACACCAGATGGTAGAGTCTGGACAAAAGAGATCTGGAAAGAGAATCAATATTTGTTGCTACTTGCAGATTATAATAGCTATTAGGAGATTATAAAATGGCTAATGATTTTTTAAAGATTGAGTAAGAGTGGTTCTGTGTCACAAGTTATCGACCTTCTCTCCAGAAAAATATAGAATTGTATATACAGTCAAAACTATGCATACACAAAGTAGTTTTAGCCTGGCCATTGTTGTTCAGTGGTTAAGTGTCTACCTATAAACCAGGAGGTCACGGCTTGATTACAGTTCAGGTTACATGCCTGGTTTGCGGGCTCGAGCCCCGGGAGAGTTTGGGGGGAGAGGGCATGCAGGAGGCAGCCAATCAATGATTCTCTATCATCATTTATGTTTCTATCTCTCTTTCCCTCTCTCTAAAATCAATAAAAAACATATTTAAAAAGAGAGAGATTTCAAGGACCCCCTACATATCTCCACAGGTCCCAGGTGAAAAATTCCTGCATCAGGTCTGTTACTTTAATATACAGCATGTAGCTATGTATCCATCAAAGGCTGAGCACACAGATAATGTTACATATAATAATGGAGGAAGGAACCCTAGTTATCTGAATATCGTCATCCCAACTTCAGTAGCTATGAGGTTGCACAAGGAAGTAAAAGTGTACCAAACACTAGACCATCTACTAAGGGAGGTGCTCACTTAGAAAACAGTCCCCTTTCAAACACCCTGTTATGTATGTATGACTCCTGCTATATATTTATGGTAAATATTTATGGGTCAGTTTCTCTGACTACTGGATGTTGCAAACATCTGACAATATCATTTGAAATGGGTAAAAGTAAAAATTATGAAAATCCTAAAGTAAAATTATTTGAGTAGATAAGAATTATGAGTGAACCTTTGGAAAATTGTCTATGATATTTTTGCAGAAATTAGACTTAATCTTAACATTGAAAGAGTAATATTGTTCATCAAACAATTTTATCACAAAAAGCAGTAGCTAACACTGGATTATTACTACACAATCAAGCCTGTTCATTCAAAGAGTTAATGCATGTGTACAATATCATGTCATCTGTGAATAATGACAGTTTTACTTCCTGCTTGGCAGTTTGGATACTTTATATATTTTCTTCTTGCCTGATCATTGAGGCTAAGTACTTCGAGTACTATATCAAATAATAGTGGTGAGAGCGGACATCCCGAAATTGTTCCTGTTCTTAGGGAAAATGGTTTTAGTTTTTGCCCTTTGAGTATGATGTTGTCTGTTGGTTTGTCACATATGTCCTTTATAATGTTGAGATATGCTCCTTCTATTCCCACTTTGATGAGAGTTTTTATCAAAAAAGAGTGTTGGATTTTGTTGAATACCTTTTCTCTGTCAATTGATATGATCATATGATTTTTGTCTTCCAATTTGTTTATGTGATGTATCACATTTATTGATTTGTGAATCGGGGGAGGGGAGGAGGGAAGAGATTGACTGGGGAACTTATATCCATATGTGCATAGCTCATGGATAGAGACAATAGTGTGGCAAAGGCTTGGGAGGGCAGGTGCAGGGAGGAGGGGGGTTAATGGGGAAAAGAAACACAAAGTAAACAATAAAGATAAATTTTTAAAAAAGAATTAATGCATAATTGCAATGAAAGTTAAAACTTTTTGAAAAATAAGATTAATTTTGTTTCTATTATTTTTAATTGTCTTTGAATGATAATGTCCTATCCAATCTAGTTCTCTATTTATTCTAAAATATTGGCCACCTTTTCATAGATTTAAACAAAGCAACCTTCCCAACTCCCAATGATATTAACAAGGGCCTCTTATGAATTGATATAGACATTCATAATTTCTATTTTGTTCTTTCTTCTCAAACTTCTTCCTTAGCTGAAGAAGAATATGTTAAAAGACCACATTTCCTCAGTTTACAGATATGATATCAGTGATTATAACCTTTTTATGTGGGTAGAAAACCTCTAAATAACAAATAGTGAGATGAGCTGAGGATATTGATAAATAGACTTCCTCCTCCTTTTTAAACGCATATTCCACTCAGATAACTGTAAATAAAATATCTAATAGCTCCTGCTTAAAAAAGTCAGACACAATTCGTTTCTTCATTTGGTATGCTCGCTTACCTTTATGTGGGGGAGAAGTTAGACTTCACAATGAAATAAAGAATGTATTCTTCCTCTGTTTTGATAGACTGAGTCATATTGGCATTTTCTTATACTTCAAGGTATTCTGAAAATACTTTTTACTGTACTCATATTGTGGAATTTTAACATTTAAATAAATTAATGTTATAACTAAATGTTTCAATGTTTTTACAATATCTTTAGGCTGATATTTACTGACCTTTTAATACCTAAGATGTAGATGAAAACTGGAATCCATTAGTCATTTTGCTATGCTATGAGCACTAGATCAACTATCTTGACATCACCTGAAGGATTGAGTTTTATTTCAGTATTGATAATGGCATAGCCTGTATATGCTACAAGAAATTATATTATAGTACCCTGCATGTTGACAAGTATAAGATGTCAATCTGAGTGAGTGCAAGTTACACATACAGAGATTTTATTATATTTACTTAATACATACTGAACACATTCAGAGTGTTGCTGACCTAATATGTCATATGACCTTCCTGTAATCATTATTCATTACATACACTCATATTTTATCATTTGTATGTTTTCAATTTTTAAACAAAGAAATTACTTAAAATTATAAAAGTAGTCTAAATTTTTTCTGTTCTACTTCTTTTCCCCCATGAGGTTCATAGAGAATTTGAGCGTATAAGAGATTATTGGAAAATAGTTATTTTGGTTTAGAAAAAAATCTCCCACTGGATTCAACCTATTTAATGATGAAAAACTATCTGCTGCTTTATAAATAAAAGGGAACTTTTTATCTTCTTGTAAAAGGATTTGTGCATGTATTTCTACATATCCAAATTATTTCTATTATGTTTTTATTGATGAAATCCTCACTGAAATGTATTTTTTCTGCATTCATCCAGCCAGCTTCAAGAATATATTTAAAGACTTTTGTTTTTGCTATGGTACCACTCCCATTCTTGCACTACCATTTTATTTTTAAAATTTTGTGTTTTCAACTTTTCTTTTTCCAGAGAAATAAACTTTGTGTGTTATTTAAAGATGGTGGTTATATATAACAAACAAAATAGAAACTATGCAAAGTAAAGGGAAGACTTTGTTGAAGAATTATGTAATTGGGAAGCTAATATTATATTATCCTTTAATACATTACTTCTAAAGTTTAAAAACTAAGTAAATTCAAAGATCTTATCTAATCACATTGCAGTGTTTATAGTATATGAGGCTAAAATTAATTCATTTATTTAATCTTAGTAATAACAATGCAGTTTAAAATCTTCTACTTTAATACCATATTATAGATATGAAGAACTGAAGTAATACTCTTATGATTTTAATCCAACATTGGTTAGATGAAGATAACTAACATTGTTATAACATTGTTATAACATTGTTATAACATTGTAATAGGACTATGGAATTTGTAATGCTATTTTTCCTTTCTAATAACACAGTCACTGGTCTTACTTTCTGAGAAAATGAAGAACACTGGTGTAATCTAACACATACATGAATCATTATACATATACTTTTAAAAATGTACCGATGTACCAACATTTTCTTTGCTTATATTAAATGAAAGCATAGAATTATCAGATGTTTAACATTTTTTTTTATTCTCCCTTTGTATATGGATGGTACTAGGAAGTACAGAATGTTGGTTAATTATCTGAAAGGACACTTAACAGCCAAGAGACTTCCCAATTGACAACTGCTCACTAGAGAGCCCATGCCGAAAATGATGACCCAATACTTCCCTACTCATGAAATAATCGTTACATTAGCTAATATGCTATCTTGCCATCCGCTTCTCCATGCTGTGATGGTTTTGATTTATGAAAAAAATATTTGTTAAAATGTTGCAGAGCTTCTAACAGCTATAATAGTAGCAATAAAAACATGAAGAAACTCCACAAAATGTTTTAATATACTAGGTGGTCCCCAGACAATCTAGGATAAATAGCATGCTGTATTTTAATATGTAAAACACTGTAAGTTGCTAATTGGTATTGACTAGACATATCCCTTGATAATAAAATTAATAAGAATTTCAGTTAAATGTTAAGACAATAGTATGTAATATGATGTTTATGATTTTTTCTACATATTTGTGTCAAAATTAGTAAAACAGCACAGATTTGAGTTGACTATAAAAGATGATATTCTATGTGAAATGTAGGTTCATATTTTAAAGTTATGCATGTTTTTCTTAAGGCATTGTTAGTGCCAAAAATACTAATTAATAAAGGAATTTTTCTGTGGAAATGAATAACCAATCTAATACAGGTAAAAATAACTCAGGGTGATTTTTTACATTCTATAGACCGAAATGTTGGATGGCTGAAAAAAAAATTATACTTGACTGTTTATCATACGTGTATGTACATGCATGGTGTATTTGCGGATAGACGTGTGTCCTTATGGGAATTTATAAAATGTGTTCTTATCTCTTGATATTAGAAAGGACTCTACATATAAAACTATGTTATTCTTTGCTTGAACATATATCTAGGCAGTATTTGGAGCTATCCTCAAATCAGTTCAATTAGAAACCTACCTATACACACACACACCTTACATTGAGTTTAGTTAAAAAGATAGAGAAGATGAAAATTCTAACAGGTTTTAATATTTTGTTAAAGTAAGTGACTTATACAGCTATAAGCTTTTTAGATAGAACACACGTATTGATTTTATTGACCTTCAGGAGAAATATTAAAACCAACGTAAAATGTTATTTTTGTTAACACCTGCAGAGTTCTAGCTATGGGTGGTTAAGTAGGTAAATACAATACAGCACATTGGTTAACTAATGGAGAGCCATCAGGTTATAAAAATGTCTGTTTCATTAATTGGTGCCATCAGTCAAGAATACAACTATCTAGATGGTGGTGATTTTGATAGAATAGACCACATTATGGTTAAGTATATAATTCACGTAATAAGTAAAAGGTGCCCACAGGCTATTGTTCCTAGCATGGATTACAATTTACATATTGCTTCTCCTATGTCAAAACATCTGGTGCCTGCAAATGCTAACATTTTGCTAAAATGTTTCAGAAGCCTGGAGAAGTGGATTGGAAACACTGCATGTAAATCATACAAGCATTATCATGGAATAAGAGCTATGTTCCAAAAATTAAATTGCTGCAGGGAATAGTGTAGTCAAGATTATATTTATTTGCTTACACAAATGAAAGCTGATGCTGTGGATATCTGTGGAGAAACATGACGTTTGAGCTATATGATTATCTCTTCCAAAATACTTATTTTGTATAATTACATAGAACAAGTAGGTTCCAAAGTCCTTCAAAACTTTACAATCATCTATGTTGGAAGAAATATGCAGTTGTCTAAAACTCATTCTGATATTTCTAAGGACAGAAAGAAGTAGATAATTGAGACTTTATTCATTATGGAATTAAATTTCTATTTATTCATTGGTAAATATGAAAAGTAGGTCAGGGATACAGATGAATTACATTTTCTACACAGGTCTCCAATCAATAAAGATAGTCTTCACAACATCCTAGTCTGGCCTTCAGTTTTTTAATCTAACAAGGCCACTTCAATATTTTTCTTACTATCCAAGTCAACAGTTAATATGATCACGATCCTTGCTGATGACAGCAGCTAGCTGCTTCTTGAGATCTTTGTATTGCTGTTTTTTATAGCTTGCATACATTACTTTCCTCATTAGATGGATGGGAAACCAAAATTATGCCTTAGCTTTTCCTATATTCCACATAACTTAGCACAGTGTCTTGCTTAAGATGTTATTTCCTTAATAAATTATTAAATGATGGTTAATTATAGGTAAGAGAAGTGTGAATTGTCAAATTCTTTAAATAATGAAATGATGCTCACTCAAGGCTGTGAACATTCATTGACATGAATTTCTTCCAATTTTTTTTATCAGTTCTTTTCATTGCAGTGAGATAAGTATTTGTGTCTCCTGTTGGCTTACCTAAATGAAAATAATATCAAATGTAGCAACAATGGGATCTTTTGCTCTACAATTCATCCACTAATTCATTCACTGTTTCCACAAAGAACAGTGGTTATTGCTGAGGGGAATATAAAAGATGATCTTTTAATAAAGTGTAGGAAGTGCTATGCTGGCAGAATCTGCATGGTATGGAAGCACAAACCAGCTAATCGGACCAGTCTCAGAGAACCTGAGTCCTAGGGCACAGTTGGGGCTAACCTGGAATGAGATGGGGAGGTGAGAGAGAGAGACTGGAGAGTGTTACTTAAGCAGAGGCAACCAGTCAGATTACTATTACTGACTCAGAAGGCCCATATTGCTTTTAGTAGATAGAATATAACTCTTTGAGGTAAAAAAAAATGGGTTTATTTGGAGCAGCCATAAAATCTCATTTATCACACAATATTTAGGTTTTTCAAGCCCTTAGTGGAAGGAATGTTGTGTCATTACTCTTATATCCAGAGTAAGAAAGCTTATATTTTAGTGTGTGTATGTGTGCATGTGTGTGCTTATATGCATGCATACATGTGTGCTGTGCGGGCAGGGGTGAGGGGGAGATGGAATTAGTATACTGATATGATGAACAAAGATACTGCTCTCAAGTAGCTTTGCCATTACTCACTTCTTTCCAAACAGGGGGTCAAGTTTTTGTTTATTCTTGTAAGTATTAAGCATGTAGTGAAATCTTATGCTTAGAGCCAGTATCCTGTTCACATGTCTATGAATGCACAACAGTACTCAATAACACCTAGCCTCTTTTTATTACTATTCTACACATATTATTTAAGAAACCTAATGTGTGAAGGAAACTGTACACGTAGAAAAGTATACTATATCCTTCACTGGGACAACTCAATATAATAAAGTTTTTAATTCTCCCTAAATTAACATAAGTTTTATAAACACTAATAGGCTTTTGTAAGTTAGACAAGTTGATATTAAACTGTATAAGGAAACATCTGAGAGAGAAGAGCAATTAGGGAAGGCAAGGGCTATCAGATTAAAATATATCTTAAAGTCTCACTAACTAACATCATGCTATGGGACGTGAATAAACAGTCCGAATGACAGAAATAAGCTTGTGTGCATATTGGATTAAAAATAGAGAGGGCATTGTAAATAAGTAGAGAAGATGCTGTTCTATAGATGGTATTGGAATTATACAAAATGCCCCTCTATATGAGAATTGTGGTACATTCATAAAATGGATTACTATGTCCCTATGATGATAAATGAAGGGGGGGGGGAAACAACTCTGTGTTCTGATAAGGAAAGTTCTCCATGATTTTTTATTAAGAAATAATATATGAATCTATGGTATTGAGTTGCATGTATAGGATGGTCTCTTTGGGGTGATAAGGAAAGACAGAAATATGTACTTATATTTGCCATATATGCAAAATAAACTGTTGACAGATATATAAGAACCTAATAACTGTTTTAAAGAGAAAGCAGACATGAGAATATTTTCACTAAATATGTTTTTTATTTCTTTTGAAAAAATAGAAGCATATAAATATGTTATTTACTCAAAGAAAAATTTTAAATGAATGGTATCTTTATACAACAGTCCCTCATATTCATAGTTTCAGTTTTTGCAGTTCCAGTTACCTATGGTCAACCGTAGTTCAAAAATATTAAATGGAAAATTCCAGAAATGCACAATTCAGAAGTTTTAAATTGCACACTGTTCTAAGTAGTGTGATGATTCTCACATGGGCTGGCTCCATCTCACCCTCACGTGAATTATCTCTTTGTCCAGTGTCTCTATGCTGTGGATGCTCCCTATCTCCTACCCATAGTCATGCATTGCCCTCTTGGTTCTCATGTTGACTATCGCAGTATTGCAATGCTTGTGTTCAAGTAACTCTTATTTTACCTAATAATGGCTCCAAATTGCAAGAGTGGTGATGCTGGCAATTCAGATATGCCAGAGAAAAGCCATAAAGTGCTTTCTTTAAGTAAGAAGGTGAAAGTTATTTAACTTAATAAGGCATTTTTATCATCTCACGACATCACAAGAAGAAGGGCAATAGGATATAATATTTTTAAAATATATTTTTATTAATTTCTGAGAGGAAGGGAGAGAGATAGAAACATCAATGATGAGAGAGAATCACTGATTGGCTGCCTCCTGCATGCCCCTTGCTGGGGATTGAGCCTGCAACCCTGGTATGTGCCCTGGCTGGCAATCGAACAGTGACCTCCTGGTTCATAGGTTAACACTCAACCACTGAGCCACACAGGCTGAGCTATTTAATATTTTGACAGAGACCACACTAACACAACTTTTCTTACAGTATATTGTTATAATTTTTTATTTTATTATTAGGTATTGTTTTTAATATCTTTTGTGCCTAATCTGTAAATTATACTTTATCATAGTTATTTATGTTATACAGGAAAAAAAGCCATAGTATATATAGGGTTCAGCACTATCTGCAGTTTCAGGCATCCACTGAAAGTCATGGGACATATCCCAAACACATAAGGGGGAACTACAGTATTAATGGTTTATTGCTTACGTTGCCTTTTTCCATTCTCTTCATTCACCCACAGTATTTTCTGTAATCTTGGCTTTCCAGTCCTTTCCACTAGTGACAATTCTACCTTTCTTGTTTGAAGACAGGAAAGGCAAATGAAGCAACATAGAAGTGAAGTTTTTGCACTTATTTTTACTGGGGATGCTTAGAAATAAGTAGATCTTCACCCTGATACAAACATTAGCTTAAAGAGCTTAGAGTGGGTAAAATAATGGCTCCCAAAGAGTGTGGTTAGACAGGGGTGGGCAAACTTTTTGACTCGAGGGCCACAATGGGTTCTTAAACTGGACCGGAGGGCCGGAACAAAAGCATGGATAGAGTGTTTGTGTGAACTAATATAAATTCAAAGTAAACATCATTACCTAAAAGGTATGGTCTTTTTTTTTTTAGTTTTATTCATTTCAAACGGGCCGGATACGGCCTGTGGGCCGTAGTTTGCCCACGGCTGGTAGCATCTTGTGTCTAAATTCTTGACTCAGCTACATGTATGTATTGAATGTCTGTCTGCCAAATATCTTGCAGATAGATATGACTCAAGAGTATTAGAAAGCATTTACTACAAATATGTCTAAAGGATACTCTAAAACATTTGAATATTGGTAGAAGCATTTAGGGCAGTGACTCTCAACCTTCTGGCCCTTTAAATACAGTTCCTCAAGTTGTGACCCAACCATAAAATTATCTTCGTTGTTACTTCATAACTGTAATGTTGCTACTGTTATGAATCGTAATGTAAATATCTGATATGCAGGATGGTCTTAGGCGACCCCTGTGAAAGGGTCGTTCGACTGCCAAAGGGGTCGCGACCCATAGGTTGAGAACTGCTGATTTAGGGCCTTCTTCAACAATATGGAAATAGCATAGATAGACCATTTCATTCCGGCCCTTTCTCCATGGGAAGCAGCTGTGTCCACTTGGTAGCACTGATTCCATACTGAGTTTCAGGCGTGGGTTCTGGCAGTAGGGATTGGTTCAGGTAACCCAGGCAAACAATTGCTTTGCGGCTTTGCTTGGCAACATAGTTGGATCAAGGACAGTAAAGTTCAAGAAGCTCAGAACTTTTAATAGTTTGGGAAAGTGATTTGTTTGCTGTCTTTCCCTGTTTGTGAATAGGGCAGCATATGGGAGCAGTGAATGCTGGCAGCCATCTCGTCCTCTGGCAGGAATGTCAGCCTGAGGACAACGTTGACATATGTGGGGAGGAAGAAGTTTTGTGAATTCCAGAGGAACACGCCCGGATTGCTAACTGAATCCCACCCCAATCCTGGCCTGTCACGTGCCTTCTTAAATTCTGTAGTTTTTTAAAGAAATGTCTCCTTTACTGTTTCAACCAGTTTGGGTGGGGATTTCTGTTACTGGCAGGTGCAAACATACTAACCGATACACCAGAACCGAGGGAACTCATCTTCTGACAGACTTGGCCACATGTGTGAGATCTTGCCCCCCTGCCTGCCTGATCGCCCCTAACCTCTCTGCCTGCCTGTCTGATCGCTCCTAACTGCCTTCCCTTGCCGGCCTGACTAGTCCCTAACTGCTCTCCCCTGCCGGCCTGTCACCTGCAGAGTAGCAGACCATGACTCCCAGGTATTGGTGTTTAAAATGGGGAGCAGGAGGACAAGAGATTCTCCATCTGAGCTCTTTGCAGGCCTCACAGATTCATTCACGTATGGAAATACGTAAATTCCTTCAGCTTGAGATCTGTACATGAGGCACTTAGGTGTCAGACAGCTCTTTTTTCTTTTCAAACAAAGCAGAACTTGGCCACACTTTTTTGTGTCCTCATTAATATGAGTAGATTATTTCTCCTATTGGTAAAAAATAACTTGATTTATGTCACTTAGAAAGTGTTCACTTGGTATTCACAGAAATGCAAGTAATCTCCAGGTCTACCCATGTTGTCGCAAAAGGCAAGAGTTCCTTCTTTTGTGTTGAGTGAATGTACCACAGCTTTTTTTATATCCACTCATCTGCTCATAGGCATTTGGGCTATTTCCAGATCTTAGCTGTTGTTAATAACACTGCTATGAGCATATGGGTCCATATATCCTTTCTGATTGGTGTTTTGGATTTTTTAGGATATATTTCCAGAAGTGGGATTACTGGGTCCAAAGGCAGCTCCATTTTTAATATTTTGAGGAAACTCCTTACTGCATTCTTTTTTCTTGCCTAATTGGTTCATTGGTTAGAACTCAGTGGGAACTGAACAAAGTTGTGAAAATATGTTGTCCAGGTATCTTACATGCTCTTAATCTTTAGGGTAGTAAAGGTTTAGTATTTCACCATTGAATATATTTGCTAGAGAAGTTTTATAGATACTCTTTTGCAGGTTGTGTAAGTTCTTCCTGTATTAGTTATCTATTGCTACATAAAAAAAGAAAAATACACCGAAACTTAATGGTTTAAGCAACACCATTTATTATCCCAGTTTCTGTGGGTCAGAAATCCAGGCATGACTTAGCAGTATCTTTGGACTCTGGATCTCTATAGAGGCTGCATTCATTTCAAGGTTCAACTGGGAAAGAGCCACTTCCTAGCTCACTCATCTGGACGTTTGTTCTGAAATGTAGTTGAACTAGTTCGAAACAGTTTGATCCTTTTGAGTCTTATTTTGCTTTTTGGGAGTCTGGAGCAGTGCACATTGTAGGGCAAAATATTCCTTACTACTTTACACAAACCCTGCGATGAATGAGTTTTTTTTCCAAACTGTTTCAGAAGTAAAGTTAAAATTTGGACCCAGTTAAAGTGGAGAGTCCTTGGTAGACATCTTATGCATTAAGTTGAGAACATCTATGAATTAGGGGTAAGTATAATGTCCCATGCTACCATGGATCTGCCTTTGGAATAACAGCAATGCTGAATCATACTCACTTTAATAAAGCCTAAAACCAAGTCTTGACAGCTGCAATTCACCCTTTAATAATTTAATATTTTAACAAAATAAAAATGTTATTTCTCTAGAGGAAAATAAAATAATACAGATTTTCTTCTTCTATATTTTAACAATGCTTGGAATATAATCCAATGTTACTAGACAAGTGAAGTAGCACAAAAAAGTTACTGATAAATGAGAGATTTTTAAAAAGTCAATAGGAGCCAACCCAGGGAAAACCCTGATATTGGATTTAGCAGAAAATAACTTCAAAAAATAACTTTTCCATTATTTTTTACAATTGCAAAAAATATATTTTGAATGTAGAAGCTAGTTAAAAACTTTTTTGTTTTTTTTCTTTTCCTGTGGTAACTCTATGTTCTCATAGGTCAGTGATGGCGAACCTATGACACGCGTGTCAGAGGTGACACGTGAACTCATTTTTTTGGTTGATTTTTCTTTGTTAAATGGCATTTAAATATATAAAATAAATTTCAAATATATAAACCTTTGTTTTACTATGGTTGCAAATATCAAAAAATTTCTATATGTGACACGGCACCAGAGTTAAGTTAGGGTTTTTCAAAATGCTGACATGCCAAGCTCAAAAGGTTCGCCATCACTGTCATAGGTAAATTAATGACTGTGTAATAGTAGGGTGAGCCTCAGAAAATAAAAAAGTGATAAACAACATTTATACAGTTAAATAATGTGTTATCCTTGTTTAAATTGCAATTTTAAGTATAAATGAAATACAATTTTATGTCTATCACATTAAGAAAGAAGAAAGCAGGAATTATGATGTCATTCTTTTATTAGGTTGGAGGGTTTAAATTCTATATATTCAAGCAATATGGCCTTATATCAGACATATTAAAATCCTTAACATATTTGACACTGATTTCACCTTTAGGAGTATATCTTAAGAAACCAAGTTCAAGTGCAAGAAAAATTTATGTATAAATATGTTTATTCTAACCTTATTAATAAGAACATAATGTGTATAAAACATACAATTTTTATAAAATTAATCAATTAATTATTTCTATTATAATATGTAGTCATTGAAAATATTTGTATAATTATTTAAAATAAAAATACATTTACATATGTATATAATTTATACACATACTTGTGCATATATATATAGTCAATATAACTTACTATATACACATATGCATATATGTATGTGATCATATATATCATAGGTACAGTACATTCTCAAATGTTTAAATAAAATTATATAACAAAACTATGCTGAAACCGGTTTGGCTCAGTGGATAGAGCGTCGGCCTGCGGACTGAGGGGTCTCAGGTTCGATTCCGGTCAAGGGCATGTACCTGGGTTGCGGGCACATCCCCAGTGGGAGATGTGCAGGAGGCGGCTGATCGATGTTTCTCTCCCATTGATGTTTCTAACTCTCTATCTCTCTCCCTCTCTGTAAAAAATCAATAAAATATATTAAAAAAAACAAAACTAGAAAAGCATATAACAATATTAATATTGATTATTTTTGGCTTCAAGGCTATAATTCAAAATTTATTATTTTCTTATACACATGTTTCTGTATTTCCAAACATTCCCATAGTGCTAGAATGTCTTATACTCCTCGTACACACTCAGAATTTCTTACTTTCCCATCCTTGTGCCTTAATCAAGGTCCTCCAAAATGGTCATCTTTCCTATCTCTGTAAGCTGATTAATCTTCATGGATCAGTTCAAATTCATCTTCTCCAATAAGTGTTCTGAAGAATCTGGGAGTTTATAAACTGTCATATACCTTATCTTTACCTTCTTTATGGCCTTATCACTTTCCATCTTGGATTATAACTACATCTATATATATATATATATATATATATATATATATATATATATATATGTGTGTATATATATATATATATATATATATATATATATATATATATATCTCCTATATAATAAAAGCTTAATATGCAAATAGCCAAACAGAGGAATGACTGGTGGAACGACCAGTTGCTATGATGTACACTGAACACCAGGGGGCAGACGCTCAATGCAGGAGCTGCCCATAGCCTGCAGGCCCCAGGCCAGCCAAGGCGAGTGCCAGCGGGAGCCACCAATCGCCCTGCCAGTTGTCCCACAGAGGGAGGTGACCAGTGGCAGTGGCGGGGGGAAGGGCCGGCGAGTAGGTGCACCAGGCTGGCCAAGGCAGGTGCCAGAGGGGACCCCCCCCAATTACCCTGCTGGTTGTCCCACAGATCGGCCCTGATTGCCAGCCAGAACTAGGGACCCTACTCATGCACAAATTTTGTGCATCAGGCCTCTAGTCTATATATATAAAAGCCTAAGTGACCATTACCTACTGGTCGACCAGTCGCTATGATGCACACTGACCACCGGGGACAGACGCTCAATGCAGGAGCTGCCCCCTGGTGGTCAGTGAGCTCCCACAGCAGGAGCGCCACTCAACCAGAAGCTGGGCTCACGGCTGGTAAGTGCAGCTATGGTGGCGGGAGCCTCTCCCACCTTGGAAGCAGCGCTAACAAGCTGTGGTGGTGGCAGCTGCAGGCGTAGCGGAGCCCAGGTGAGTGGGAGCAGCACAACACCCGGCCTCAGCTCAGGGATCCTCCCTGGCCACCTGCCACTTAGTGTACTGCTACATCCCATGTACTCCAGAAGCCTGTAGTTACAATCTCCAGAGAACAGTTGAAGTGCAGATACTTGGAGTAACCAGGATGAGCCTGATAAGGTCGCTGGGTTCCTGAAACTCTGCCTCAGGCATCCAGATCAAATCTCATCCCTTACTGATGGCCCTGGAGCTACAGCGGAAGGCAGCAATACAACAGTGGCCACAAGGTGGCAAATGACAATTGGGGTGAGAGTTAAAGAGAGATGGATCTGAAGGTTGGAAGTGTGCGACAGAGCATCCCTGATCCCCAACTTTGTGTTGTTCACCTCAGAGCATCTCTTAACCAGCTCTGAGTGGTGGAAAGCATCCAGCACAGCCCAAGGCATCCACTAGGGACCTCCAAGCTGACAAGGCGTGACCCTGACTTCAGAAGGGACATTTGGAAATATTTTTTCAGAAAGCTGCTAGGAGGACAGACTCCCCACATGACTTTCCAGAAGCTCATGGGGACATGGAAAGTCCCTAAGGCATATGGGCGCAGGCTCCCGATTTCCTTCCAATGTGCATGAATCCATGCACCGTGCCACTAGTAATTTCCAGGAAGTCACTTGAAAATAGTCTATATATAGGAATCACTGCATTTGCACATAAATATAAATAGTTTGTTTGGCAATTAATTATTATTCTTGTCCTTAAGAAATAAGATTAGAATAAGTGTATTTCAATGGAAAGGGAAATATGGCAGCTAGAAGCCTAAATTAATAAGACATGGCTCTGACAGTGATAATCCAGATAAATAATTCTGGAGTGCTGTTTGATTTTTGGGAAATTAGGAGTAAGCTATGGGTAGATAGCCAATGTGGTTAATGCCTAGGAGAGAAAGATAGTAGATGCTCCAGGTTTAACCTCTTTTTAGACTTTTACTTGGAATTGACTTCATTTATGGAAATGAATCTAAAAAAAGACACAGAGCATGCCTACAATATTCTGAAATTATTTGTGGTAGCCCAATATATGATATTTTACTTTATTTCTTCCCCACTCATTTCATTTTATTTTATTTAAAACAGAACATAAATTTACCCCATTGAGCTATTGCCTAAATTTGCTTCTGTATTTGAGTGTTTATGTACTCTGTTTCTGTAACCAAAGTCTCTCACTATCCATGACCCACTAACCATTTCTCTCACTCCAATCCTAACTGCTCCCAATTTAGACAGTACTGTCATTCACAACAGAAAAGTAAGCATTCTAGAACCACAGAGCAATTTCAGTGGGAGAAAGATACAGATGTCTGACACGTTGACCCTCTGGTCAATGAGCTAGCAGTCAGATTCACCTGTAAGCCATTCTCATGTTCAGTTGTCCAATGGATATCTCAGTCTTGGACACTGATGAACTTACAGGTAGAGTGTCATATTTGGGCAGCTCCATGCCTGTTATGGTAGAAGGGTTGTTGGAGTCAGTCTCAGGATAACACATTTGCTATGAATTAAATATTTGTCATACATTTAAGGCACAAATAGATTGTCCTAAACATATATTTTACTTTTGTTGTGGTAATCTACCATTATATTAAAACAAAATAGTGGCACGGGTATGTAATATATAGCATAGCTACTAAGTGAGTAAATCTTACAAGTTTTCATCAGAAGAAATAAAATGTCACCAGGCAAGCACCCCATTCCCAGCGCAGACTGAGTGTGCTATGCTGCCAGCTCAGACAGAGCCACAGCCCAGTGTGTGTTATGCACCTGACAGAGACAGAGCTTTGGGCCGGTGGGTGCTCTGCCACCAGCACAGACAGAGACTTCAGTTGGTGTGCATGCTGCCCCAGGCACAGATAGAACTGTCACCTGGCACATACCCTGCCCTCAGCTCAGATCAGAGCTGCTGGTGCTACCTGGTATACCCAACCACAGGTCATAAAACCACACTGCCAGAGGGACCTAGGGCACCCTCCCACCTTAGCAGCTGAAGTCACACAGTGAATTGCATGCCAGAGGGCTCTGGGCCCTCACAGAGAATCACACACCAGAGAAACTGAGCACCCACCCCTCACCAACACCAACAAATGGGTAATTGAGGGACCAGAACCATGGGAGAAGGGGGTACAACTCAGAGCAGAGACAATAAAGGTGTGACACTCAAGGCACACACAGCACGTGGAGCTAGCACGTTTAGGACTGTTGGACTGTGAGGGGCTTCAGGCCCTCTGACCCCATGCAAGGAGCCCAGGGCTCAGAAAGAGACAGCAAAAATGGGGAGACAGAGAAATAACCCCCAAAGAAAAGGAGGAATCACCAGAAAAGAAACTAAATGAAATGGAGGGATGCAATATTTCAGAAAAAGAATTCAGAGTAAAGGTTCTACAGTTCACAAACTGGATGTATGAGAAAATCAACAACTTATGTAAGAATCAAGAGGAAATAAAAAATTATATAGCTACAGTAAAAAACACAATGGAGGATTTCAACAGTAGACTGGAAGAATCAGAGGACCTAATTAGTGAGTTAGAGGATAGGGCAGTAAAACACATCAACTTGAACAACAATTGGTGGAAAAAATTAGAATACAGGAGGAGAGGTTAAGAGAGTTTTGGGACAATGTGGAAGACAATAACATACATATAATAGGGGTGCCAGGAGGACAAGAAGAGGAGCAAGGATTAGAAAACCTAGTTGAAGAAATACTGACAGAAAACTTCCCTGACTTGTGGAGGAAAAATGTCACACAAGCACAGAGTTCCAAACAAGATGAACCCCAAAAGACCCACACCAAGACATGTTGTAATTACAATGGCAAATGTTAATTACAAAGAGAGAATCTTAAAGGCTACAAGAGAGAGATGGAGAGTTACCTATAAAGGATCTCCCATTAGATTATCAAATGGTTCCTCAACAGAAACACATCAGGTGGGAAGGAATGGAATGAAGTAGAATGCAAAGGGAATGCAAAGCAAGGATCTGAATCCAAGAATACTTATCCAGAAAGGCTATCATTCAAAATTGAAGAGGAAATCAGGAGCCTCGCAGACAAAAAAAGCTAAGGGAGTTTATCATGACCAAGCCAGCAATATAAGAAATGCTAAAGAGACTACTGTAAAAAGAAGAAATAGAAAGGGAAGAAGGAACAGAGGCATAAACAATAAAAATGGCTACAAACAAGTACCTGTCAATAATAACCTTAAATGTAACTGGACTAAATGCACCAATCAAAAGATGGAGAGTGGCTGAATGGATAAGAAAACATGAATATTCTGAGAATTATGGAGGAAACTGAAGCAGCCATCAAAAAACTTCCAGCAAAGAAAAGCCCTGGGCCAGAGGGCTTCACAGGGAAGATTTACCAACATTCAAAGAACTAAAACTATCCACCTTGGACTACTCCAAAAAATTCAAGAGGAAGGAACACTTCCAAACTCTTTCTATGAAGCAAGCCAGAGAAAGACACTACAAAGAAAGAGAATTATAGTCCAATATCGCTGATGAACACAGATGTTAAAATCCTCAACAAAATTCTAGCAAATAGGATCCGGCATTACATTAGAAATATCATACACCACAACCAAGTAGAATTTATTCTGGGGATGCAAGGATGGTACAATATCCACAAATCAATAAACACGATACATCACATAAATAAATTAGGAGATAAATCACATAATCATATGAATTGATGCAGAAAAAAAATTTGACAAAATCCAACACCCTTTCTTGATAAAAACTCTCAGCAAAGTGGGAATAGAGGTATCATACCTCAACATAATAAAAGCCCTATATGACAAACCTACAGCCAACATCATACTCAATGGGCAAAAACTAAAACCATTTCCCCTAAGAACAGAAACAAGACAAGGATGTCCCCTCTCACCACTCCTGTTCAACATAGTATTGGAAGTGCTAGCCATAACCATATGACAAGAAGACATAAAAGACATCTAAATTGGAAAAGAAGTAAAGCTGTCATTATTCACAGATAACATGATATTGTACATCGAAACCATAAAGACTCCATCAAAAAAACTATTAGATTTAATAAATGAATTCAGCCACGTAGCAGGATACAAAATTAACACCCAAATCTATGGCATTTTTACACACCAATAATAAACTCACAGAAAGAGAAACAAAAACATTCCCATTTACCATTGCACCAAAAAAATTAAGATACTTAGGAATAAACTTAACTAAGGAGGTAAAAGATCTGTACTCAAAAAACTACAAGACGTTGATAAAAGAGACAGAGGAAGACATAAAAAACTGGAAGAATGTAACATGTTCATTGATTGGTAGAATCAGCATCATTAAGATGTCCATACTACCCAAAGCAATCTATAGATTCAGTGTAATCCCCATTAAAATACCTATGGCATATTTAATAGACCTTGCACAAAACTCTCCAAAAATTCATATGGAATAAAAAAAGACACATAATAGCTTCAGCAATCTTGAGAAAGAAGAACAAAGTTGGAGGGATCACAATATCAGATATCAAGCTATATTACAAAGCCACTGTTTTCAAAACAGCCTGGTACTGGCACAAGAACAGATATATAGACCAATGGAACAGAGCACAGAACTCAGAAATCTACCCAAGCCATTATACTCAATTAATATTTGACAAAG
This sequence comes from Myotis myotis, assembly GCF_014108235.1. NCBI lineage: Eukaryota > Metazoa > Chordata > Mammalia > Chiroptera > Vespertilionidae > Myotis > Myotis myotis. The sequence goes on from NW_023416315.1 coordinate 73,994,961, forward strand.
GAAGCAAGAGCATACAATGGAGTCAAGACAGTCTCTTCAATAAATGGTGTTGTGAAAATTGGACAGATATATGCAAAACAAGTGAAACTAGAACACCAGCTTACACAATACACAAAAATAAACTCAAAGTGGATAAAGGACTTAAACATAAGATGGGAAACCATAAAATTCTTAGAAGAATCCATAGGCAGCAAAATATCAGACATATGTTGTAGTAATGTCTTTACCGATACAGCTCCTAGGGCAATGGAAACTAAGGCAATTACAAACAAATGGGATTGCATCAAAATAAAAAGTTTCTACACAGCAAAAGAAACCATCAACAAAACAACAAGAAAACCCACTGCATGGGAAAACATATTTGCCGATGTTATATCCGATAAGGGCCTAATCTCCAAAATGTATAGGGAACTCATATATCTTAACAAAAGGAAAATAAACAATTCTATCAAAACATAGGCAAAGGACTAAAATATAGACTTTTTGTAAGTGTACATACAGAAGTCACCAGACATATGAAAACATGCTCAAAGTCACTAATCAACAGAGAGATGCAAATCAAAACGACAATGCGGTACCATCTCACACCTGTCAGACTGGCTATCATCAACAAATCAACAAATGACAAGTGCTGGTGAGGATGTGGAGAAAAAAGAACCCTGTTGCACTGCTGGTGGGAATGCAGACTGGTGCAGCCACTGTGGAAAAAAGTATGGAGTTTCCTCAAAAAATTAAAAATAGAACTTCCATTTGACCCAGTAATCCCACTTCTAGGAATATAACACAAGAAATCAGAAACACCAATCAGAAAGGACATATGCACCCCTATGTTCTCAGCAGCACAATTTACAAAGCCAAGATTTGGAAACAACCTAAG